>NC_080064.1:16429126-16729259 GCF_949987535.1 Balaenoptera acutorostrata | reverse complement strand
GATGCCTTCCTGCCGAAGTTCGGTCAGTATTCTGCCTCCCCTCCACTTCTTTCCACCCTCGCCCTCTGCCAGCCACCCTCTTCCCTGGATTAAGGCAAAGCCTCCTGCTTGCCCTCCCTGCCTCCAGCCTTGCTCCTCCAACCTTGCCTCCTCACTGCAGCCTTAGACAGCTTTCTGAAACACATGTCAAGCCCTGTTACCATCCTGCTTAAAACCCTTCCAGTGCCCCCCATTGTCCTGGAGGAAGTCAGACTCCTCTGTAGGAATTCTGGGTTTTTTGTGACCTAGTCCTTGCCCGCTTCTCCAGCATCGTCTCTGGCCTTTCCCTACCCTGTTCTCCCTGCTTCAGGCAAACAGAAATACAGTCTGCCCTCCCACCCCCCAGTGCAGCTTACTCTGCACTCCCACCTCTGCCCCTTTGCATAGACTGTGCCATCTTTGTCTGTTTCCTGCCATTAGAATGTGAATTTCATGAGTATAGAGATCTTATCTGGCTTGTTCTCCACCTCCCTGCAGTACCTTGGACAGCACTTGGCACATAGTAGGTACTTGATAAATACCTATTAATCAATATGATAAGAGCGTGGAGGTAAGAAAGTTCTTTATCAGATAATCTCAGATAAGCATGAAATTGCAGCAGTGACAAATGCCATGAAGACAAGGGTCCTGATGCTGCACGTACCTGTAATAGGGGGATTTGACTAGTAAAGGTTAGAGAGGGCCTCTCTGCAGATGTGACACTCTAACTGCAATCCGAAGGAGAGGTGGTGTAACTAGGAGGGAAGGGAAGAGCATTCCAGGTACAGGGTGTGTGCAAAGGCCCAGTAGTTTAAGGGAATGAAGGACTACAAGAAAAGCAGAGTCACTGGGGTCTGGGGTAGGGAGGGGGAGGGCACATTGTGAAATGAGGCTAAACAGGGTGGCGGTACCAGAGCCTGGGGTGCTTGTAGTTTTATCTTTATCCTCGGAGCAATATGAGGCTTTTGAATGGGGTATGAAAGAGAGAGAGAGAAAAGTAGAGGGAGAAGACAGGGAGAGAGAAAGAATCATGATTATGTCTAGGCTGTGTGACCTTGGACAAATCATTTCATCTGCCGGAGTGTCAGTCTCCTTGTCTATAAAATGGGGACAGAACCACCTACTTTGTAGGGTCATTGGGTGCATAAAATGATATAAAGCACTTTACCACATTATGGTGCATATTTGGGGACCTGATAAATGTCCCATTTCCTCCCTCCCTCTGTCATGCACCGCACCCACCCACCCCCCACCCCACCCCCCCGCCACCAGCTGCAAGCTGTGAAAGAGACATTAACAAGCCCTGTTCACAGCCCTGCCATCCTATTTGCTCATGGTCCTTCCCCTTTTCCCTCCCATCTCAGGCCACCTCCAGCCTCTGCCCTGAAGGGAGGAAGGCAATGCCTGACTGTCCCTCCCAACCCAGACCCACCTCCTGCTCTGAGCAGCAAGATGCTAGGATCCCTATTGCTTGCCTCTCCCTGAGTCCTGCAGGGACCAGTGAGCTACAGGAAAGCCAGCCGATCTGTTCGTCTCACTCTGGGGTTCAGGGGTCTGGGTGTGGAAGGGCTGCTCCTGTTCTGATAACTCGGGAACCTGCCCAGCCCCTTCCGCCTGCCCACTTGCCCTCAGAGCACCACCTGTCCTGCTCTGTGGCCACCATTTCTCAAGTCCCCTGCTATAGATGCTCTGGAGTCATTACCCTGTTTAAGCCACAGGCATTCATGCAGGGCACGAATCAGTGTCCCCTTTTCACAGATGAGGAAACTGAGGCCCAGGGAGGTGACATGATATCCCCGGGGTCTCATAGCTTATTGGTGGCAGAGATGGACTGAAATCAGGTGTACCTGACCCGGAGACCCGGTACCGTGCACTGCCTCCTGTTAGACTTGGAAGTCAAGGACACTGGGAGGGTCCTTTGAGGTTAGCAGCCATTGCCTCTGAATGCAGGCACTCTTGGCATTTTGAGAGAGGCAGTTTTTATTATTTTGCAGGATTGTTCCACATATAGCAGGAAGTTAACAACTGTGGCCCCCAGGATTAAATACGAGTACTCCCCAGTCATTTGACAACCAAAAATGCTCCCACATATATACAAAAACCCCTTAGAGGGGCAGAACTGCCCCAGATTGAGACCTGCTGATAATTCAATAAAAAGTATGGTAATACTAATAGCAGCTAATATTATTGAGAGCCTAGTATGGGCTAAATGCTTAACCTACATATTTTCACTTAATCTTATCAGATATAGGTACCATTAATAGACCCATTTTACAGATGAGGAAATTGAAGGTCGGAAAGGTTAAGTGATATGCCCAAGAAAGATCACTCAGCTAGTTGATGGTAGAGCCAGGATTTGAATTTATGCTTCTGCTTTAAAGAGAAGGCCCAGAGAAGGCAAATGGTTTGCTCAATGTCACATAGTAAGTGAGCATCAGGGATGGGTTTGAACTCAGGACTTCAGAGCAGTGCTCTTTTCATTCCACCTGATGCTTAGAAGGACAAGATGAGCCCCACTGGCTGGCAGCTGGCAAGAGAAGCCACTGGCCTACGGTCAGGGGAGGGTTTCCACCTCTGTAGCTCGATGCCTTGGGTCCACCACTGTCCCCTCCACCCAGACAGCTTTGTTGTGTTTGCCTGCATCCCCATTTTCTCCCTCCATCACCCCTGACCTTGTACCCTTGGGCTGGACCCATCAAGGCCCTCCTCTAGCCTCACTCTGTCTCCTCATTCTTGGAACTTATCCTCAGTTTTCGTAGAGTGGGACAGTTTAGAGGATCGGGTGACAAAACTAGTGTGAAGAAGGTGCTAGTTTGATGCCAGGCATGTCCTACAGGCTCAGGAAATGTTTTCTAACTCTGAACCCCATTGTCCTTCCCGACTCCATTCTCCGACTGTCCCTCCATCTGTTCTTCTTCCTCTCCTCTTCGCCTCTGAGTTTTTCTGTCCTCACCTGGCTAGGTATTTAGGCCAGTTTCCAACTCCTAGTGCCAAAACAGCACACCTCCCTGTCTCCTATGCCAACAGTTGGCACTGTCATTTTTGTCACAGGGCCTGGGGCCTTGGGGTAGAGTGCATGGGAGGAGGGGCCCTGGCAGTCCCAGCTTGTGCCTTCGGCCTGCCCTTTGCACTGGCCAGGTGAGAAAGGCTGACTGGTCTCCTGCCCTTAGAGCATCCTCTGGTGTTTCCATGGCAGCCGTGCAGCCAGGATCCCTTGGCTCTTGCTGGGCAAAGGGCCACCAAATTCCCCACACGTGCCCATAGTCCTGGAACGGAAGCATCTGTTAGGAGGCCAGAAGTGGGCAGCACTGACTGACCTGCCCCAAATTCTTGGAGAGGGAAGCAGTGCTCAGCTCAGGTGGGTTGTGGGGTCTTCTGGTTTCATCCACACACACCCCGTCCCCAGTCCATCTCACTGGGAAGCTGCGTGCGAACAGCCTCGGTTTCCTCATCTGTAAAATGGGGGTATAATGCTGATCTCAGAAGTCTTTCCAGCTGCCCACGTGAGCCAGATGGGGACTGTGGTCAGTGGGCCTGGGGAAGCTGTCCTGGGAGCCTCAGACAGAGCAGGAGGGAGGCAGGACCAGACCAAAGGGACACAACTGTTTCATTAGGACTTGGGAATCAGACAGATCTGCCCCTTCCAAGCAGTATGGTCTTGAGGAAACACCCTTCCTTCTCCAAGCCTCAGTTTCTCTTTCTCTAAAATGAAAATAATTCTTCCTGGGCTTCCCTGGTGGCACAGTGGTTAAGAATCTGCCTGCCAATGCAGGGGACACGGGTTCGAGCCCTGGTCTGGGAGGATCCCACATGCCGTGGAGCAACTGAGCCACAACTACTGAGCCTGCGCGTCTGGAGCCTGCGCTCCGCAACAGGAGAGGCCACGACAGTGAGAGGCCCGCGCAACGCGATGAAGAGTGGCCCCCGCTCGCCCCAACTAGAGAAAGCCCTCGCACAGAAACAAAGACCCAACACAGCCAAAGATAAATAAATAAATAAATAAATAAATAAATAAATTTATTAAAAAAACAGCTGTTCTTGTTTAAAAAAATAAATAAATAATAATTCTTCCTGTATGACAGGATTGCTGGGAAAATGGCCCAGTATACAGTAGGTGCTCATTAAGTGTTGATTACCTGTGAAGGCACTGGCCAGTCACAGCCACTCAGGACAAGGTATTCCTGTGGTCAGCCCTGTCTGCACAGACCTAAGTCCTCAACAGACCCCCTTCCTGGGCACAGCTGCTGGGCGCCCCCAGGATGTGCTCTTCCCATGGGGAATTCCTCTTGTGTTATTCATACAGACTTCCCCAGGAAGGCCGAGCCCCTCTCTGTAAATGTCCCCAGCCCCTTATCTGGCTTTCCCTGAAGCCCTTTATCGCTTTCTGGTTTGTGTTAGGTTGTTTGTGTCCTGTCTTATCTCCCCCAGGAGACAGGGGCAGCCTGCTGAGTCAGAGTGACCTGAGTTTGAGTCCCCAGCTCTGCCACTGATTAACTGGGGGATGCTGGGCAAGTGCCTTCACCTCTTGGAACCTCAGTTTTCTCTTCCATAAAATGGGGATGATAATCCCTCCAGCACAGGGTGGTCATGAAGATTACATGAGAAAATGTCATTCGGCGCATCGCATGGGGTAGATGATGAGTCAGTGATAGCCCATCCCCCTCTTTTCCAAACCAGGGGCCCAGCAGCAGCGGGATCCTACAGGCTGTGACCCAGAGCCACAGAAGAACATCACAGATGATCAAGTCACCACCGAGGCAATGGGCAGGGGTGGCTGCACAGCTGAGCCTGAGGCTGCTGGAAGTTCCCGGCACCCCCATGGCCTAGAGGAGGCTGGGACCTCAGGAAGCCTTCCCAGAATGGAGGAAGGGTGGGAGGGAAGACACAGATGCGGCCCCTACAGGGATGTGGGCAAGGGTAGAGGTTAAGAGCACAGTTTCTGGATCAAGCACACACTTCCTCCATCTACCAAGGGCTGTGTGACCCCATATAAGTGACTCGACCTTTTCTGGGCCTCAGCATTCCACCTGTGAAACGGGGGATAATGACGCACCCCATCTCCTGGGGCTGCTGTGTGGAGGTGATGAGATGATGCATGGAAAGTGCTTGGCACAGTCTGGCCAAAAATTTCCTATTATTTATTTTTAAGAAGTGCTCTCAAGGGCCCACCAACTGCTTAGCCAAACTCCTCAATTATCCATAAAACAATTACCCATAAAAAATTTTTTTAATTTTAAGAGCTTATTTTTCTAGTACCTTTCAGGAGCCAGGCACTGTACTCTGTGCCTTCATCATGTTACCCCATGTAACCTTCACTGTCACCTGTTATCCCCATTTTGTAGATGAGGAAACTGAGCCTCTTGAGAAGCTGGGCCTCCTGTCCAAGCCCACACAGCCCTTGACTCCCAGAGCTTGGCCCTCTCTCACTTTGCCCCTGTTCTGGAGATCATCATGGCCTGGGTTAGGGTGTCTTGCCAGGTATCAGCTGGATGCAGCAAACCCCAAACATAATCCGTGGAGAGAACCTGTAAACAGAGGATCCGGAGTGGGCTGGAGGCTCCTGTGAGAGTGACGACCAGCCTGGGAGGCGAGCGGCCTGTAGGGGGCTGGAGACAGGAGCCTGTGAGCGCATGTGTTTATTCAGCCTGTTCCAGGCAGGCAGGGGGCCCTGGCCGGCCAGTGTAAACATCCGGTCTGCTTGTGGGCCTGCTGAGGGAGCTGAGGCAGCCGGGGAACCAGCATCCAGGGCCTCCTGGTGCCCGATGGGACAGCACTGACTGAGCACCTAGTATGTGTCATGTCATTTACACGCACCTTATCACATCTTTATAAGAGCCCTTTTTGGTCTCTTATTATTTTTACCTTACTGATGAGGAAACAGAGCCCTGGGAATGGCACAGCCCCAGCTGTCAAAAGCCCACAAAATTTGGTTTGCTGAGAGGGTGAGTTTGTAAAAGCGTAACAATATTCCTTTGCATCTGCCTCTGCTGATACCACTCTTCCCATACAAACTCTATTGGGACCCTAATTCACTTTCTCTCCTGCTGGGTTGTGCCCACCTGGGAGCTGTAGTTCTTGCTGTAAATTACCTCCTCCAGTTTAGTACTTTTTAGCGCATCACCGTGTGTGGGACTGGCCGGGCTGAGGAAGGTCAGCCCAGGGGTTTTGCCCCTTTCTCACCCAGGAAAGGGGATTTTGCTGACTCTGGTTATGCAGCCTTGTGGAGTGAGTCTGATAGATCAATAAGACCTTAGGTATCATCCCACCCATTTTATAGATGGAGAAGCAAGAAGCCCAGAGAGGAGAAATGTTTGTCCCAAAGATTCACACTGAGTGGCCGAGGCAGAACTGGTGCCCCGGTCTCCAGGGAGGATGCCCCTAGTCCTTTGTTAATGGGGGTGGGACAGGGTTAGGAAAAGGCAGGGGTGAAGTAAATACGTTCCCCAGATGCTTCATGATTTCACAGCCACCCCCTCCCTTCTTCTGCCCTCTCCAAGCTGTGCCCCAGAAATGCCCTTGGGCTCTCGGAAACTCTGATAAATTCCTGTGCTTGTGCCAGCAGGGTGGTTTCACTTGGTTCCAGTGGCTGAAAGCCCATGCCGGGCCCCCTGCTCCCCACCTCCTGCCACTCTCTGCCCCGGGTCTTGTCCTGCTGTATATTCACACATTCCCCTGCCCGGGTTCATCTTGGCGTCCAGCAGAAATGCCACTTGGGTTGTGCCAAAGCCAGAGGAATCATTTAAATATGCCAGCAGCCCGAGCCTGGGCAGCCGGAGTGGTCCATCTAACACTTGTGGGGTGCGCCTGGGAGGCGCAGGTGTTCCCCCCCACCCCATGAGGGGGTGGCGGTGGCCCCAGTCGAAGGTTGGGAGCATTGAGGTCACACCCTACGCCGGGATTTGAACCAGGAGATGGACGCCCGGGCTCAACTCCCTCGGTCACACCTGTTGGAGCCTGGGACCTGCGGAAGTCGCTCCAGAGCGTTTGTTTGGGTACAAGGTGGCTAAGACTCCACCTGGAGAATGAGGAGTAGGGTCTCGGGAGAGGCCGAGGAGAATTGGGCAGGGAGGGAGCCCAGCATTCCTGCCCAACTCACAGCAGGGAGGGGCACCTAGAAGGCCAGAGACAGAGAGTCTGAGTAGGGGTGGGGCCCTAGAGGGAGTCCAGCCAGCCCAGGCCCATGACTTTCTTTTTGTGTCCTGGCCAAGGGACCAAGATTACCCAATCCCCAGAGCCCCATATGCGTCACCAGTTAAGAATCACTGAAGGCCAGCCTGGCCTTGGGATGAGTAAACCCTTTTCTCCCCTTGATCTGAGGCCTGTGGACTGGCCCTTCGCCTCCATCCATTCATTGTGGGAGACTCTCCTGAGAGCAGTAAGAACAATAACAGCTGCTGTGCGCCAAGCCCCCCAACAGTGCACCGAGCGCTGCTATGCGCCAAGCCACCGCGTGCCAGGCCCTGCTGTGAGCCATCCTGCCCCCGCACTGTGCGCCAGCCCACCTGCCCCCGCACTGTGCGCCAGGCCCTGTACAAACACAACCTTGTTTGAGTCTCAGAAGAGTCGTGGGAGCTAGCAGAGGGGTCTTATGATCCCCACTTCACAGAGGAAAAAACAGCTCACGCATCAGCAGAGCCCGATTCCGGCTCTCCATCCAAGTGTGTCTGCCTCCAAAGCCCATGCCTTTTTTGGTGTGGGACAAAATATTTCAGACATATAAAAAGCATAGAGTTCAGCAAAAACAAATACTGGTGAACCCACCATCCAACTTAAGAACTAAAACATTCCAAATGCAGCTGAACGTCCCACACGGGTCCCTCCCTGATCCCATTCCCTACCCACCCCTCTTCCAGAAGAAACTATTTTCTTAAATGACTGCCTGGATTCTTTTACTAGATGCTTCTGCCTCCCCAAATGATACATAGCATTGCTCATGTGTTTTAAAACTTTAATTGGTACAAGGCTATGTATTTCCCTCTGGAGCTTTTCTCTCCGCATGTCGTGTTTGAGTTTGTGTCCATGTCATTGCAGTGCCGTGTCATGTGTTGTGTCACATGAATCTACACAGTTATGCAGGCTGCGAGAGGTGGCCGTTTAGGTGTTTCTCATTCACTGTTTTTTATTTTAAACTTATTTATTTTATCGTATTTATTTTTGGCTGCATTGGGTCTTCGTTGCTGTGCACAGGCTTTCTTTTTCTCTAATTGTGGTGAGCGGGGGCTACTCTTCGTTGCGGTGTGTGGGCTTCTCATTGCGGTGGCTTCTCTTGTTGTGGAGCACGGGCTCTAGGCGTGCGGGCTTCAGTAGTTGTGCCTTGTGGGCTCTAGAGCGCAGGCTCAGTAGTTGCGGCTCACGGGCTTAGTTGCTCCGTGGCATGTGGGATCTTCCCGGACCAGGGCTCGAACCTGTGTGCCCTGCATTGGCAGGCGGATTCTTAACCACTGCGCCACCAGGGAAGCCCTCTCATTCACTGTTTAGATGATGCTGTGCAGCTGCCTTGTGCATGTCTCCTGGTGACCGCGGGAGAGCGTCCAAGGTGCATATATGTTATTTATGTTACGGAGGGGGATCCAATAAACGCACTGTATCATAGGACTCTTTGCTGAGAGAACTGATCAATAATTTGAGGAGGGTTGCTCTAAGAGTTTAAAAACCGCTTAATGACAGGAGTGTTCCTATTTTGTCTGCTGCTGTGAACAGCACGAAGAAGAGTGTCTGGCACATAGTAGGTGCACAGTAAATATCTGTTGACTGAGTAAGTGCGTGTTCCAGGCCCTGTGTGAGGCCCTTGATCTTAATCAATCTGCCGTGAGGAAGGGTTCTTCTCACTTCACAGATGAGCTGACTAAGGCTTCAGAGGTTGAGTCATGGTCCCAATGGCCCACAGCCAGTAGCCAAGTCAGTCAGCTCCAGAGCCTGCTCTCTCCCCTAAGCCCAGGTATCCCCTGAAATTATCTGTGTAGCCAAGGAGTGGCTTCAGAGGCCAGGAGCTGCTTCTAAAGCCTAGTTGCCTGGATAGGCGTGCTTTTAAGGTGGTCCGGAGACTGGTAGAGTGAGGTGGGCCCAGCTGGTTGGTCCCCTTTGGCTTGGAATGCCACAGTGGGGTCGGGGTGAGTAACATCTCACCTCTGGGGCTGATCCATGGGGGAACTACAAAGGTTGGGACCATGCTAGGCTCAGGATTCCAGTGCAGTCAGTGGGAAAGACCCATCATGGGGGAGGCAGTCTGACCCCACCAAAGAATCATTTGCGTGGGGCTTGGCAGACCTGGATTCAAATCCCAGGCCTGCCACTTATTAGCTGTGTGACTTTAGGTAAGTCTCTCAGTCTCTCTGAGCCTTATCATCTCCATCTGTTAAATGGGGATATTAACTTTCTCTTGCAGAATTATTGGTACATTTAGAATTGAGTGTAACAATCTTGGCACAGTACCTGCATAGAAACTACAGTGCAGGAGGGAAGGACATTCTGTTAGCAATACATACAAATCACTACAGGTGCACAGAGATGGGGCAGTTTAGGACACAGAGGAGGACTTCATGGAGGAGATGACATTTGATCTGGGTTCTGAAGGGTGAATAGGAGTTCTCCAAGCCAAGGAGTATACTGTGAGTCAAGCAACTTCTATGTGTCCTGACGAGACTTGGTGTTGAGAGGAACATCATAGTGTTGCTTGGGGAAAAAACCAAAACAAAACAAATGCAAATTGCTTACAATTTGACAGAGATACATGATCCTGTGACAGTGGTATAGACCAAGTGCTGACTACATAGACAAAGAATCAGGAATCAGTGGTATTGGGATCAGAGGAACATGTGAAAACTGTGGGCTAGGGCAGTCAGGAAGTCCCGGGCGTGAGGGGTAGGGCTTGAATGAGAAAGGAAGACAAGAAGGAGAGGGGCTGCCTGATTCTTGGTTTCCTGGCTGGGCTGGGTCAGGAAAGGGGCCTCCCCAGCCTGGCAGGGGACTAGAGACAGATCTCATGGGTTCCGGCAGAAGCTCTGCTGTGTCCGTCTCACCAAGGCTTCTGCTGTTTTCTCCTTTGGAAGAGAAGAAAAGTTGTGCCTAATTGTTAATTGTGCAATTGCGAATTGGCTCCTGAGCCAGGCTGAGCAGAAGCCAAGCCCCAGGGGGAAGGAGGAAGAGCCCAAGCTGGATGGCTACAGAGCCAGGGGTTTGGGGACCCAGGAGGGGGTTTGGGAATGCTGCTGTGTGAGTGTCCCAGGCAGGGACACCCGCCTGGCCTAGTCAGGCCTCCCTGCCCAGAACTCCCACTCCATTCTGCAGGATCCTGTGGTGCCCAGGAGTTGGGTAGACCTGGGTTTGAATTATATCCTCTCCCCAGCTATGTGACCTTAAACCAGTTACTTAACCTCTCTGTGCCTCTACTTTCAAATCTCTCACCTGCGGTTGCTGTGATGGTTAAACCAGAAAACACATGTAAAGTGCTTATTAGCACAGGGCCTGGATGAAGTCATTGCTCAAGGAATTGGTTTTGTTGCTGCTGCTGTCATAGTTGTTGTGATTTAGCAGCAGTAACAGCAGCACCCTTGTGGCCAATACCCGCCATCACGCCTCTGTGACCCAGGCCAGGCTGTTGCTCAGGGTGAAGCCCGGGGTCATCCCAGCCGCCCCTGCCATCTCTCCATGAGCCAGGACATTCCTGTGCCATCTTATTAGCATCCAGCATCACAGCCCGTCCCCTTGGCAGTGCCCCTCTTAGGACGAGGTGAAATTTGAGTTCCTGTGTGCCTTTTCATGGATTATCTCCTCATTTCTCACCCTGTGAAGTAGGTTCAGACGTCCGCATTTTATAGATGAAGAAACATGCTCAGAGAGGTGAGGTGACTTGCCCAGGGTCACACAGCAGTAAATTACAGGATTCAAACCCAGGTCTCTCTGCTCCAAAACCTTTGCTCTTCCCACTCCAGGATGGGGGAGCAGCTTGTTCCCATAGAAAATGAGCCTGGCACTCTCCCTTCCTGCAGTCACCCTCCACTCCCTTTTCTGTCATGTCCCCCTGTCCCTGGTTCTCCACCCCCTTAGCTCTGCTCTGCGCCTGGGGACCTCTCTGGGCCAAGACTGCAGATGGGGCAGCTTGTGTCTCCTGGAGCCAATACAGCCATCGCTCCCCCACTGTCAGCAGGAGCCAGGCCTCCTCTCCCCACCAGGCATTTCCTCCCGGGCTCCCCGGGAAGCGTGACACATGTGTGGTGAGGGGGGTAACGGGGACCAGATGGGAGGCTGAGCCTGGGGTGGGCTTTGTTAGGCGGACATTCCTGGTCACTGAGGCAACGCCAGCTCAGTAGCATCTGGTTTGGCCGAGGGTCCACCCCGATTGGCTGGGGCTGGACTTGGGGAGTTGCCCTCCCGTGAGGCCTTGGTGTGGTGGCAGGTGGGGACGAGCACTTCCTGCTGAGACAGGATTTCAGAGTCCAGGAGGGAATAACAGGGGGCAGAGGGGCAGAGTGAGAACAACAGGGAGTTCAGAGTCAGACCTGGCGCCCAGTCCTGGCTCTGTCACTTTCTGTCACTGTAACCCAAGCAAGTCACTGCCTGTCTCTGGGCTGCAGTTTTATTTTCTGCAGAATGGGAGACAGTGGTAGTGCTTACCCCATGGATGCATGAGGGAATCAAATAAATAGCACCAGGGTCAGAATGCTTTGTATATTTTAATTCCTTTCATTCTCATAGCCACCCGTGAGAGTGGTGCTGTGATGATCTCTGTTTTACTGATAAACCGAGGCACAGGGGGTCATGTCACTTGTCCAAGCCAGACTGGTAATAGGAGGCAGAGCTGGTGTCTGAATCCAGGCTGCCTGGGTCCCAGGTCCACCACGCTGCTACTGCTCCATTGTCCTGCCTCTTGGTGATGTGTGTGACGACATAAGAGAAAAGTGCCGTTTCGGCGGGCGATGCCACATGCTCTTTTTCCTGCTTGCCCCAGAAGCCGGTGCCTTTGGTGGCCTGTGGGACAGGCCTGCTGAGCTCATAAGTGGGTGAACAGAGGAGTGGGTGGACGCTGGGAACATCCCTGCACGTTGGGCGAGAGGAGGCACCGGGGCTGTGACTCTCAGTACCCTGCGGTCTGGGCAGCCAGTTAGACCCACTGGTTACCCTGAGAGGAACAGGGAACCCAACTCTGAAAGCAACAGCCCCCATCCCTCAGGTCCCGGCTTCACTCCACATACTTTGTCCACATTCTCTTCGCCTGTCGTCTTGCCCAAGATCGTAACGTGTGTCTTCGGAAGAAGCTGGTTTTGAACATAAGTCCAGCTGACTGCAAAGCCAGAGCCCTTTCCCTACAGGGCACCAGTCTGGGGCCCATCTCCTTCTTTCTGAGGGATGGGTTACAGTCTCCTTGTCAAGGAGGGTTTTTTTGAAGATGATTTTTGATGATTGTGGGTGGAGGGAGGAGGCTGCAGGGTGTGGTCAGAAGAGCCTAGACGACGATTCACATCCAGATTGGCCCCTTGGGCAACCCCTTTTACTTCTTGAGCCTCTTTTCCCTCATTTGTTGAAAGTTGTTTACAATTAGGGGGCAGAGTTGAGTGCTAGAGGGCCCAGATGACCAGAGCCTTGGCCCTTTAAGATTTCATGACTCAGTGGGTGGGACAGCCACATACCCAGTCCCCATGGCATCCTGTTATCCGGTAGCAGGTGGGATCTGGTGGAGGGTTGTGCAGAGTGCCAGGGGAGCACAGAGCAAGGAAAACTTGCAGGGCCAGGGTGTCAGGGGTGATGGCATGGACATCGGTTGTATCTGTCAGCTTCCCTACCCACTCCATCTGCTAACAGCAGCCCCTTCCTTTGGAAACTGCTCCTCCCCCACTCTTTGTGCTATCAATTGGGTGCCAATCACAGGATCTTGCCCCACCTCTTCCCAGGGAGGGCATATGAACCAGGCCTGGCCAATCAGAGTTCTTCCCTGAGACTTTATAATTCAACACAGGGAGAGAGAAGGGTTCTTTTCTCTAGGGCTCTTAGCTGCCAGTAAGTAAGCCTGGCCCAGTTCTCTGGGCCTGAAGGATGTCTAAACTCAGGAGATAAGAACGAGGGTAACACACAGAGGGAACTTGAGGGATGGGGTCAGACAGAGGGAGAGACCCCAGCAGCAACATCTGAACTGGATCTCCTCCTGCCTGATGCCTGATCCTCTCTCCCTCCCAGGCATTGCAAGCCCAGGCGTTTGCTTGAACTGAGTTACAAAACTCAGTTCAAGCTGGGTTTCTGTCTCTTAAAACCCTGAGGGGCCTGACTGAGGAGGCTTCACAGAGGAGATGGCATTTGAGCCACGTGTCAAAGGAGTTCTTGGGATAAACAGCAATAGTGAGGTTGTGTCAGGCAATGGAAGCTGGTGGGAAGGACCCAGTCGTGACTTGCCTGGGTGATGGCAGAGGGTGAGGTCTGGACAGTGCCCAGTTACATTCTCCTAACAACCCAGTGAGGTACGTACTATTATTTTACCACTTTACAGATGGGGAGACGAAGGCACAGAGAAGTTAAGTAACTTGTTTAAGGTCACATAGCTGGTAAAATGACAGAGCTTGGATTTGAACCCAAGCAGTCTGGCTCCAGAGTTATTTTCTTAATCACGGAGTGGAAGTGACCACCCCCTGACTGCAACGCCCTGACTGCAGAGTTCTTTCCGTGCAACTCCACATCTCATGGCCCAGTGGGGATGGAACTGCAGTGCCCATGCTTGGGATGCGGCCCCAGGACCCCGGAGCCCCACTGTGGCCTGGGCAATGGGGAAGAGAGGGAGGGAAGGCCCTGTGGATTCTTTCAGAGGATGTGGGGTGCTCTTCTGGCCCAGTTCCACCCCAGGCTAGCAAGGAGCTGGGGCTAGGTTCCCGCCAGGCGCCCTGCCGTTTCTGCGAGCTGTGATAATCTCCAGAAACAGTGAATGATGGGCTCTGGCTGTGTCCGGCTAAGCCCTCAGCAGGAGGTCAGTAACTTTAAGAAGCTCTGGCTTCTAGCCAAGATGCTGGAGAGTTTTAAAACCACTCCCAGCAGGGGAGGCCCTGGGCGGGCAGGAAGGGAAGAAGTACTCCAAGCTTCGGTCTTTGAGAGTGGAGCCCTGGGGATCATCAGCATCAGTCCACAGCTCCAGTTTGCCCCAGGGTCAGACGTCTCCCATGTGTCAACAGCTTTTACCTTATACTTAGAGAGTTAAGGAGCATCAGCCCCATTTCACAGGTGAGGAGGTTGAGGCTCAGCAAGGCTAAGCGACTTGCCCAGGATCACACAGCCAGAGTTCCCAGGTCTGGTCTATGTCCAGATTTCCTGGACAGCCTCACTCCTGCCTCTTCGGCCTCATCCCTGAACTCAAGGATTTCTGGAATACATGCCAGAGCTCCCTCAGGTCTCCTGGCCCTTCCCACAAGACACCTTCCTTCTTCTTACCACCAATTCCGCAGAAGGGATTTTTCCCCCATGAGAGAGTACTTTTTCCATTCCTCCAAGGGAGGAGCCCAGCAGCCCCTGGGATTCCTACACAGGTGGCCTCTGGGGCAGGGGCTGGGGACTAAGGCTTCCAACTGTGCCCCTGTGTCCGGGCCCTGGCAGGATATGTGAAAGGGAGCCAATCTTGCTTGTTAGACTAAAGCTCCGAGGAAGGATGACTTCAGCTGGGGACAAAGGAAAGACACTTTAGGCTGAGCCTCAGGTTAGTTCTTAGAGAGTAGAGCAAGGAGCAAGGCTCTCCAGCTGGAGGAAACAGCATCAACAAAGGTCCAGAGGTGGAGAAGTAGGTGTGCTCTAGGGGGAGGGTGGCAGTTCCCACGTGGGTGGAGGGGCTGGATTATGGCATCAGGCAAGAGCGGGGCAGGCACGTTTCCAGAGGGATCCAGAAGGTATGTGACCCACTGGGGTCTTAGGAAAATGGGCTCCTCTCCTGTCCTGGCCCAGATCTCCGCCCCACAAGGATGCTTAAGGTGGGCTCAGGCCCCCAAGTGGTCAGGGGCCTCTCCCCTGGGCCTGGCTGCCTTTCCCAAAGGCTTATCTGTTCGTTCCCATTTCCTGTCGAGCCTGGCGCCCCAGAGCAGCAGCCCCCTTGTGGGCACAGCCTGGCCATCACAGCAGGTCTGGTACCAGCCGGTAAGGCAGAGAGAGCTTCCACCTCCAGCCCTCACTTGTTTTCCTCAGCGGTGCAAAGAACCCCAAACTCTTTACTCTAGAACCAGAGCTGCAGACCTGGTGGGGACAGGTAACCAGAATGGCTCCTGGGGTGCAAGGAAAGCTCTCCTGCCTGTCCTCGTGCCCCTGACGTCCTCCCATCAGTGACTGTGACGGTGAGGGATGCCCTTTATGAAACACCTACTCTGTGCCTGTCCCTGCGCTTGGCACTTTCCACCCAGGGTCTCATTTGACACTCAGGACAACCCTGCCAGGAAGCCACTGCTCTCCTCCTTGTGGGGTGGGGGAAACTGCAGCTCCAAGAGGTGACATAACTTGCTCAACATCACCGTCACTAAACAGCTAAGCCAAGTGTGTCTGACATCAAAGTCTGTTTTCCCGTCCATGACGTGGCGATCCTAACTCCCAGCCCTCAGGGTTGCTGTGCACAGCAGAAGCAGATTTAGAGGAGGGATAAAGCAGGGAGTCCAGGGTTGTGCAGCCTGGGCTGGACAAACGTAGACAAGTGTCCTGAGCAGCGAGTCCAGGAGCTGACACACTGGACCTAGAAGGAAGGCGGGGATCTGGGTGCAGGGAGACGAGGACCCATCAGCGGCCCTCAGTCATCCTAAGCCCAAGTTGGCTCCTTCACCACCACCGAGCTCTTAGCAGCCATGGCACAGGCATGCAGGGCTTTGGAAGGAGTGTCCAGAGGCCTGTCTTCTGGTCCTGGCTGTGCCCCTGGTGCAGCTTATTCAGGAGACTTCCTCCCTCTGGACCTCAGCTAGTTCATCTGTAGAATGGGATGGGGTGGGCGTGGGGGTCAGACAAGGCTCACCCCTCCAGCCACACTGCCCTTCTTCCTGCTCCTTGATCTCTGCTTGGTCCTACCTCCAGGCCTTTGCTCTGGCTGTTGCCTCTGCCTGAAGTGGCCCCCTCACCGCTGACACCCCATCATTCTGGTTTCACTTGACGTGTCACCTGCTCACAGAGGGCTCCTCCACTCCTCCTCAGAGTTCCCGACCACAATGCCCTGCTGTCCTTTCTCTGTAACACAAGTCACTCTCTGCAATGAGGCAGTCAAGGTACTGGTTAGGGTTAGGGACTCCAGAATCAAACTGCCTGGGTTCAAATCCCAAAGTTCACCACTTACAGCTGGATGATCTTGGCTGTAACCTCTCTGTGCCTCAATTTCCTCACCTATAAAACAGGGTCAATAATAATATATATTATTATTTTTGTAAGGATTAAATAAGAAATGCATTAAAAAGCACTTACAGTGCTCAGCACACAGTAAGCACTCAATACATGTCAGATGCTATCATTATAATAACTCTTAGCAACATTGTTTAGGGTCCCTTCTATTAAACTTCAAGCTCGTGAGAGCAAGGACTTTGTCTTGTTCAATGATGTATGTCAAGCGTGGAGCCATTTCCTAGCACACAGTAGGTGCCTAATAAATATTTGTTGAATGAATGAATGGACAGATGAGCACTGACATTCCCAGCTTTCATGGGGCTCTGTGTAGCTGGATGTAGAGAAGGATGGATGCAGGGAAGACGACCCTGGGCCAGCCCCGGCTCAGGGCCCAGCAAGCCCCCCATCCCGGCCTGCCCTGATGGGAGTCCACCTCCTGAGGGGACAGAGGGGTCTCTGGAAATGGAGGTGGCTCCCTGTCCCAGACACCCTGACCACAGCCATGTCTGTGGGTGTCCGATGCTGTTTCCAGCTCACATTCTGGCAGCCAGGCATGGGGGCTAATGTAGATGTTCCCCCGTGCTCAGCAGCCCTCCCTCTCAGACCCACAGAGCTGGGCCCAGCCTGCTTTATCTTCACCACTGCCCGTGCCCACCCACCCCACCCCAGAGCATTTTCAGAAACAACCCTAACAAACAGAAATGCCCCCAACTGCCCCTCCCACCACTCCCATGCCTCCTACTTGTTCTAGAATTCAGAGTGGGACTGCTGGTACATCAGTTCCCCTGCAGGCCTTTTCTTGGCTCCCGGTCCTCTGAGCACCCCGAGAACATCGGTTTAAGTGCCCAGTCCTGAGAGAGAGGGAGAGATCGCTACTACCATCTGTACAGACAACACCGAGGCTCAGAGGGCAGGTTTGCTGGAGGCCCCGCAGTTGGCGAGGGCCAGGGTCAGGGTTCAAGCTGAGGTCTCGCCATTTGCTGCTTCTATTCTCATTCATTCATTCAGCTCAGTTACTGAACAGCTACTGTGTGTCAGGCGCTGTGCAGCAGTGATCACAGTGTCTGCCCTGGCCTAGGGCCCAGAAGTTAGCCCAGCTACATAGCCAGCGTGTGCACCAGCGCTGTCCAATAGAACTCTCTGTGATATGGAAATGTTCCGTATCTGTGCTATTAACCATGTCTGACTATCGGGCACTTGAACTGTGGCTAGTGCAAATGCGGAATTGAATTCTTCATTTTAATTTTATTTTAATTTCAGTAGCCACATGCAGCTAATGGCTACTGGGCTGGACATTATGGGTCTCAGAGTCCTTTGAGAGCAGTCGTTCGTGGCCTTGGACGGTAGGTCTCAAACTCAGATGTGAGCAAGGGGCACTGCGTTGATTTCCCAGGGGGGCACCTTACGTTGTGTCTTCTTTCCCATCTGTCAGTACATTAAACTCACAGGTGTTTGCTTCACACCCACAAAGGTGTCAGACAATGTTTTCTTTGAAACACGAGACCCTTCTAACCCATTCTAAGTCTTGCACTTTGTTTTTTTTTCTTACTGAGGTGTAACTTGTATAGAGTAAAATGCACAGGCCAGAAGCAAACAGTTTGACGAGTTTTGACAACTGTAGACACCCGTGTAACCACAGTGGAATCAAGATACAGGACATTTCCAGGACATTTGCAGTCCCCCAGAAAGTTCCCTCATGCCCCTTTCCAGTCAGTCCTGTCCTCAGAGACAACTGCTGTTCTAATGTCTGTCACCATGGATTAGTTTTGCCTGTTTTTAAGCCTCACAGAAATCATTTTCCCACTTTTGACTGAGGCAAGATTATAAGAAATATTTCTTTTCTCTTTGTTGAAGAAGTAGAGTACCAGCATGATGAAAAGTGGCAGCTGAGCCTGGGCTACCGTGAGGAGGAGACAAGAAATAGGGAGGGGTGGGGGGCTGGAGGACCCTGGGGATTCCTGGTCGGTCCAAAGGGGGCAGCCGCTCCTCAGCTCCAGCTGGCTGTTGCCACTTGAGAATGTGGGCCCAGCACTGCCAAGTCTGTTTTTCTTTTTTTTTCTTCTGCCAAGTCTTTTTTCAAGGAAAGCTGAAAATACGGATTTTCATGTAAAATCTCCTTAATGTTGGCATTTCAAAACCTATTGCAACACTACAGGCCAGATACTTCACATGTGTGGGCCAGACTTGACCTGTGGACCGCCAGGATGTGCGTTCTGCCTTGGGCTGATCAGAATGTTAGTTACAATAGTAGCTGATATTTGTGGACTGGTTCCTTTGCTTCAGGTCCTGTTCTAAGTACTCAATGTTATTAAGTCATCTAATCTTCCTAACAGTTTATTAATGCATCCATTATACAGATGAGTAAGCTGAGACGCAGAGAGGGATTAAGTGACTTGCCCAAGGTTACAGAGTACTTGGCTGGCATTTGAACCCCGACTGTCTGCTTCCTGAGTCCCCGCTCCTAACCACTACAGGAGCGGGGGTGGAGGGCAAAGCTGCCTGGGATGGTTATACCATTTGGGGTGCAGCTTTGCCAGACAAGGGTGCTATCACCCTGAACGAGCGATGAGAGAGGCTCGGCCCCACCCGCTGGGACTGCCCTGGCACAGGTCGTTTTCAGGTCCAGGCACCTTGGCTGTCAGTTGATGGAGCCCCAATTTTAGGATGTGCTGGGAAAGCAGCCAGGGGTGGGGTTGGGAGGATGGAAGCATGGCTGATGCTTGATGAGGGTGTCAGGGAGCACTGGGCAAGTGAGGACAAAAGCAGCAGGAACCTGGCAGGGAGAGGGCCCAGGCCCAGAGGGTGGCAGGGGAGAGGAGGAGGTGACGGCAGAAGAATCAGCCAGCCGGCCCAGGGCCAGGCCAGGCTGCCGCTGCGGAGAGCTGGTGGCTGGGGCATCTCCACCCACTGGTGCTTCGTTCAGACAAGCCTGTCACCTGGGGAGGTTGGAAAGGGGAAGATAAGGATAACCAGGCCCAACAGTGCTGCATTTCCCTTGTCCTCTAGCACATCCGCGGGAGAGGAAACTGAGGCCCAGAGAGGGCGCAGCCAGGACCAGACCTGGACTTCTAGCTCCCACTCCCGTGCTTTTGCTGCTCCATTTGGCCGCATTCCTCAGGACCCGGGGTTGTGGGGAAAGAAGGTCTGTGGTCACTGGCAGGGAAGTGTTCCAGAAGCCTGAGGGACATGACAGGGAGAGGCCAGACCCTCCCCTCTGGCCCTTGCCTGTGTCACTGAGCCAAGACCTGTCCTGAAGTAAATGCTAAATAAGTGTTTGCCATTATTTTTTTTTCCAATTAGGTCTTCACACCCACTTTTGAGAGATGTACTCTTATTATTACCCACATTACCAATGAGAAAGCCGAGGCTCAGAGAGGTAGAGATCACTTCCAGAAAGTCGTTGGTGGGATTGAATGAGTGATGAATGCAGAGTGCTCACAACCGTTCTGGTGCACAGCAAAGGGTCGTGGGCCGTGGGCTGTAGGAGGGATGATGTGGCAGGGCTGGGCTGTGGTCACTGCACTGGCAGGGAAGAGTTTTGGAAGCCTGAGGGACATGATGGGGGGAGGCCAGAACACCACTACCCACCAAAACACCAAGTAACATGGGCTGGTACCCCAGGGCCCTCACAAGCCTTCCAGCAGCCTCCACACCAGGGGAGCCCCCTGGGCCTGGCTCCAGATCCTGTGCATCGTGAAGGGGCAGCCTGGCCTTGAGGTGCTCATGTCACCTCTCTGAACCTCAGTTTCCTCATCTGTCAAATGGGTACAGTGCTACCTACCATGCAGGGTTATGGTGAGGGCCTGGCATATGATAGGTGCTCAATACCCAGGCATCACAGAACCTCTAGGAAACAGCTATTGAATTGAATTGGACTTTTAAGGACAGAGGACAGGCATATCCCCAGTGTAGCCCGGGAAAGCTTGCTCCACACTTCAGTGCAGAACCAAAAAATCTCAACTACAGCTTTTGAACTTGCATGCTTTAGAGGGTCAAGAGGAGCCACTCACCCCTCTTCAACTATGTCTACACTGGATGAGGGCACTAGGGAGCAAGTTTGCCATTAGTTATTGTTCCCCCCACCAAGAGCAGCAGACACTTATTGAGCACTTACTGTGGGCCAGGCACTATGCTAAGCCCTTCCTTTATGCTGTCATTTTACACAGGAGGAAACAGGCTCGGTAATTGGACCCTGGGCCCTCAGCCAGTACATGGTGGCATCGAGATTTGAACCTACATAGTCTGGCTCCAGACTCTGTGCTCTTAGGAAGGGAAAATAATCTACCAGAAATAAGTGAAAATATTGATTTGGGGCAGTCTTTCACAGTTGCAAAGCCTTTACATGCATGTGGTTCAGTTTGGTCCTGATGTCGCTAGATGAGAACGGTGTTATCATGCCCATCTTATAGTTGAGGACAGTGAGGCCCAGAGAGGTGATGCGACTTGACCGAGGCCATGTGGCTGGGCTGGAATGTGGGTCCATCCACCTGATTCCAAGTCCAGTGCTCTTTCCCCTGCTTCTCAGTCACCTCTTGGGGAAACAGCTATTTAGCTTGAATGGTGACAGCCAACAGGCCCCAGTGAACTCTGCCATAGGTGTGGCCCAGTCTGTCCCACCCACACTGGGTGACACCATCCCAGCCCCAGACCACCATTGCCTGCATCCACCTCACTTTGATATCAGAGCTTTAGAGCCATTAATTCTCAGAGAGAAACATAGATGAGGGATTTTTCAAACTCTCTTCCTTGGAACCTCTGAGGAAACCAGGCTCAGGGTCAGGATATGGGGTCATTGAATGCGTAAGTGGCAGCTCCACTTATATCTCTTTTGTATTTTGGGTTGCAGTGTTAAGTTTTTAAAAACAAAGGGCTCTGGGAATTCCCTGGTGGTCCAGTAGTTAGGACTCCACACTTCCACTGCAGGGGACCCAGGTTTGATCCCTGGTCGGGGAACTAAGATCCTGTAAGCCATGTGGTGCAGCCAAAAAAAACAAAAACAAAAACAAAACAAAACAAAAAACAAAGGGCTCTACAGGACCCAGACCCACCCACCAGCAGGCCAGCAGCCCCTGCACAAGGCAGGGCTTGGTAGCCAACTGGGTCCCCACCTACCCCGCCCACAGTAGTTGGCCCTACCACAACAGAAGGGCTCACACAGCCCACATAGGGGGCACCCCTAGGGAATACAGCTCTGATGACCAGTGGGAGTGTTCTGCTGGCTTCATAGGACATCTCCTACAAGAGGCCACTTCTCCAAGATTGGGAAATGTAATAAACCTACCTTATACATGGAAATAAAAACAGAATTATGCAAAATGAGGCAACAGAGGAATATGTTCCAAACAAAGGAACAAGATAAAACCCCAGAGGAAGAACTAAGTGAAATGGAGATAAGCAGTCTACCCAATAAAAAATTCAAGGGAATGATCATAAAGATGCTCAATGAATTTGGGAGAAGAATGGATGTACACAGGGCTTCCCTGGTGGCGCAGTGGTTAAGAATCCGCCTGCCAATGCAGGGGACATGGGTTTGAGCCCTGGTCCAGGAAGATGCCACATGCCGCAGAGCAACTAAGCCCGTGCACCACAACTACTGAGCCTGCGCTCTAGAGCCCGCGAGCCATAACTACTGAGCCCATGTGCTGCAACTACTGAAGCCAATGCACCTAGGGCCTGTGCTCCACAACAAGAGAAGCCACTGCAATGAGAAGCCCGCGCAGCACGATGAAGAGTAGCCCCCCGCAACTAGAGAAAAGCCCACGCACAGCAACGAAGACCCAACTCACACAAAAATAAAAATAA
Source organism: Balaenoptera acutorostrata (assembly GCF_949987535.1). Classification (NCBI taxonomy): domain Eukaryota; kingdom Metazoa; phylum Chordata; class Mammalia; order Artiodactyla; family Balaenopteridae; genus Balaenoptera; species Balaenoptera acutorostrata. The sequence goes on along the minus strand of NC_080064.1, from coordinate 16,707,125 downwards.
AATAAAATAAAATTAAATTAAATAAATAAATAAATAATTTTTAAAAAAAAAGAATGGATGTACACAGTGAGAAGTTTAAGAAAGAGTTAGAAAATATAAAGAGGAACCAAACAGCTGAAGAGTACAATAACTGAAATTTTAAATGTACTAGAAGGAATCAGCAATAGATTAGATGAATCAGGGGAGTGGATCAGTGAACTGGAAGACAGAATAGTGGAAATCACCCAAGCTGAATGGAAAAAAAAGAATTTTTTAAAAATGAGGATAGTTTAAGGAACCTCTGGAACAACATTAAGCATACTAAGATTCACATTATAGGGGTCCCAAAAGGAGAAGAGAGAGAGAAAGGGGCAGAGAACTTATTTGAAAAGATAATAGCTGAAAACTTCCCTAACCTGGGAAAGGAAACAGATATCCAGGTCCAGGAGTACAGAGTCCCAAACAAGATGAACCCAAAGAGGTCCACACAAAGACATTGTAATTAAAATGGCAAAAATTAAAGATAAAGAGAGAATCTTAAAAGCAGCAAGAGAAAAGCAACTATTTAAGGGAACTCCCATAAGATGATCAGCTGACTTTTCAGCAGAAACTTTGCAGGCCAGAAGGGAGTGGCATGATATATTTAAAGTAATGAAAAGAAAAACATACAACCAAGAATACTCTACCTGGCAAGGTTATCATTCAGATTTGAAGGAGAGATACAGGGTTTTACAGGTAAGCAAACGCTAAAGGAGTTCAGCACTACTAAACCAGCTTTACAAGAAATGTGAAAGGAACTTCTCTAATTGGTAAAAGACCACAACCAGAAATATGAAAATTCCAAGAGGAAAAATCTCACTGGTAAAAGCAAATATACATAAAGGTAGTAGATCCACCACATATAAAGCCAGTAGGGAGGTTAACAGACAAAAGTAGGAAAAATCTTCTATATCCACAATAAGGGATACACAAAGCAAAAAGATGTAAAATATGAAGTCAAGAACATTACATGTGGGAAGGGGAAGTAAAAATGCAAGGTTTTTAGCATGCATTCGAACTTAAAGAGATCATCAACTGAAAATAATTATATAAATATCATATTCATATGTGTGTGTGTGTGTGTTGTTATATATAAACCTCATGATAACCACAAACCAAAAATCTGGAATAGGTAGACACAAAAGAAGATAAAGGAATCTAAACATTAACTCTATAGTCATCAAATCATAAGGGAAGAGAGCAAAAGAAGAAGAAAGAAACAAAAAAGAACTACAAAAACAACCAGGACACAACAAAATGGCAATAAGTACACACCTGTCAATAATTACTTTAAATGTAAATGACTAAATGCTCCAATCAAAAGACATAGAGTGGCTGAATGTTTTTTTTTAAAAAAAAAAAGACCTATATATGTGCTTCCTACAAGAGACTCACTTCAGATCTAAAGACACACAGACTGAAAGTGAGGGGATAGAAAAGATATCCCATGCAAATGGAATTGGAAAGAAAGCTGGGGTGGGGAATTCCGTGGTGGTCCAGCGGTTAGGACTTTGTGCTTTCACTGCTAAGGGCCTAGGTTCAATCCCTGGTCAGGGAACTAAAATCCCACAAACCATGCAGGGTGGCCAAAAACAAACAAACAAACAAGAAAGCTGAGGTGGCAATACTAATATCAAATAAAATAGACTTTAAAACAGAGACTGTAAAAATTAAAGAGACAAAGAAGGATATTACATAATGATAAAGGGATCAATTCATCAAGAAGATATAACAATTGTAAATATGTATGCACCCAACATAGGAGTACCTAAATATATAAGGCAAATATTAACAGACATAAAAGGAGAAATTGACAGTAACACAATAATAGTAGGGACTTTAACACTCCACTTACATCAGTGGACAGATTATCCAGACAGAAAATCAATAGGGAAACACTGGCCTTAAATGACACATTAGAGCAGATGGACTTAATAGATATATATAGAACATTCTATGCAAAAGCAGCAGAATATACATTTCTTTCAAGTGCTCATGGAACATTCTCTAGAACAGATCACATACTAGGCCACAAAACCAGCCTCTATAAATTTAAAAAGACTGAAATCATATCAAGCATCTTTTCTGATCACAATGCTATGAGACTAGAAATCAATTACAAGAAAAAAAAAACTGCAAAAAACACAAACAATGGAGGCTAAACAATATGCTACTAAACAACCAGTGAGTCACTGAAGAAATCAGAAAAGAAATTTAAAAATACATGGAGACAAATTAAAATGGAAACACGATGCAATATCTATGGGATGCAGCAAAAGCAGTTCTAAGAGAGAAGTTTATAATGATACAAGCCTACGTCAGGAAACAAGGAAATATCTTAACCTTACACCTAAGGGAACTAGAAAAAAGACAAACAGGACCCAAAGTTAACAGAAGGAGATAAATCACAAAGATCAGAGCAGAAATAAAGAGAGAATAAAAAACAATAGAAAAGATCAGTGAATACAAGATGGTTTTGAAAACATAAATGAAACTGATAAACATTTAGCCAGACTCATCCCCCAAAAAGAGAAGAGAGCCCAAATACATAAAGTCGGGAATGAAAGGGAAAAGTTACAACCAACACCGCAGAAATGAAAGGATCTTAAGAGATTACTATGAACAATTATATGTCAATAAGATGGACAACCTAGAAGAAATGAATAGATTCCTACAATCTCCAAAGACTGAATCAGGAAGAAATAGATAATATGAAGACCAATTACCAGTAATGAAATTGAATCAGTAGTAATAATTTTTAAAAAAAAACCTCCCAACAAACAAAACTCCAGGACCAGATGGCTTCACAGGTGAATTCTACAAAACATTTAAAGAAGAGTGAACACTTATTCTTCTCAAACTATTCCAAAAACTTGAAGAGGAAGGAATGCTTCCAAACTCATTTTAGAGGCAAGTATCACCTTGTTACCAAAAGCAGACAAAGACACCACACAAAGGAAGGAAGGGAGGGAGGGAGGGAGGGAGTGGGAGGGAGGAAGGGAGGAAGGAAAGAAAGAAAAGAAAAAAATTATAGACCAATATCACTGATGAACATAGAAGCAAACATCCTCAGCAAAGTATTAGCAAACCAAATTCAACAATACATCAAAAGGATCATACACAATGATCAAGTGGGATTTATCCCAGGGATGCAAGGATGGTTCAATATTTGCAAATCAATCAATGTGATACATCAAATTAACAAATTGAAGAATAAAAATCATATGATAATCTCAATAGATGCAGAAAAAGCTTTTGGCAAAATTCAACATCCATTTACGATAAAAACTCTCAATAAAGTGGGTGTAGAGGAAACATATCTCAACATAATAAAAGCCATATATGACAAGCCCACAGCTAACATCATACTCAATGTTGAAAAGCTGAAAGCATTTCCTCTAAGATCAGGAACAAGACAGGATGCCCACTCTCACCACTTTTATTCAACATAGTATTGGGAGTCCTAGCTGCAGCAATCAGGCAAGAAAAAGAAATAAAAGGAATCCAAACTGGAAAGGAAGAAGTAAAGCTGTCACTGTTTGCAGATGACATGACACCATATATAGAAAGTCCTAAAGATCTTATAAAAAACTATTAGAACTAATAAATGAATTTAGTAAAGTTGCATGATACAAAATTAATATTCAGTAAACTATTGTGTTTCTATGCACTAACAATGAATTATCAGAAGAAGAAATTAAGAAGACAGTCCTATTTACAGTTGCATCCAAAAGAGTAAAATACCTAGGAATAAGTTTAACCAGGGAGGTAAAAGACCTCCACACTAAAAACTGTAAGACACTGATGAAATAAACTGAAGAAGACACACAAAAAAATGGAAAGATATACCATGCTTATGGATTGGAAGAGTTACTGTTGTTAAAATGACCATACTGCTCAAGACAATATACAGGTTCAATGAAATCCATATCAAAATACCAATGACATTTTTCACAGAACTAGAACAAATAATTCTAAAATTTGTATGGAAACACAAAAGACCCCCAAATAGCCAAAACAATCTTGAAAAAGCACAAAACTAAAGATATCATGCTCCCTGATTTCAAACTATAATACAAAGCTACAGTAATCAAAACAAAGAACAAGTGTTGGCAAGGATGTGAAGAAAAGAGAACTTCATGCACCATTAGTAGGAATATAAATTGGTATAGCCACTATGGAAAATAATACGAAGGTTCCTCAAAAAATCAGAAATAGAACTACCATATTATCCAGCAATTTCACTTCTGGGTATTTTTCTGAAGAAAACAAAAACACTAATTTGAAAAGATATATGCACTCCAACGTTCATTGCAGCATTATTTAAAATAGTCAAGATATGGAAGCAACCTAAGTGCCCATTGATAGTTGAATGGATAAAGAAGATGTGGGGTGTGTGTGTGTGTGTGTGTGTGTGTGTGTGTATAAAATGGAATATTACTAAGCCATAAAAAAGAATGAAATCTTGCCATTTGCGACAACATGGATAGATCTAGAGGGTATTATGCTAAGTAAAATAAGTCAGACAGAGACAGACAAATACAGTGTGATTTTACTTACATGTGGAGTCTAAAAAACAAAACAAATGAACAAATGTAACAAAACAGAAACAGAGTCATAGATGCAGAGAGCAAACAGGTGGTTGACTGAGAGAAGGCAAGTAGGGGGATGAGTGAAATAATTGAGGGAGATTAAGACATACAGACTTCCAGTGGCAAAATAAAAGAGTCACAGGGATGAAATGTACAACATGAGGAATATAGTCAATAATATTGTAATAATTTTGTATGGTGACTGATGCTAGCTGGACTTACTGTGGTGATCCTTTTGTAATGTATAGAAATATCAAATCACTATATTGTACACCTGGAACTAACATAGTGTTTAGGTCAGTTATACTTCAAAAATAAGTAAAATTAAAATAAAATAAAAACTGGATGTATTAACTAAAAATAATAATAATAAATTAAATAGAGGGCTCTATGGGGTTAAAAAACATATGCTTTCAAACCACTCTTTGAATCTAGTAACTACCTCCCCATTTTACAGATGGAAAAACTGACTCCAAAGCACGTGCCTTTCCCATAAATGATGATAATATTCAGGCATTGTTCTGAGTTTTTTAACTTAACCCTCACAACCCTATGAGGGCAATACTGGTCTCCATTCTACAGATGAGGACACTAAGGCTCAGATGGTTAAGTGGCTTGCCCAGAGCTTAGAATCCCAGGAGCCTACCTCCCAAGTTCACACTCTCAGCCACTCCCAGCCTGACAGGCACACCTTCTCTTTTTGTCCTGGAGAGGGGAAGTCACTAGCTGAGGCACAGGGTAAGGCAATGTTGGAACTCAGTCCAGAATACAGATCTCCTGCCTCCCAGCCCAAGTCCTGATTACCCCCTGCTGTCTAGAACATCACTGGGCTGGAGGGGAAGATGAGCAGGCCGGTATGGACCCTGGATCTGTTCTTCACTGGCTGTGTGACTTTGCACAAGTGAATGGACCTCTCTGAACCTGTTCCCTCACCCTAGAAAATGGATAATGGGGCCCACATCACGGAGTTATCATGAAAGCTAAACAGGATTATCCACATGAGTCGGTTGGCACAGGGCCTGGCACAAAGTGTGAGGGCCCTGGCCACCTCTGTTCAGGGATCCAAGGAGTCCCTAAGGCTTCCTGCCCCGCCTGCTTCCTCCCCCTCATCCCAGTCCTCACCCGCCCACCCGTGTAACGCAAATACTAATTATAACCATTTCCATGAACTGCTTCCTGGCTGAGCCTAATTACTGGGCAGCTCTGTCATCACCATTATAAATATCACTAAGGGAGACAGATTAGCTTTGTCCGAAGTTTTATGTGATTAGATCGACAAATGCTTGGGCATGCTTGGTCTTCCCCGCCTGGGACTTACCCAGCCTGGTCATCGTGCACAGCTTATGGCCCGCTGCAGGTTTCTGGTCTGTCTTGAACTTGGTGCTTGGTTATAAGAGTGGACAACCCAGCCCCTTTAACCCGGCCAAGAGGTGGCGCCTGAAGTGGTAGGGATGGAGCAGGTTGGGGCTGCCATCTTATTTGTCATAATGGCAAAACCACAAGTTTTGGGAATAGATACACCTGGGCTCCAACCCAGGCTTTGTTAGTTACCAGAAGTGTGACTTGAGGCAAGTTACTGACCTTCCTTGCATTACAGTTGTTTTACGCTAGCTAACAGGGAAGAGTCAAGGAGATCAGGCGCGGTGCCTGGCATGTCATAGGTCCTCCCAGTTCCTCCCCTTCCCATCTTCCATCATCTTCAGTGTGACCTGAAGAGCCAGCCCTTTCTGAACCCACCGCCACACACACTGACATCTACTGAGCACTGCTTCTCTGTGAGGCACTGGACTGAGGACTTTATGCATCTTGTTGAATATGTATAAAGACCCTATGGAGTGGATACCATAATCATTTGATAGATGAGGAAACCAAAGCACAGAAAGCTTTGTCAAGGTCACACAGCTGCACTTGGCTGCTGGTCACTCTGGTGGGATGAGATTCTAGAAGGCTGTGTAGCTGCCTTTGGGGAGCATAGAGCAAGGGTCACAGTAAAGTCCAAGAAGGCTGCCTGCAGGAAGATGCCTGGGAGCTGAGGGGTTAGCCAGGGGAGGGAGGAGAGCAAAGGCCTCCCAGGCAGAGGCTAGTGGACATGCAAAGGCCTGGAAGAGGAAGCACGGTGTGTTTAGGGGGCTGACTGTTCATATTTTACTGAGGTTCGAGCATGTGAGAGAGGCTGGAGAGGCGCCAGGAGCCGATCAGGGCCTGGGGTAGGTGGGGGGCAATGCTGGAAGCCCAGCCAAGGCTCATGCTCTCTTCTGCCAGTTCCAGGAAGCCTGCGTGAGAAGGAGAGTGACTGGATCATATCAGTTAGTTTAGAAGGTTCTGCTGGAGCCAGCTGGGAGATGGCGGACTGGGGGCCTAATCAGGGAAGGCTTCCAGGCAGAGGCGGGGCAGAGCCAAGTGGGCCTGGACAGAGGGGCAGAGATGACAGATGGAGACCATCAGGATGGTGGGGTGGAGAGAGGCATGGTAGGAGCCTTGCAGGGGGCCTGAACGGTCAGTGGTGTGGTGGAGGGCCTACGTGGGGAAGAAGGAAGAGGTTGCTAGCCAGGTTTGGGGCTTGGGTGTGGACGGGCCTTCTCGGCAGGCACTGAGGCACAGTCCTTTGGCAGCACTAGGTAAGGCTCTCAGTGCCTCCAGGGCCCCCAGGCAGGTGAGTCAACACCAGGCCAAGTAGGTGAATGTTTTTCAGCTCCCGGCATGTGTGGGCAAGTCTCCCACTGCCAGCACGTTAAGGGGAGCCCAGCCTGGGACTCTGGTCCAGACTAGGGTGATTGACTCATTGGCCGGCAGGGTTGCTGCCTTCTCCAAGGAGGTGGTTAGCAGTCTTGACCTCCCATGTATGCTCTGTGCCCCTGGCCTTCCAATCTTTCTCACCTTTAGGCCTCCCTTAACTCCTAACTAACCTCTCCTAACTGCGCCCTAGCTCCTGCCCACCTTCCCGCCTTCCATGCTCAGGCCTCCAGCTCCATCTGGCACAAAGTGGAATCTCCCTTCCCAACCCCAACCCCCCCCCATTATATCCCTCCCTATTTCCCACATCCCGAATGGGCAGCCTACAGTCTCCAGAAGAGGTCAACCTAGAAAAGAGGAAGAGGCCCTGAGAGGGTCAAGAAGATACGGGTTTGAGTCTCAGCTCTGCCACTAACAGGCAAGCCGCTTCCTTTCTCTGGCCTCAGTCTCCTCATCTGTAAAATGGGGATCCCTGGGCTTATTCCACAGGGTGATTGATCATGAGACACAAATAAGATGAGGGTATAAAAGAACCTTGAGAACTGGGCAGTGCTGGGCTTGTGTCAGTGTCGACAACTTTGTTTTCTGTTTTAGGGGGCAGCCAGTTATTTTTTTTAACAAATGTTTTATTTTGGAATAGTTTCAGATTTATAGCATTATTGGGAAGATAGAACAGAGAGTTTCTTTATGCCCCACACCCAGTTCCCCTATTATTAATATATTATATGGTACATTTGTCACAATTAATGAACTGACATTGATATGTTATTACTAACTAAAGTCTATACTTGATTCAGTTTTCTTTAAGTTTCTGCCTAATGTCCTTTTTCTGTTCTAGGATCCCACTGAGGATACCCCATTACATTTAGTTGTCATGTCTCCTTAACCTCCTCTTGGCTGTGGCCGTTTCTCAGACTTTTCTTGTTTTGATGACCTTGACAGTTTTGAGGAGTCCTCAGCAGATATTCTGTAGGCTGTCCCTCAGTTGGGATTTGTCTGATATTTTTCTTAGGGTTAGACTGGGGTAATATGCTTTGAGGAGGAAAGCCACAGAGGTAAAGTACCATTTTTATCACATCATATCAAGAGTACATACTATCTTTCGGTAATTAGACTTATTGTTGATGTTAGCCTCGACACCCAGGAAGTCAGTTGGTTTTGCCTGGAGTACAGCAACAGAGCTAAATTCACGCCAAACGTCAGCTGAACTAAGTTCAAGATCAGAAAACCTGGATGAGAGCAGAAGCAAATGGGAAAGGTGATGAAGGAAAATAAAGAAAAGCAATTTATGAGGTGGGTGCTGTAGTGTGTCCCCCAGGTGCCAGGTCACTTGGGAATGGGACGCTCTATGCCAGGCAGTTTGTTTCAGCTCATTTAATCTTTACACTGAACCTTTTTATAAATGAGGAAACTGAGGACTTAGAAGGGAAATGACATGGTCACATGAGCCAGAGAACCTGGAGTTGGGCCCAGGTCTGTCTTTATTGCCTCACTCCCACTGTTGAATAAATACTTTGAAGCTGCATTCCCAGGAGAGTAGAATAGGGAAGGTAAATTCCTGATACAGGTTGTTTCTAATTCACTTTATTCCACAAAGTATTCCTGATGGGTTATAACTGAAACACATCCAATATAATGATATGCAATAGAAATGAAAAATCAGGAGCAGAGAAAATAGAGTGGAAAATGTGGACAAGGACAAAGCTGAACATAAAGACCAGAAAAGTGCCCATAGGTGAGCTTCTCATTTGGCTGTGAGCTTCCTCAGCCAATTCCTGTGATTCCTATAATCGGAGAGCTAAGAAGCAGTTCACTCCTCCAAGAACTTTGTGGTAAATTTAAAAAGAAATTAATCACATGGAAATTTCTCATGTAAAAGACACTGAGCAGGGCTTCCCTGGTGGTGCAGTGGTTGAGAATCTGCCTGCCAATGCAGGAGACACGGGTTCGAGCCCTGGTCTGGGAAGATCCCACATGCTGTGGAGCAACTAGGCCCGTGAGCCACAACTACTGAGCCTGCGTGTCTGGAGCCTGTGCTCCTCAACAAGAGAGGCCGCGATAGTGAGAGGCCCGCGCACTGTGATGAAGAGTGGCCCCCATTTGCCACAACTAGAGAAAGCCCTCGCACAGAAACGAAGACCCAACACAGCCAAAAATAAATAAATAAATAAATTAATTAATTAATTAATTTTTTAAAAAAAAGACACTGAGCAATGTCATAGATAATGTAATAGTAGTAATAGATGTTACATGGTATCATCTTCAGGAGTGATGACTATATTTTTACTATATGCCCCTTGCCCACAGTTGTCGTATTTGAATTTTACATTGTCATCAAGTAACTAAACTCTACTGTTTCTTCTTTGCTGAAGTCACAGATGCCTTTGCCTTGGTGAAAATCTTAGATACAAATTAACCAGTTATCTATATACCAGGTTCTGTGCTGGACACCGGGGATGGAGGGAAATAAAATGATTGCTGCCCATCCCCCCAGGTCCATCCCTGGGATAAAGACACCTAGACAAAGGCCTGAACAAAATGCAGGTGCTATGCTGGGGGTACACCAGAGGGAAGGGCATAATTCCCTCTGACTGAGGAGGAGGGGGGACTTCATGGAGGAGGAGGTAGGCCAGTCATGGAGAGCGGTAGTTGGGGTGGAGGGGGCACAGTCTTGGGAGACATAGGTCCCTTGAGGGTAGTGACCAAGTCCTACTCAGGGCTGCCCCCTCAGCTTGCCGCACAGAGCCTGACAAACATCAAGGACTCAGCAAACTCCTTTTGAGTGAGGGATAGATCAGGGGTCAGGGTGATGGCCACACACCTGAGAGGTATGTGGGAAGGGTGAGTCTGGAGAGGTAGGTTTGGGCCAATTGCCGGGCGGCCTTGAATGCCAAGCTAAGGAGTTTGGATTTTGTTCTTTAGGTGGTGGGGATCAATTGGAGGCTTTTGAGCCTTGTGTTTTATAAGAATTGATGGTACAAATAATAACAGCTAACACTTGGTGGGCACATGCTGTGTGCCCAGCACTGTTCTAAGCACTTTATAGTAACCATTTAAGTATCACAACAGTCTTACGAGGGAGGTGCTATTATTTTCATCCCCGTTTTACAGATGAGACAGCTGAGGAACAGAGAGGCTGAGTCACTTGCCCGGGCTCACGCAACTGGGAAGTGGCATAGTGGGGATCTGAACTGAGGTTTGGAACTAGAGCTTTTACTCTATCATTGTGTTTGTTAAATGTAAGTATTTAACTAACATATAACCTGAGTGTGTATTAGATGACATGTAAAGATTCAGCAGATCTCAACTAATTACTGGCACGAGAGGTAAGAACTGATGGGGGCTCTGGCCACAAAGGGCAGCATCCCTAAGGAGCTGAGGCTTAGAAACAGAATGTGAAAATGGCTCAGAGGATGTGGTCAAGGAGTCGCAAGCCTCCGAATTTCACTGAATTTCACTTACAGCTGCCTCTGACGGGCTCCTAGATTTCTTGGAAGATCCTACCGCCCTTGGGCAAACCAACCCCGAGAGCCACCTGAGTGACTAACACAGTCGGGGCAAATGCCCGGTGGGATCACACCCATTGCCCCTGGGCCAGAGGCCTTTGTCATCAGAAACACACAAGCGTTTATAATACTTCTCATTTCTGTTCACCCCAGGCCTTTGATTTCCACAGGGTGGGGTTTCCAGAGCCGGGCACCATCACACCCTCCATCTGGCTTTCCTCACCTTCTCTGTGCAGGCGGGGGGACTGGGGACCGTGGTTCCCACTCCTCCATTCTTGGTCTCCGCCAAGCCCTTCTCACGAACACCAGGCCCACATTTCGCATCCAGGGGCTCAGCGGACCTGGGAGAGGAGGGAGCAGAGCAAGGCAGAGACTCCCCCCCAAGAGCAGCAGAGGTTCTTCCCCTTCCCTGAAGCTCCCTGGCTGCGGGCATCCCCACAACCGCAAATGAGGCAATTAGGGAGAACAGCGCTGGCTGCCCTGCCACTCAGCGCCTCTGGACTCCACGAGGTCTCACCTGAAGAAGCAGCTCCCCCTCCACAAAGAGCACGGGACCAGGAGGCCAGGACCCAGGTTCCAGGCCCAGCGCTGCCCCTCACTAGCTGAGTGCCTGGGGTTCTCTGGAGGCCGCGTGGTGAGGTCAGGCAGCGAGGATTCACATCCTGGCATCTCACTCTCTAGGCAGGTGACTTGGGGCAGGGGAGGGGGGCAGTAGGGGCGGGGGACGGTGTGTGCCGCCACCTCCCCAGTCCTCAGTCTTCTCCTCTGTAAAGTGGAGGTGGTGATCCCCACCTCACAGGGCTTCACGGGGTCGGGAGAGATACCTTGGGCCCAGTGGCTCATTCTAGGTGTCTGGTCTGCCCAGCCCCTCTCCCTGCCTAGTCCCCTCCCACTTCTCCTAAAAGGGAAGTGATACCTGCTGAGGTTGGGGCTCTTGGTGGGTGTGGGGATCCAGCAAGACATTGTGTGGAAGGCCCCGCCCAGAGGCTGGCGGGTAAGAGATAGGGCTGCACTGTCGTTGGAATGTCACTCGCTGACTGGGGCCCACTGTGCTCCCTGTGGAGCGGAGCCAGCTAAGCCATTCCCACGTCGGAGGTGGGTTCAGTTTCACTCCCCAGCCCGGGGCTGGCAGGCAGCGTTTCAGGAAGGGCCCCTCATCTTTTGTGTGCTGAAAAATAAACAGCTCTCGGTCTCCGCGGATTTCTGCTTGGGAGGTATGTGAGCTTCCCTCGTCATCCCTCCACAGACAGGCTGGCCTCGGCCCCTGGGATGGGCTGCCAGCCTCCTGCTTCGCTTCTCACCTTCACTCAGACGCCTGTGGAGGCTCCAGCCCCCGACTAGGCCTTTGGGGATGTAAGGCCTGACGAGACCCAACCCCTGCCTTCAAGGTTCTTCTACTTAAGGTGCTGTGTGCTTTCAATAGAAGGAAGCATGGGATGGGGGGCTTGGGGAGGCGGAGGACACAGAGCAGGGGGCCAGATGCTGCTTGGGGTCAGAGAAGAATGGTCAGGAGAGCTTTCCGGAAGGGCTGACCTCTGAGCTGAGGCGGAAGGAGAAGGAGCCCTTGCTTCACTACACCTGGGCAAGTTACTTCCCCGAGCCTCAGTTTCAGGTTCTGTAAAAGGGGCCAAGAATACCTGCTTCAGAGCCAAGAGCTTAAATGAGATGATGGATGTAGAAGAACTGACAAACACCCCATACCCCTAGGTGCCTTGGAAATAGTAGCTGCTGTGCCAGGCAGTAGAGATGTTTGGTGACTTGAATTTCTTTTTCAAGGGTCTTTTCCTGGGGTGGTTAACACCTGTTGCTTAGTGTAGCTGAGAGTCCTGATTTCAGAAAAAGCCCAGCTGTAGCCCAGCATGAAATGAAGCAGCCTGGGAGCCCTTTCTCTCTCTCGGGTGGGTAATGGGAAGTCCTGCACCCAGTGGGAGTGGAGCAGAAGACCCCAGAATTCAAATTCTTCCCACGCACCCTGCCTCTCCCAGGGTGCTTAGACATGTTTCCTTTGTCTTTGGGCATTGCAAAATTAGATGCACAAGGATTCAAAGGCACTTCCCCAGAGTAATTTTCACTTCCCCTCTAATTGTTCTACCATTCATTTTAAGTTTATTGAGCACCTATGGTATGCCAGGTGATGGGGATTCTCTGTGCCAGACAAGGTCCCAGCCCTGATAAAACTCACAATTCTGGGGAGGGGGAAGGAGATAGACGTAAAAACCAACATAAATAAATAAATGACAGACTGCAGTAAATACTATAAAGGGGAAAATGGGGTGCCGTAATCGAGAATTTGGGTGTCTACTTAGGATGGTTGGGATATTTGAGGAGGTGACATTTAAGCTGACATCTGAAGCAGGAGCCGGCCATGGGAGGAGTAGAGATGAGGAAAGAATGTTCCAGATAGAGGGAGCAGCGCTATAAAGGTCTTGAGGGAAGGAGAAACTTGGAGAATCTGAGGAACAGAGGAAGGGCCAGAGAAGCTGGGGCCTGAGTGAGATGAGGTGGGGAGCAGCACGAGATGAGGGTCAGGGTGAGCAGGGGCCATGGGGGACTGGTAAAGGGACTGCCCCTGCAGAGTTTGAAGCAAGGGTAACAAGATCAGAATTTGCTGTTAAAGCCTCGCTCTGGCTGCAGAGAGGGCTATAAGAAGGCAGAAGGCGAAGCCAGGAGACCTCAGGAGCTGTCACTGTGGCTGTGACCCTGGCTGTCACCTCAGCCCTCTGTGCCTGCTCCTTCACACACGTGTGACTGTGAGAGTCAAATATGGGAATGAACAGAGGCGCACTTTGGAAAGCTGAGGAAAACATATAAATGCGGGGTATTCCAGGTCTCACTGGACACGGAGGGTCCTTTGGGAAACTGCTGGGTTAGGGTTGTCTGGGGTCTCGGGTGGGAGGGAGGGTGCCTGAGCACCCCACATCTGAGGGAAGGGTCACCTTCCTGATTTTCAACTAGGCCCCAAGCTGTTAATGTTTTGAGGGTAAGGTCACACCTGTGAGCCTGGAGACAAGCATGGGATTCCCCTCCAGCCACCCAAACGCACACACATAACATTTTTCATTCTCGGTCAGGAGAGTTCTCTGGAATTTTCTGAGATCATCATGAACTCTGACTTAAAGACCCCTGAGCTAGAGGAAGGCGGAAATGAGAGGGGAGGCACATGCCTTTTTTTACACCACCTCTTTTTTTCCCCCTAATCTTTCTAGCTCCAATGGGCAAGACCGCTCTTGGGGCCCGTAAGGGACAATGGTGAGAGGAATCTCTCTCCTGACTGTTGTAGGCCAAATTAGGGGCACTTTCCTAATACCTGACTTTTGGTATCTGCCGTAGAGGTTGATTTGAAGGGGAGCTTAATGTTTCTTCGAAGGAGGGGTTGCTGCGAGCCCCCTTCCTGCCTGCTGGGGTAAGGCCCCTCCACCCCGCCCTCTGGGAAAGGGAGCAGCCTCCATCTCCCCGGGGACTCCGGCCCTGGGGTGGTCTCCCCCGCGCGGCCAGGGAGGGAACCGGAGCCGCGCCGATCAGGCCCCGCCCGCGAAGGTGGTGCGAAGCCCGCCCAGCCTCACAGCTGGGCCCGCCCGGGCCAGACCCGCGGGCGCGCGCGGCGGCGGCGGCGGGGATCCGGGCGTCGCTGGGGGCACCATGCGGAGCCTGTGGCTGCCGTGGCCGGTGGCCGCCGCGCTGTCGGCGCTGGGGGTGAGGCGCGGTGTTGCATAAGCGGGGAGGGGGGTGGCGGAGGGAGGCGGGAACCCCCCTCCCCCGCCGCAGGCCGGTCCGTGGGCCGGTCTCGGTGTCCCGGCCGGGGCGGGGCGCGGCAGCGGAGGCGGCGGGTGGCCGCTTCCCCATTCGGGCGTGCGAGCCATGGAGGCGCTAAGAGAATCCGTGCTGCACTTGGCCTTGCAGATGTCGACCTACAAGCGGGCTACGCTGGACGAGGAGGACCTGGTGGACTCACTCTCCGAGGGTGACGTGTACCCAAACCACCTGCAGGTAGGAACCCGGGCCCTCTGAGAGCCCCCAGCCCAGGCCCACCAGGCAGTCGCGCTGGTGCCGCCCCCACCCCGCCCCAATCCTGCCAGCCGGGAGGGAGGGGGCCAGTGCCAGACCGGCAGCTCTGGGCTCCTTGTCGAAAAAGTCCTTCTGGGTTAGAAGTGCCCCTGAGACGCTGGACTCCCCCCACCGGCCTCCCCTCCCCAGCTCTGCACCTCCCCAAACCCTCCCGACCACCTGCTACTGGGGCTACAGGCCAGGTGGCAGAGTTGAAGCATCCTGTAGAGGTGAGCTGGTCCAGTTCTCTTTTCACAGAAGAGGCCGTTCCCTGAGTACTGAGAGACCTGCCCAGGGTCACACAGCCCTTTACCGGCAGAGTCTAAAACTGTCCCAGTTGTAGCATTGGAAAGCCCTGGAATCCCATCAGTCCTCGGCCAGCTGGGGTGGTTGGTCACCCTGTCTGGTGGGCATTACCCCATTCTTCCTCTTTCCCCCCAGTCCCTGAGTTTGCTGGGGGTTGGAGCCCATCCTCTGCTCCCCCTTTCCCTGCCCCTTTCAGCCTACTCAGGAAGCCCAATTCCTCCCCAACCCAGGGTCTGCCCCTGTGGGATTCCAATATGCCCACCACCTCCCTGCCTGGTAGCAGACCAGTGAGTGTGGCTTCTTTCTGCTCTTCTTCCCCTGTGGGGCTGAGCTGGGACAGTCCTGACCAGGACCTCAGCCCTGGTTGGGTTTGGACTCAAGCAGGTGGATGGGAGCGAGTTGGAAATATGAAGGATGCCCAAGGGGGCCCTGTGACCTGACTTCCGAAAAACCGGCTTAAAGAGGGGCTGGAGCAGCTCAGTCCAGGAGGACTTCTGCCAGGTTGACCAAGGGGGGCACTGAGGAGAGTCTTGGGGCTGCCCAGTGAATTGACAACAAATCACAACTCCTCTGAAGGGCAAGCTTAGGGTGTGTGGAAACTTAGGCTGCCAGGCCCAACCCTACTCAGGCTCTTAGAAGCTGGGATAATAATATTAGTAAAGGGAAACAGCGTTGATTGAGTCCCTCCTCCGGTCTGGTTAAATAGGCCCAGGGAGATCCAAACTCATGATCCCAAGTGGTCTGCCCGCTGGAATAGAGCACCTTTACCTACATCATCCCGCTTAACTTCAGGACCACCCCCATGAGCTATAGGGATTACTGTTCCCACTTACAGATGAGGAAACTGAGGCTCCGAAAGGGGAGACAATTTGCCTTAGGTCACAGAGCTAGAAATCTGGGAGTGAGAAATCAAACCCAGTCTGTCTAGACCCTCTTCCCCATAGACCCTTCTTAAGAGGCTAAATCCAGCAGGAAATTAGATTTCTGTGGCAGGCACTTTTCCCTTCCCAAATCAAAACAGAATCTAATCAGCAATCTTTTTCAGTCTCATCTTTCACAGAAGGTTCTAAATATATCAGCACAGAAGCATTTCGGGATTCACAACAAAATAATATGCTGTGTTGTCATCATAACAGCAACCCACGTGGGTATAGCCTTTTTTCAGGCCACAAAGTACATTCATCCGCCTGAGGCTGCCTGGCAGAGTGGAGGCAGCCCAGTCTCTGAAGCCGGGGGCCCAGCTTTGAATTTGACACCACTTGTGATCTTGGGTGAGCAGCTTAATCTCTTTAAGTCGCAATTCCCTCATCTGTAAAATGGAGTTAGAGAAAATGGATGTAATGCATATTTCTGGGCCTGCTAGGATTCTTGTTTTTTTTTCTGATCATGAGGTAAGGGCCCCTGTGGCTATGTTACACATGACAAAGCTGACTCTCAGAGAGGTTGGGGACATTCCTGTGGTCACAGAGCTAGCATGTGGTTGGAGTACATACTGCCACTGGTTGGCAGTACACCAAACTGCCAAACTGGGTAAATCGCCCACTTTTACTACAGGAAAAGGCAAAAAGCTTGCCCCAAGAATTTGGAGGCATTTCTGTGGGTACCCAGCCTGGCTTTCCTTGAGACTCCCCGACTTCCCTAAAGCAAACGTGAACTAGCTAACAATTGTTCTTCTAAGAGTCGAGAACCTGTTTATCTCATCTTACAAAGCAGAGTTTTCTATTAATTTTATGTTTTTAATCATAGGGATTTTTTTTCCAATATAAAAACTTTGCATGCTCATTTGTGGGAAAAAAAAAAAGAGTCAAGTATAAAAAAAGATTTACAAAGAAACAGTAACCCCACCACTCAGAGATAACCGCTTCTGGTTTTTCACATTTGCTTATATATATTTTAGAATATAGTTGAGCTCATTTTCATTTAATGCCACTTCATAAGCATTTTTCTATGTTGTTAAAAACTTTGTAAACATCAACTGTACCTCAATTTAAAAAATACTTCCACTAATTCCCTGGTGGTCCAGTGGTTAGGACTTGGCGCTTTCACTGCTGAGTGCCCAAGTTTGATCCCTGGCTGGGGAGCTAACATCCCGCAAGCCATGTGGTGGGACCAAAAAAATAAAATACAATAAAAAAATACTTCCAAAACATGCTGCCATTAAAAATCATAATACTTTATGGTACCAATATATAAAAGTATATTTACTCAATCTGCTACAGTTGGACAGTAGGCCCAGTATCTGTAAAACTGTGGGTGACCATTTTCTAGACTTTCGAATAATTTCCTGTGAGTGATTGCTAGAAACGCAACTGCTCCCTCAATTTTAGGCTTTTTAAAATGGACCCAGTCCCCCAAAATCTCCCTCTCTTGATGGGCAGCTATAAAAATCAGCTACTTGATTTTTCAAAGTTTGGAAGCCCATTGGTTCTCGGAACTTCAAAGTCGTCGATACCAACACTAGTAAATGAAAACTTGCATCTTTCAGCCAAACTTGCCACCTTTTTGCCTGAACATGCTGACAAAGTGCTGTATTTAGCTGGAGCAAATTTCTACCTGTACCTCACCTGAAAGGATTTTTCTTTTCCTTGATCTCATATTTGAGGTACAAGTTAATTACAGTCAACTAAAATTAGTCACTGTGGACTGAGTACAGAATTGAAAGCCCCATCTCTAACACGGAGCCCCAGCTTCGCCTCTCATGGGCTCTGAGACCTGAAAACTACTCACTTAAACCGCTTTTTTTGGCAAGATGGGGTTAATATTAATCCACCTCTCAGAGCTGTTGCAGAGATTGAAATGAGACAATATAAGTGAAAGCACCATGTATAATGCACAGGAAATGCATTTGGTTGTTATCGGGATCATTATCAAAACTCACCAGGCATGATATCTCAGTGATGCCCTAAATATAATAGCTTTGCCTCTGTTCTGCTCAAACTGGCTGCCTGGTCTCCTCACACCCCAGTGGCTCAAAGAGAAATAGCTAAAGATACACTTGCAGCCTAAACTGGGGAGCAGAGGGCCACAACTGTTTACCAAAACCTTTGAAACTCATCCAGTTAATCCTAAAAATCAATTTTTTCAAGAAAAAGGAAAGCCGAGATATTTAATTCTTAGTGGTGGTTTTCTCATTTTTCTACCCGCCCCACCCCCACCCCCGCCATGCACAGAGCTGTCTTTCGCAGGTGATTTCAGAGACAGTCCCACTGAGTACTTTACAGAGACCTCTTGGCTTTACCAGGAAACCCTTTCAGCTCTACCTGCCTGTTAGATCTTTATACTCCTGGCCTTCGAGTTGTTCTAGGATCTGAGCTGGTCAGACCTGGCACCTCATCCAACTTCCTCATTTTAAAAATAGGTGACTGAGGTCCAGAGGCTGCCCAGGGTTGCACGAGGGATCTTGATAAAAGTCAAGGCTGACCTTTGACTTCTCGGATTTGTGCCCTTTCTCCCGTGCCATCGTGTCATCAGCAGTTGGGTGTTTCTCTGGGAAGCCAAGAGAGCTGGAAAGTGCTTCTTCTAAATACTAGACTTTGATCCTGTTTAGATATAAGGAGTCCCCTCCCTCCCCACAGGTACTACTATAAGCTGTTCTCAGTCATTGGAAGAGAGTCAGGCACAGGGGCAGAGGGGCAGGTAGGGCTCAGGAAGGAAATGGGGAGGACAGGAGGGCATTACAGTTTCACTCTGGCCTGGCCCCAGTGGCCTCAGCCAGAAGCTCACCATATAGAAACTGCGCTAGAAGAAACTTCCCCAACCTAACACCCTGACGGAGGCAGGATATCATGCAGGGCCAGGCTGTCCTGGTCTGTCTGCTCTGAAAGGCTGACTTCAAGGCAGGCAGCCAGGCCTCCCTGCCAGCCCTCACGGAGTGGTCTGGCCTTTGGGCTGCAGTGGGTGCGCTCCCTGCCAAACCTTTGGCCAGACTGACTCCTGTTCGCTGCTCCACTCAGCCCAGGTCGCTGGGGGGCCAGGCGGTGACTCAGGAAAAGACTCTGCCTTCCCTCTGGAGCCCCTGCTTCCTCTGAAAGCTGGGCTCCCCGCCCCTTCTGCTGGCTTGTCTCCTGGGCCCCGGCGTGGTGTCCCATCCTCGCCTGCAGAACTCGTTCTTGCAGAACTTTGCTGAACCAGGTCCTCACTTCTGTAACCGAATATTTATCCCTCATCAGGGCTTTGTTCCCTTGGCCGTGGAAACCCTGGGAACTCCTGGGCTAGACAGCTAGACGGTTCCTGCCTCTTTCTCGTTCTCCAGCTCTGTTTCCTTCTCGGTCTCCCTCTCCACCTGTCTTGCCAGCGCCTCCTTTCCTTTCTGTTTCATTCTCTCTCTGCCTCACACGACAGTCGCTAAGATGTTAAGCCTGCCAGTGAGCTGAGCATTCACCGTCATCCTTACCCCATCTTCCAGGCGTCAGCTCTGCACCTTAGCTGATGCCCCTTACCTGTTACCTCTCCAGAGACCAAGAGGGCTGCCCGTCACTAATCCCCCGACCCTCCGCATCCCTGCAGACCCTCCTCTCGTGATCAGCACGCCCTCATTTCCAAAAGGCCGGCTCTGAAGGAGGCGAGGCGGGGACAAGAGGGGCTCAGGGAGGAGACAGCACGGAGCCAGACAGCGGCTCAGACCCACAGCCCCAGCCCCGTCCGTTGCACCCAGGAGTTGGACAGGCTCTCCTGGAGAGGCCTCTTGAGCCCGGCGCAGTCTCCCGGTGACTTCTCCTGCCGCGGGAGGATGCCTCTGGATTTCTTCTGCCCTCAGACACGAGGCTTGTGCAGAAACCAAGAGGCCCGTCAACCTGGTAGTTCAAGTCGAGCAAAGAATAGTACGGAGGCTAAAAACCCTATTTTCAAATTCCGTTTGCCATTTCTGCCTAGAACTATGAATTTTTAATTTAATTCTGACTTAATTCTATTTAAGTTCTGCAGTGAACACCATCTGTTTGTTTGACGTTAAACAATGAGGCTCAGCTCGGCTTGCTGCTCCTGGGGGACAGCGTGGCCACTCGGCTGAGGCTGTGGGTTCGGGAGGGACGTGGGTTTTCTCACGCTGTCTCCTCGCCCCACTTCCTGTGTTTCTTCTGGAGCTAGTATTCATACCTACTCTTAGGGATGTTGTGAAGATAGAATAGCATCAGCTAGCAACAAAATAGAATGAACGTGATGCCAGGAGCACAGAAAGCCCTCAAACAATACCTGCCATGATTACTCTTTTTTTCCTTCCCTCCCTTTGTCTTTCATCCTCTCCCTTTTATTTCTTCTTTCTCTCCCTTCCACTTCCTCAGCTTCCCTGCACCTCGATATTGCTCTGTCCACATAAGAGAGGATTTTCTGCTTCCCCAGCCCTGATGGCTGTGATCCTTGGCCTCCGAGGGGACGGGGTACCTGTTACACCAAGGTCGCTCCATCTCTTAGCTTTTCACCCCTCTCCCCCAACGAGCTGAGCCTTGGTAATGGGGGCACTGAGAAGCCCAGAGTGGGAGGCAGAAGGTGAGACCAGCTCAGGGGCCCAGGAAAAGTAAATGTCAGCATCCCCAGACAAGGCAAATCCTTTGGGGGGGGCCTCTGAAATACCGGTGCCCAGGGTAAACTGCATGAGAGAATTGATGCCTCTGAAAAAGCACTTTATAGACGTCGATTGCTGTGAGCATGTCAGCATCGTCCCAGGCTGTGTCTGCACCAGTAGCGTGGTCAGAATCTTCATGTCTCACGTTTTTAAAAAGGTTCTTAAGAGATTTCAGGAGGCGGCCCACCCCGACCCCGACCCCCACCTGACACAGCTGCTTCTGTGTCCGAGCCTCCCGGACCTCCACAGAATTGTCACCAAGCCTCAAGTTCCTTTTCTCGGTTGTAGAACCCATCTGTTTTTTTTTTTTCCACAAAAAGTTCTTGTCTTCCTCTTTCTCTAGAGCAGCAACCCCCAGTCATTTTCTGTTCACAGAATAGCCAGTGATGACCACGAGGCTGTTCAATGCCCTTCCCTAAGGTGACCAGCCTCAGATTCCCCAGGCACCAGTGTGAGGCTCCCTGAAGGCTGTGACCTGCTCCTAGGGGCACCTGTCCCCTCAGCTGTTGGGGGGCACTGACAGGTCAGAGGCTGGGTCTCCTCATCTCCCCTGACATCACCCGCTTCACCTCCTGGCAGGCTGTGGGTCTCCCTGCCTGCATGCCTGCTCCCCTCCAAGCCTTGCTCCTTCCACCTTGGCTTTTCCAAAGGGTAAATCTAATCGTATCACTCCAGCCCTCAGGAAGAAGTCCCCGGTCTTTCACCTGGCTTACGGCACCCCTTAGGATCCAGGCCCCCCTTTTCCCTTCCCCTCCCCATTCACCTGGCCAGCTTCTAGTTATTCTTTAAGACCCAGCCCAGGCATCCCCACCTCTAGGAAGCCTTCCCAGACTGAACCTTTGCCCACCCCAGTCTATTTCTTTATCTGCCTCTCTGCTGGGCAGTGAGCAGCTGAAAACAAGGGAGTCTATCTTTCCCCGTGGTCCTTCCAATGTGGCCCTGAGTTGGTGCTCGACTGTTGGCCACAATGTCACTAAACTGAACCCCACCTTCAGGGGACCCTTCCTGTCCCGCGGCCCTGGCTTTTGCAGGAAGCGCCTTGTAGAACAGAGGGGAGCCCCCAGCTGGCCTCGGGTCTGAGGGCCGGGCCGAGGACTCTGAGTGCTATAGACTGGTGGGTTCCTCCTCAGCCTGGAAGGCCCTGTCACGCCCTCCACTTCCTCCCATTGTGCCTCCTTTCCTGTTTAGCTGGACTGTTAGGCTGAGGACATTTTTTCCTCCCTTTGAGGACCTGCTCCAATGGAGCTATTTCTCCATTGCATCTCCCCTGACATCTCCCAAGACTCTAATCTCTGACCCACATGCGGGCTCTAGAATCAATACACTTGGGCTCAAATCCGAGCTCTACCCATTTAGCTGAGTGATGAGAGGCAAGGGTCTCACCTCTCCGGACTTCGGTTTCCTCATTTGTAAAAAGAAACTAAGAACACAGCCCTCATGGGATTATGAGAGTTTCGACAGCTAAGGCTGGCTGTGCCCCTGGGAAGTGTGCACCGTGGTTGTGTCATCATGGGGGTTGTGTCACCCCCGGCCTGTTGAAGCTGGAGCTCTGAAGAGAGCCCGGCTGGATGTCTGCTGGATGCCTGCGAGTCCAAACATCCTGTTTTTTTTTTAACTCCTTACTGGAGAAACAGGGAAAAGCTGATCTTCTTTTTTTTTCTTCTACCCGTATCAGGTGACACAAAAAACACAAGCCCAGCTGGGTTGACTGCTTGACTGATGTTTAGCAGCGAATCTGAGCTGCCGAGCAGGGTGGTGGTTCCTTTCCTGGATTAGGACTGATTCCATGGGAACCAGACCACCCCTGAGGCAGGAGGGGACATCAGGCAGCCCTGATGTCTCCCCAGGGCTGGGTCCTGCCGTGGAATCCCCTCCTCCTGGGTAGTGGGGGCCCTGGGCTCACGTTCTCCTCGCCCCGCCTGTCTCCTTCCCTACAGGTGAACTTCCGAAGCCCCCGGAGTGGCCAGAGGTGCTGGGCTGCACGGACCCAGCTGGAGAAGCGGCTGGTGGTGCTGGTGGCACTTCTGGCGGCAGGAATGGTGGCCTGCTTGGCAGCTCTAGGCATCCAGTACCGGACAAGTAGGTGCCCCCGTGTTGCGTGATGGGCTTCACTCACTCCTGCCCCAGGCTCTGTCCACTTGTGTAAGGGGGCTTCCCCGCTCTAGCCAGGCCTGGCCTCCGAGGCCAAGGAAAGAGCTGAGTCTGGAGGCTGGGGTTGCTGCAACAGACCAAGACCTGGGAGCTGGGCAGATGGGTGATGTGAAGGGTTTGGGGTCAGAAGGACATGAGTGCAAATCCTGGCCTGGCAACTTATTGTCCATGTGACCTTGGACAAGTCACTCAATCTCTCAGAGCCTGTGTCTTCTCTACTTTACATGGAGAAAATAGTGCTCAGTTTGAGGGTGTCTCTGAGGATTCGAGATGATGTCTGTCACGTACCTGGTGCCCAATAGGCCTTCTCTAGCCTTAGCTCCGGGTACTATTATTGTTAGGATGTGGGCTGGTTCGACACATGGGCTGGCCCTGTCCTCCATCCTTAGTTCCAACAAAATAGCAATAATGGCTTCCGTTTGCTGAATACTTTCCATGTACCAAATACCAGGCCTCTCCTTTACGGATATAATCTCATTGCCTCCTCACAGCAGCCCTGTGGGGTATGGTTGCTTCTGGCCCCGTTTTCCGCACAGGGAAACTGAGGCAGTGGCGCTAAGTGACTTGCCTAAGGTCATGTGGCTAGTGCGAGAGGGAGTGGGGCAGCTGGAGTTCAACCGTGCGCTGGCGGGCCCCAGAGCTCAGGCTTTGTAATTCATGGTGCACCCCAGGGTGGGTTAGTACTCCCAGAAAAGCTGTCCTTCTGTGAGCCAGGGACCTTTGTGTACCTCTGTCATCTCATTTCTCTGTCCTACCTTGTATAGCAGTATGATCAGACCCCGCTTCAATCCCACTGTCAGGGGGCCTGAGGCTGGTTCTCTGTGTCTGGCTGAGTAGATGTAGCAAGTGCCTTACACAGAATCAATGATCCATAAGCTCTTATGGACCTGGAAAGGGCAGATCCAAGTTAAAAATAAGGATGGGAGTCCAGTCAATTCCAGGATCTCTCCCCTGGGCCCCAAGATCCAGCTTTCTGATGACAGTAGCCCACCTGGTTGAGTAGCCTCTGGGGCTTTGCCAAGAGTTTAACCCCATCAACTTGGTCACCTGGTACTCATCCCATCAGAGCGATGGTGAACCTTCACAGGATCGGGGAACATCAACTGCAGGTTTTGTTGAGCCTTCTCCACTGTGAATTTACTGGCCTGCCTGGGTGGCCATGCTGCACTGGGATGAGGAAGGGCTTTGGGGGCCTGGAGGGAGGGCAGGACTTCATCTGAGTCATCCTTACATCCCTCCTGGATCAAGCACTCATTCATTCATTCATTCATTCATTCATTATTCCTTCCACAAACATTTAATGAGTACTTAATCTGTCAGGTGCCTAAGTGGTACCTAAGAAATAATCGCTTGTTTAACTGACTATTTAATGATTTGTAGATGTTTTACCAAATGCGCCTAGCACAGCAGGTGATTAATGCATATCTGATTAATTAATTAATGATTTCTTAACCATATGTGCTTAGCATAGTGCCTGCATGCCATAGATGTGCAAATACTTTGCAAAATGAATAAGTAAATGATTGAATGAACAAAGAGCAAGAAGGAGGACTAAGTGGGAACAGCCTTTCTCTACTGATCACTCTTGTCCTGCAGTTGCCATCTTCCTGTTTTTTTGGGGTTTTTTTGGCCACACCACAAGGCATGTGGGATCTTAGTTCCCCGACCAGGGATCGAACACGCGCCCACTGCATTGGAAGCACGGAGCCTTAACCACTAGACCGCCAGGGAAGTCCTGCTGCAGCCGCCGTCTTGCTTCATCCTAAATCAGGTTTAGTTCAGAACACCCTGCCAGGAAGTATAGGCCCTAGCCAGCCTCATCTGCCCAGCTCTTGGCCCTGTGAATGGGGAGCAGGCTAAACTCCAGCAGGCAGTATTGCCCTGAGATTGCCCTTAGGAGTTCCCAGGCTGTTTCTCCATCAGAAACCAGAAGGGAGCCCCCAAGGCCTGGCTTCTAGTGATTGGGACCCAAATACTTCTGTCATTGCCAGGTGGGGCCCACAGGGAGGAATCCTGCTTCTGTCTGTCCCTTCCACCTCGGGGCTGCAGAAGGGTTTTCCCCAGGCTAGACCTGGGTGAGGGGAATTCTTCCCCCAGGGTGGAGCTGGGCTGGGGATCCGGTGACCCTTGAGCCAATTCATGTGTCTTTATCAGCTGCCTGGGCCTGGGAAAGCAGCAGCCACCCCAGATACTGACAATAACCTCATTACCCAGCAGCAGGTGCTGGCTGGCATCAGCCACATCTGTACAAACATCAGTCAATGCAAATTCTGATGATTCTGAAAGACTCACCTTTAAGTTATGTCTGGGCACTTAAATACATATTTATCCACCTTCCTGCTGCACCATCCTTTCCAGAAACTTACAGATGCTTTGCAAGCAGTGGCAGCAAAACAAACGATAAATTCTCTGGAAAATATTCTGAAGTGTCTTACTTAGTGTCGAGACCAGGCACCATCCAGACGAGTGTCTGTGAGCTAGATCTGGGACCTGCTCGACGGATCATGCACGTCCTAAAGGGAAGAAATATTTTCTGCATCCACAGGTGGTGACCAAGGGCTGGACAAAGCTCTTTTATTCACTCAGCCATTCATTCATTCAACAAACATGTATTGGACAGCTGCTAGGTGCCAAGTTCAATGCTGGGCAAAGGAACTATAAATGCAAGTAAGATGCTGGCCCTACCCTCAGGCTCCCATTCTAGTGGGAGATGTAGACAAGGAGACGGCCATGACATAGCATGGTCTGTGCTCAGATAGCGGACACACAGGCAGCCAAGGGGCGCAGAGAAGGATGAGGGTCTGGGAAGGTTTCCCCGAGGAGAGGGAGCCTGAGCTGAGTTTTTGAAGGTGTTGACAGGAGATTAGAGGGACCTGGAAACCATGAATTAATTAATCAAATGTACATTAAGCACCTGCTAGGCCAAGGATAGTTGGTAAAGCATCTACAAACCAGTAATAGTTAAATAATCAAGTGATTATTGCTTAAGTACCACCTGGGTACCTTGCAGTGTGCCTAGCAGATTAGGTGCTTAGTGAAGAACTCAAGCCTCTCAGACTGATTCCTGGGGGCTGGCTTCTTATTTTGTTTTAAAACCAAGTCCCCGTATGATAACTACAAATACCTCTCTCTCTCTGACACACACACACACACACACACACACACACACACACACACACAGACACACACACACACACACACACACACATTCTGATGTGTCTTGCTCCCTGAGGATCACCCTCTTAACAGCTGGCTTCTGTGTTTTCCCACCAGCAAAGTATTTGTCAAGCTTTACTTCCTGCAGTTTGTTGTATAAAAACAATAGGTATTCTTTTCCTTTTCCAAATATGAAGTTATATCATAATAGTGAATAGGCTTTTTCAAACTACACAGAAATTCTTTCCCCCCACCCCCTGCCCCCATAAAGATTCTGGTACATTCCCTTAGTCGGGAAGCAGGGCATGCGACTCAAAGATCTCATTTAGAGATATTTTAAATGATGCCATGTCCCCTACCATTTCCTTTCTCTATTTTCATGCCTAAGGGCTCAATAATCTTTAATTGTTGTACGGTCATCTCAAAACAAGTAATTACCTCAACATAGAGTCACCCTGATTTTTGTGCTGTTGTGCAACCGTTCTGAGCCCTTTGTCAGCCTTCAGGACTTTGGGTTTGTCATCAGTTGTTAATAAGCACACAGGCTGCCCAGCCCCAGCTGGCATTGTGTCTCCGAGTGAGAGGAAGACCACCCTGCCAGCCCATGCATTCTCTTCTGCTCTCTGAGAATTGGCCTGGGAACACTGGACCCTAAGACTCCAGGGAGCTGAGCCCCCCGCCCAGCCATGAGATCATCATCACCATGAAACTGGTTCTACTGTTCTTCCTCATCTCCAGATGGAGAAACCGACCCTCAGAGAGGCGAGGCCACTTGCATGAGGCCAGAAGCAGAAAGCTGGGATTTGAACCCAGGTCTAAGAAACAGCCCCCGATGCCTGCCCTGCTGCCTTCCTCCCTGTGCAGTGGGGAACCGAACGCGCCAGAAGGGCTGCAGCAGCCCCTGGCATGACTGGCCAAGGGGTGGTGAGGGAGAGTGGGAAAACCCCGGCCTTGGCGTTGCCGCAGCAGCCTGGAGTGGGGCCAGCCCGGGCGCTCCCACACCACAGAGCGACCTTGCTCCCTTCACTTGCTCAGAGCCTCGGCGTCCTCATCCTCCAACGGGGGTGTCGCCCCCGTATCAGGAAACGGTCCCTCTTGTTGCCGGTCAGCTTGGGTCAGCAGGCGGTGCGGCTGGGCCTGCGTGCTTCGTCACAAGCCTCCGTCTCCTGCAGTCAGCTTCATCTCGTCACCTGGGGCTGGGCCACGGCTAAGGCTGCCCACCGTTTGCTTCCTTTGCTTGAGCCCACCGACCAACCTCGCCGCGGGAGTCCAGCCCCCTCCTCTTGCCTCTGCCCCACGTCCTGGGAGAACCGGCTCAAAGGAAGCTGGTTCCTCTGCTCACTGTGTTTTGGGGGCACTTGGAGGATTTGGCAGCCCTCCACACTGCCCACCTGTGCCAACTCCCATCCCTCCTCATGGCAGCACCTGACAGATGGGGCTGCCCTGCCTCCTGGGCCAGTCATCGCCGGGGGGGCTCCCTCCCAGGCCCATGGCAGGCATAGCAGAGAGGCTGGGGCTCAAACCCCAGTGGCCACTGAGCAGGGTACTTAGTCTCTCTGTGCCCCAGTTTCCTCATGTGTAAAGATGGCCTTAAGCAAAGTGATCTCTTAGGGTTGTTTCGTTTTTGTTTTTTTGAAGATTCAGTGAGATAACTCTGCTGCCTTGTACTCAGGGGGAATGATTTTTCATAGTTCCTTCTGTTCCTAAGACTCCTTCCTTCTTCCTGAGACCTGGCACCTTATTGTCTGCATCACCCATTTGGCGTGGACTAAATATCCTCCGTCTATGTTGGTACAATAAATAACAGACATTTCTCCTACTGTTGTCTTTTTACTTTTCTTGTATAATGTGTGTATCCCCAACTAAATTATTAACTCTTGGAGGAAAGGACTATGCCTTTTATATCCTCCCCACCACACACACACACACACCACACACACACCACACACACAAACACCACACACACCACGCACACACCACACACATACCCCCCCACACACACACCCCCACACACACACCCCCACACACACACCACACACACACCACACATACACACACACACCACACACGCACCACACACACCACATCCACACCACACACACCCACACCACAACACAAACACCACACACACACCACACGCACCACACACACACACCATACACACACAAACACCACACACACCACACACACACCACACACACACACCACACACCACACGCACACCACACACCACACACACACCACACACACCACACACCACACACACACACATACACCACACATACACACACACACCACACACACCACACACACACACCACACATACACACACACATCACACACACCACACGCACACCACACACACACCACACACACCACACACACACACATACACCACACACACACACACATTCTGCAAAGAACCTGGAAGATAGTAATTGTTTTGTTGAATAAATGAATGCATGAATGAGCAAATAAATTTGTTGAACATCAGGGAATAATAAAGAAATAAATGAATATTTGTGGAAGGAAGGACTGATTAAAAGAAGCACCTTGGTTCTGGGTAATTTTTAAAGCCATAGAAAGGATTTTAGGCAGCTAGACAGAAGTCTTGTTTTACACGTCAGGAGATCGTAAATCTACTGAAATCTTTTCTCCGTAGTGGTCTAGTGACTGTCCAGTTCCAAATCTGTTTGGTCAGGGCTGGGGCGGGGCATGGCAGCCCAGAGCCCCAGGCCACCTGCCCTGTATTCCCATAGCCTCTTCCCTGCCTGCCCTTCACTGGCCTCTTGTCCTTGACCCCTGCCAGGAACCCCCTCGGTGTGCCTAAGTGAGGCCTGCATCTCGGTGACCAGCTCCATCTTGAGCTCCATGGACCCTACGGTGGACCCCTGCCAGGACTTCTTCACCTATGCCTGTGGCGGCTGGATCAAAGCCAACCCCGTGCCTGACGGCCACTCACGCTGGGGGACCTTCAGCAACCTCTGGGAACACAACCAAGCCATCATCAAGCACCTCCTTGGTAAGCACCCCCTCGGTAAGCACCCGGCAGCGGGACCAGTGGACGGGCTGCAGAGGATGGCTGTCCGCTGGACCTACCTGGCCAGGCCCGGTTGAAGGAAGAGCCTGGCAGGATGGGGAGACGAAGGGCTGTGGAGTGGGTGAGACTGGGTTAAATATCTGCCCCATCATTCGGTGTGTGATCCTGAGCAAGTTACTTCTCTCTGAGCCTTACTTTCTTCATCTATGAGAACAGGATGAATAATACCCAAACTGCAGAGGTTCGAGAACTAGAGAGCACATGTGTGAAGCATTAACGTGGTATGTGTGGCATGTAGTAGGTGCACAAGAACTGGTAGCTGTGGTCATTGCTCTTCTGGCTTTAAGCTGTGCCTTAGTTTTTGACTAATACTGACTGTGAGTTTTGCAAGTTATGAGCAAAAGGAATGAAGGCTGAGCACACTAGATCAGATTTTAAGGTTGTGAGCTGATCAAAGTTCTAACAACGGTTTTATCTGAGAGTTATTCATTGTAGGCAGAAGTCTTCCTTGGCCTCATGGTAATCGAGCTTGCGTGACAAGCCGTCTAACCAAAGTTCTTCTCTTTATACCTTGTTAGGCCTTCAGCACCTCTAGTTGACCTTGTTGTTGGTTGTTTGTTTCATCCTCAGGTTAGAATCCCATGTTGGTCTTGTTTGAAGTTATATCCTTAGTTAATGTCTGTTGAATTAACATCTGCCTGTTGGGTGCTTCTCCATGTGGAATCAAAACACCCTGTGCTGTAACTTAT
The DNA here is from genome assembly GCF_949987535.1 of Balaenoptera acutorostrata. Classification (NCBI taxonomy): domain Eukaryota; kingdom Metazoa; phylum Chordata; class Mammalia; order Artiodactyla; family Balaenopteridae; genus Balaenoptera; species Balaenoptera acutorostrata. The sequence continues at coordinate 16,677,270 of NC_080064.1, read as the reverse complement.
AGAGGTCCCGACTTAAACCCTTCAGGGCCGAGACCTTCACCATACCTGTCTCCCGCTGACCCCTGCCCCATCCTGGGACTAAATGCTGAGAGAGGCTAGGTCATGAAAAGCCAGTCAATTAATCCACCAATGACAGAACTTAGATTTGACAAATACTTATTCAGTTTAAAAAAAAAAAAAAAAAGCGTCTTGATACTCAAAAGTAGGTAAATTGAAGAAGATACCTAAAAGGGGGCAGATCTTCCCAAAGGGACAGAAACCTTCCCATGAGATAGGAAAAGAGTCTAATTTGATGATTATGAATTTCAGGCAACTGTGTCTTTAAGACGAAAGTGGAAATAAGCAAACTAGGTTAAGGAGACCTTTGCTTGTTTTCCCCACCTCAGCTCCAGGGGGCGTGGCTGCTGCAGAGTGAAACCCACCCACCACTTCTTGGCCCCCAGCAGCTGCTGGGCAGGGCCCCCTGGCAGCCGCCTGCTTGTCTCCCTGAGGGACAGAGCCAGGTGGTGTGTGAAGGCGGGGCTGAGGGAACCCCATATGTCAGGAACAGCAAAGCCCTCTGTGTGCTTTATGCTACCCGGGTGCCTTTGCAAGGGGACCCAGCCTTTTATTTCAGAACTAAAGGCAAACATGTCTGTGGTAGCCAGACTGGAACTCAGGGATGTTCCTTCCCCAGCACCTAAAGACACAGCCAGGGACTGGGCAGGGACCATCAACCAAAGCAGGAGAACAGTCCAGATAGGATAATGAGATGGGCTAGTGCCTCTGCTTCAGTCACCAGGACCTGGGTTCAAGTCCTGGTTCTGCCACTTACTGTGTGATCTTGGGTCAGTTACATAACCTCTCTGGGCTCTCGTCTCATCAGTACAATGGGAACCATGCCTCCTCCAGGTTTGGAAAATTAAATGGGAAGATATCTTTAAAGCGCTTTACCTGGGCCAGGTGTATTGTGGTGGCTGCTGTCTGTGTTGGTGTTACCATTATTATTTACCCTTGACCTTTGCCCAGTACTTTTCAGTTTACAGAGCTCTTTTGTAGATATCACCCTATGTGATCCTGTAGGGTAGGAGCTAGGAAACTGTTGCTCACCCCGCTTGATAGACAAGGAAACTGAAGTCCAGAGAGCTCCTCAAGACAGGCTAGCAGGTGGCAGAGCTGGGACTGCCTGACTCCTGGTCACGTGTCCTTTCCCTGTCCCACACCACCTCCACCAGGTGCCAGGGGCAGTACGGCTCCCTGCCCATCTTGTTGGGGAGAGCCTGCAGGAAGCACGGAGCTCTGAGAGTCTGAAGGAAAGAAGGAAAGAGGCTGGCACTTGCTGAGTGTCTGCTATGTGCCGTGCTCTGTACCAGGCTCGTCATATCCACTGCCTCCGTAATCCTCACAGCTACCCTGGGACTTAAGAACTGTGGTTCCCATTTTATGGATGAGGAACATGAGAAAAGTTAAGCTTGCCAAGGACACCCTGCCAGTCCAGGATGAAGAGGGACTCCAGCCAGGGGAAGCAGTTAGCACCCAGAGGGAATGGGGGAGAAAGGCGGACGGGCCCTCTAACTCCCCAGTCAGGTCCAGAACTGGCCCTTGTGTAGGACCCCCGTGGGTCCTGATCCTGCTGGTTCTAGGAGGATCTTGGGTCTTATCAGGAAGACCTTGGGTCTAGGCCAGGACCGAGCCTATCCCCCTCCCCTACCCCTCTGGCAGCAGTCCTGGGCTCTGGCCTTACATCCCCCCTGTCCCTGAGGGTCAAGGTAGGGGTGGGGGAGTGCACTGAGCTGGGCACAGAGCAGCCAGAACCCTGACCCCGGGGCCGGGGCCTGGTGGTATCAGGAGCGAGCCCTACCATGCTAGCTTATCACGTGTGGCCTTGGACGAGTGACCCGGCTTCTCTACAACTTAGTTTCACTATCTGTGAAATGGGACTAACGGTGCCACCTAACACTCAAGGTTACTCTGGGTATTGTCTCACTGTGATGGGTCAGAGTGCTTAGCACAGAGTCTGGCACCTACTAGGTGCTCGGCAGAGTAGGACTGCACTTCTCAGTGGTGGTGGGTGAGCTCCAGCCCAGACATCTCCCTACAAGCTGTGTGACTACAGAGAGGCTGCTCAGCCTGCCTCAGCCCTTCACCTATGAAGTGGGAACTAACTGCGAGCATTGGCAGGAGTGTTCTAAGATTAATTGGGTGGTTGAAGAAAGAGTAATTATTGCTTATTTTATTTCTTATAGAAGCACTGATAGAGCCTCTTATCAGGAAAGGAGAGATAGGGTGTATCCATGACCATGCTGGGTTGTTTACTGGTATTATTTTATTCACGCCATGGAGTATGTGCCCATTTTACAGATGAGACTCACAAATACAGAGGAAACATATTTCCTAGGAAATGGTAGAGCTGGAATTCAGCCCCAGATCTGGGAGGCCTCAGACCTGTATTCTTTCTTTATTGATTCTGCACACAGAGGTCACAGAGCAGCCCACAAGTATGGTTTGCCAACCTCCTTTCCCCCAAGGCTGCTTGATTTCGTTCTCCAGGCCAGGTGAGACCTGGCCAAGACCTCATGAACACAGTAGTTGGGGTCACCTCATGTCGTAGTGACCGAGAGCTTCCCCACAAGGCATATCCTGGCAACCCCTCTCCCCGGGCTCACTCCCGGAAACCGGTCTGGATACGGCGCCTCACTTATGGGCCTTGATACCTGGGACTTTGATACCTGGAAACTCCCGAAGAGGCAGGAAGTAGGTGAGTGGGTGACCAAAATATGCAGGAATGTGGGCCAGTGCATTCTTGGGCTTAAGGCCAGGCTGGTTTCAGCTCCCCCAAGACAAAGGGGTCAGCCAGCAGGCCTCAGGAGGGAGCTGGAGCTGGCGGGGATTGGAGCACACAGGGGTGCCCCGCTGTCCAGGCTGGCCTGGGGGGCGGCTTCTCTAGGAGAAGAAGGACAATTCAGAGGCCAGTAAGGATTGTGTCAGCTGGCCAGGCAGGACAGCTATTACCATCAGCTTGCCATGTGACCTTGGGCAAGCCACTTTCTGTGAACAGTGAGTTTACTCTGGCGCCCTCAGAGGAAATCCAGGCAGATCTGTAGCAGGTGGGTTGAACTGGGCCAAGGGCCACCGTGGTGTGTTCTGGCTGCCTGCTGGCTGGAGGGGGGTGACCTCAGCTGCATGAGGCACAGATGCCTCTCCCAAAAGACACTCTGCCATCCACCCAAGCTGCCAGCTTGGGCTGTCCTCGTAGGCTTTGGGGAGACAAGAGGGTCCTCACTTAATCAGAGGAAAGATACAGCTGGACCCGTCACCCCTTTGGCTGGGCCTTGCCTTAGGCTTTGCAGAGTCTGCTTTTAGCACAGACTATTCTGCCATCTAGAATACCTACCTCAACCCCTCCCAGTCCTTCAAGACTTTTGTCAAACCTGCTTCTCCCGTTATGCCTTCTGTGGATACCTCTCCGGGCTTGAGCTACAGTTATATTTTGTGTACTTGTCATATTTACTACATTTTATATTCTAAGATTAATCACGCAAAAAAAAAAATTGATGCCTGCTTGTTGTAACAATTCAAGTAACACAGATTCCATAAAGAAAAAGTTAGTGGTTTCCCTTTCTTCTACTCCTGACACCGGTCTCCCTGAGAAATACAAACAGAATCATTCCAGTAGCATTAAATTTGTCCATGTCAGTGACTTGGCAGTTAATCATGTCACCCTGTGACATCTCTTCTATTTTCATTTTGATCTGTTTTTCCAATATTTACTGTCTAATGTAGTTTCATCTTCCTGTACACATTGGAAATTCTACGGACAAGCTCTGCATCTGAAATGCTTTCTATCCAATATCACGCCTGCAGCAGCAGGCCTTTCTTTTTCTTTCATGTTTGGGGAGTGGTGAGATGGGCTGATTGATAAATTGATCCAAGGATGGGAGTGGGTATCGGGGGCTTCTTAGGGGTGGCTGGACTGCTTCAGATCTACCTCTGGTTTTCCAAGCCAACCTGCAGAAGAGGAAAGGGAAGCAGAGAGAGCTTAGGCCTCTGCTCTGGCCTCAGCCACTCACTGGTGTGACCTTGGACCGGTTACCCAGCCTCTTGCCTATAAATTGGCACCCACTGGTGGAAACGGCTGTGACAAGATACACACATGCAGCCATACCCACACACAGAGGAAGTAGCTCATTTTCTCCGGGAGGCTTAAAAATGCGTGGGTTCAAATTCCGGCGTGCCGCCCATTAGCTCTGCCTCCATAGGCGAGTTCCTTCGTCTCCCTGGACCTCGTTTTCCTTCTGTATGAAACGGGGTGACCGTATCCACCTCAGGGTGTCAGTGTGGTGATGAAAAGATCCCAGCACACAGCCTAACGAGCAGTAGTCACCAGTAAATGGGAATGGTCTTATCATGATTTTTGTTCTTCTACAGAAAAAGGCACTGCCTTATCAGCGCCCCCTCTTACCCTCACCGGATGGGGCTCCTGAGCCCTGTGACTGTCTGAATTGTGTCTGTGGTTTTATCTAAAACAAACGCTCGTCCTGCCCTGATGTGGAGTCGGGGCCCCACAGGCTCCTGGCCTGCCGGTCTGGCTGCAGCACAGAGGGGGGGGCGCAGTGCCTCAGAATCCCAGGAACCCCCATCTCTGTAGCCTCCCAGCTGCTGGAGCATTTGTTTCCTCCCCAGGAGTGATGTGGGAAATGGTGTTCCAATAAAAACTCCCAGAGGAAGAAGCGGGCCGATTAAATGGTATGCTATCTTTCCTCTCGGGGACTTTGGGGAAGTGACTGAGGAAGTTTCTGGAAATTTGGGGTCCCTAAAAGGAAGTACCCAGGCAGTTGGGAGTCCTATTATCTGGTCCTGGGCTGCCAGATTGTTTCCAGACCACTGGGGCCCTGGAAGTGCCACTATCTCAAAAATGTGACCCCCTGCTGGGTCCTTGATGCTGCCCTATCCATTCCTCCTAGGCTGCTCCCTACTTCTGAGAAGTAAACACGGTCGGGGGTGTCTTAAAGGAAACCAAGCTTTTCCTCAGGAGAAAATTAACTGTGCCTGACTTCACTCTGAAACCCAGCCTCCTCCCTCAGGCTGAAGTGATGGATGCCTTTCTCTGTGGCACTCCCAGACACGCCTCCATTCATTCTCTCAACAGTTACATACTGTCCACTAACTGTGTGCCAGCACCCCTAGGTGCCTAGGATCCTGTGAGGAATGACAGTCTTTTGTGTGTGTGGAACTTACATTCTCACAGGGGAGACAGACAATAAACAAATAAATGAGTTAATAGATAACATGGTTGTGAACAGTTAGGGCCTTGAAAAAAATCAAGTAGGATGCAGGGCCAGAGAAGGGGGAGGTCATGGTAGCCACGGTGAGCAGGAAGGATGGGCCTGCGGAGAAGGGGACATTTGAGCAGAAGCTTGAATTAAGGGAGAGAACAGACCACAAGGATGTGAGGGGAAGAGTGTGGCCGGCAGGAGGAACAGTGAGCACGGTGGCCCTGGGGTAGGAGCATGGAATCGAGAGGGAAGGAACAGAAGACAGGCTAGAGCTGGCGGCCAGGAGGTGGCAGGGCCCAGATCATCCAGGACAGTGTCTCTCAACCTTTTTTAATGACTGCTCCCTCCCTAAAATTTTAATACCACAGATAGACTACTGTATGCTTGTTTCTGGACTGTATGTATGCATAAAAAGAATAAGATGTTTCTGGGGACTTCCCTGGCGGTCCAGTGGTTAAGACCCCACACTTCCACTGCAGTGAGCATGGGTTCAGTCCCTGGTCGGGGAACTAAGATCCTGCATGCCGTGCGGTGCGACCAAAAAAAAGTTTCTGCCATCCAAGAACTAATTCTCTCCCCCCGTTAGGAGCAATGTTACCCCAGTTGAGAATGCATGCTATAGGGCCCTCTAGGCAATTTTAAGGAATGTGTATACTCCAGTGCCTATTTGAACTGAAAGTATTCAAGACAGCAGCTCTGTAAACTGCCCCCAGGGTTCCACTTGGATGTTTCATAGACATCTCAAACTTAAAACATCTAAAACCGAAGCGCTTATTCCAGTCCCCGAGCCTACCCTCCATCCCCAGTTTCCACATCTTAGCATCCCCTTGCTCAGGCCGAGGAAGCCTGGCAGCATCTTGACTCCTATTTCTCTCACGTTTCCCCTGCTTCTCACCCCTTCTCTGCTGTCACCCTGGCCCAAGCCCCCACCATCACTCCATCGCTCACCTGGTCTGTTGCAGCGCCCTCTTACCTGGCCATCTCGCTTCGGCTCCTGTCCCCCAAGGAGCCTGCCAGGTCGTAGGTGCCCTGTGAGTGAGGAGGAAGGAGAGGAGGTGGAGAATGTGCCATGGGTTGTCCCGATGGGCACAGGAGCCAGAGGGCGGCGGTGGGGCAGGGGAGGAGCTTTACCTGCTCCTGGGGCTCCTGCCCCAGCCGGCGTCAGCGTGGGAAGCCGGGGTGAGGGAGGGGGAGGACACATGCTAACCCCTGGTGGGGCTCACACTCCTGTCCCTTCCTGCCCAGCCTGCCTCATTTCCTCCCTGTGCGAGCCTCTAGCGGTACCGGGCTCACCCCCCAGATAGGGCATCCTTCCTCATCAGAAGCAGACCCTGAGCTCTGTTCTTTCATCAGGCGTGGCTGAGGACCGCCGTGTGCCCGCCGGTGCTGGGGGAACAGGGGCGACGAGGACGTGCACTAGTGAGCGAGGCAGCCCCAGCACAGCCCCCACCGACACTCCACGTGCAACTCGTCCTTCATCCCCAGGGCTCCGGCAGGGAGTTCCCAGGCCGCCCCCTGCCATCCTCTCCAGACCCCCTGCACTTTCTTCTTATAGCAGTCGCCCCACGTACAATCAGATGCCTTGCGATGCTTGCACTGCTGTCTGCCTGGCCCGCCAGGCTGGCCCCGTGCGGGCAGACCCGTGGCCGTGTTGCCTGCTGCCTCCCCACACCCAGCCCGGCAGCCTCCAAACCTTCAGAACTTACTAAACATTTGTGGGGAAACAAGCGGAGGTAACAGCCAGGGTGTGGAGCTGAGAGGAAGGAAGTTTGACCTTGACAGTGAAGGAGAGAGGGAGGCGATGCATTCCCCCTCCTCTCAGTGATCATATGGGGCTTGTGTACAGGTGTTGGGGAACGGGGGTTCTGCCTGGAACTCGCTGTAATCGGCACAGCCAGGCTGTTCCTTGGGAGTCTTTCTTTGGGCCTCTTATCTCGGTGGCCTTGGGGCCATGGAGGAGGGAGATGGCAGGCCCTTTCGTGGACCAGAGCACACAGAACACGCCTCCCCCGACACTGGCCTGGCATTTCAGGGTCATGGCCAGAGTCAGATGCTGCTTCTGGAGTCTGGTGAGCAGTGATGATTCTTCAAAAGCCTAGGTGATATAGCTGATTCACTTTGTTATACAGCAGAAACTAACACACCATCGTAAAGCGATTATACTCCAATAAAGATGTGGAAAATAAATAAATAAATAAAGCCTAGCTGCTGGGGGCGGGTGTTGTCACAGAAACGAGGCCCCTGGGAGGGGCTCTGCTTTCCCTCATGTTCTGCTTCGTGAGTCTGAGGAGCAGGGCAAAGTCCAGCTCTCCCCACGTCTGCGCTCCCCCCTCCAGAAGGCTCTTCTCATGCTCCAGTAGGGCCTGGCGGACACTCGGGTGTTTCCAGGGCTCAGCAGTGGTTGCCTGTGGTCTCCAGGGCTGTGTGTACCCTCCACAGATCCTCGGCACGCAGGCCCCTGGACCTCTGTCTCTGTATCTCCCTTCAACTAGCCCCAGGCTTGTCCCATCCCCTGTTGAGGGCTGTCACCCTGACTGCAGCAAGACGGGGGCTGATGCTCTCTGACCATTGACACCCGTGATGCTGTTCATGGTAAGAACTGGGGGGCAGAGGAGCTCTCGGGAGAGGGACTGGGAAAGCTAATTAGGCTGGTCAGGAAATGACTCCAGCCCTTTTGAAACAGGCTACACCAAACATTTCTTTTCTCCCATGCCCTTTTATGCTTCCTTGCTTTTCCTCATACTGTCCACTCCCCCCAAACCCAGTACCCTTTCCCCTCATTTCTACCTGGTGAGTAACTTTTCATCTTTCAGAACTAGCTCAAATCGTAGAACATCCTCTGGAGAAACGCCCACCCCCACCCCTCCCCACTCCACTAAAGGGCGTGACTTTTCTCTGGGTTCCAGAACCATTTGCGTTAGTCAAAGCACTATCTTGTCTTGAGGTCATATCTTTGCATGTATGTGTCACCATTTGACCATGAGCTCCCTGGAGGCAGGAGCGGGTCTTCCTCGTGTCCATGAAACCTAGTGGCCAGCCCAGTGCCTGGCACCCAGTAGGTGCTCAGTGTTGAGGCCCTTCGTGAATGAACCTCTCAGGAGAAGCTTCATAGGCAAGATGGCCTCTGAGAGGCCTTGAAGGCTGAGTGGGGTTTGACAGTATCCTATGCAGAAGGCCAGGGGGAGCTTTTTCTTTATGTGTTTACTTGTTTGTTACTTGTGTCCTCACACTGGAAAGGAAGCTCCATGGAGACAGGGACGTTGTCTGTTGTGTCCCCAAAGCTGGCACAGAGTCTAACACAGAGTGAGCAGCTAGTACCCGCTTAGTGAATGAATGGATAAAGCTCTGCCGGAAAAAGAAGCAAAGGAAGGGGTTTCGGGGTCCAGAAGGGATGAGAATGAAATGAGGAAAAGTGGCCAGAGCAGTGAGGAGTTCCCCAAGCGGGGCGGGGCGGCAAAATGAATGGTGGGAGCGGAGGGAACCGGGGGCCCGGCGGGGTGGGGGTCTGGAGCAGGGCTCTGAGAGAAAGGCAGATCCTCTGTGCCCTGGACAGCAGGAAACCATCACCTTCTCTGGCTGCAGACGGGACACTGCCCCCACTTGTGCCCGTGCAGGAGCGTGGCCTCAGCGGGTGGCATCCCGGCCAGGGCACCAAGGACAAGGAGAAGGGACAGAGGCTCCCGGTGTCCCGGTGTCAGGGACTGAGATGCCGCTTGTGGGGGACGGGAAGGGACACGGCGAAGGGCCTCTGAGTCAGCTCTCAGTCTGATGAACATGCCCGGCCCCTCTGAGGAAGAAGCGGAGAGTCAGTTTGTAATGAACGGGGCCTTAAAGCTTCCGTCCAAGCCCTGTCTTTACCACAAGAAAGGTTCTCTGGGATCTGAAAAAAAAACCAGACAGGTCTCTGTTGCACGCACCGGCCGGGGGTGTCTGGGTCACACGCTGGCTGGCAGGGAAAGCAGACTGTCCTCCCGCTGGGTGGCCCATGCTGCCAGGCCAGGGACACATCTGAGAACCCATCCAGCAGAGGGGGAGAAGCACAGTCTCCTTACCTGTGCTCAGCGAATGAGGAGCCCTCCAGTCTGCCCACGGCGGTCAGACGCCCACCGTGGCGGTTCCTCACCTGCGCTCACGGGCCCAAGTCCCAGCTCTTGTCACAGCTGAGAACACCGAGGCTCCAAGAGGGACTCGCCCAGGGCCACCCAGTGTGCAAATGGGGGCGTGTTGCAAACTGCTGTCCCTTGTCATTCCAGAAAACTCCACGGCCAGTGTGAGCGAGGCAGAAAGGAAGGCCCAGGTATACTACCGTGCATGTATGAACGAAACCAGGATCGAGGAGCTCAAGGCCAAACCCCTGATGGAGCTGATCGAGAAGGTGAACCCCTATGCCACATCTCCTCCTGTCCCTGCCCCCTTCCCCATCTCCTGCCCTTGCCCCCTTCCCCCTTCCCCCATCTCCTCCTGCCTCTGCCCCCCATCTCCTCCTGCCCCTGTCCCCCATCTCCTACCCCTGCCCCCTGCCCCGTATCTCCTACCCCTGCCCCCTGCCTCCCATCTCCTCCTGCCTCTGCCCCCCATCTCCTACGCCTGCCCCCTGCCCCCCATCTCCTACCCCTGCCCCCTGCCCCGCATCTCCTACCCCTGCCCCCTGCTCCCTTCCCCCTTCCCCCATCTCCTCCTGCCCCTGCCACCAGCCTGTCCCCCTGGCTTCTGCCCCAGCTCTTAGCTGCCACCAGGGCCCAGCCACCTCACACCGCCAGCCACCTCGCCCAGCTGGATCATGGAGTCTGTCTGCTGGCGTGTGTCAGGTTGTCTGAGTGAGTGTGTGTGTGTGTGTGTGTGTGTGTGTGTGCATGCACATCTCTGTAGGTGGGAATGTCTGGATGTATTTGTATGGGGCTGTCTGTCACATGCATGTGTCTCTGGGTGTCTGTGAGTGGGACAAGGGCCCTATTTACAGGGAAGATGTTTCTCTACGTTGCTGCTTCCATTTCCTCAGCGGGCATGTTTGTGTGTGAGGGGGGTGTGTTCTGGAAGGACCATCAGAAAGTGTGGGATCAGAAGCAGAGCCCTCCCTGTGAGGGGGGCCATGCTGACACGGGCCCCCCCTCACCCTGAGCAGAATGAGGCTTCTTCTTCCTGGGCACCTTCCAGTCAGCGTTGGATGGACTTGGGGGTCGGGGGGACGCCCGAGGCTGGCCGCGCTGCCCAGTGCACACAGAAGGGTGGCCATGGGTGTTTTCGGGGGAACTCCTGCTCCCCAGAGGCCCGCCTCCTAGGTGGGCTCAGGGGAGGCACTGCAGCAGGGTGGGGAGCTGTGGGCATCTGGGACAGGACAGCCCCTCCCCGCTGGCACAGGCCCCACATGCCAGCACGTGTCCAACCAGGGAAGACTGAGGAGATGAAAAGCATCCCAACTCAGAGAGAAACTCTGGTAGACCTTAACTCACCAAACTTTTAAAGAATAAGGACCCTTCTTTTATAGGCACAATTGAATTTCTGCTTTAACAGGAATTACATTCATGTGATTGAGTATGCAAAAGTGAACAGAGTACAGGAAAAGTCTCCTTCCCATCCCCATCCCCAGCTACCTAGGGAGCAGCCGCTGTATGTTTTCATGACTGGTCAGAAACCCCTAATGAAGACAGACCAGGGACTTCCCTGGCGGTCCAGTGGTTAGGACTCTGCCCTTCCACTGCATGGGGCATGGGTTCAATCCCTGGTCAGAGAACTAAGATCCCACAAGCTGCACAACATGGCACGGCCAGAAGAAGAGAGAGAGAGAGAGAGAGAGAGAGAGAGAGAGGAAGGAAGGAGGGAAAGGAGGGAGGGAGGGAGGAAGAGAGAGAGAGACAGAGAGAGAGGGAGGAAGGAAGGGAGGGAGGGGGGAGGAAGGGGGGGAGGGGGAGGGAAGGAGGAAGGGAGGGAGGGGGAGGGAGGGAGGAAGGGAGGGAGGGGGAGGGAGGGAGGAAGAGAGAGAGAAAGAAAAAAAGGAAGACAGACCAGCCCTTTCATTTACTCCTGAGGCTCAGAGAGGTCAGAGGACTGCAGAGGGTCACAGAGCAAGTCAGCCGCAGAGTCAGAATCTACACCCGGTCTCCCCCGACACTGCCTCATCCCCTCCCCGGCCCCCCTCCCTCCCCACAGCTCGGGGGCTGGAACATCACGGGGCCCTGGGACAAGGACAACTTCCAGGGCACGCTGCAGGTGGTGACATCCCACTACCGCACCTCGCCCTTCTTCTCCGTCTATGTCAGCGCCGACTCTAAGAACTCCAGCAGCAATGTGATCCAGGTGAGGGGCCTGGAGGCCCGGGGAGATGGCCGGGCCTGACCGTGAGGGCAGAGCTGCCCTTGGGCGACAGGCTTCTGGTTTCTGAGCTTGGTTATTTCTGGAGGCTCCCAACTGTGAGATTTTTGCAGGCAAGTTGTGAAAGGGCAGGCTTGCCTTCCTTGGGTAGGTGGGGGTCACTGCAGCACAGGTGAATCTTTGGGGTTCTGATTGGTTACTATGGGTCCCAGGAGTGATGTCAAGTCCTGGGCACAGCTGGAGTCACCTCCCGGTCACCCCAGCTCAGTCTCTGGCCTTTGTGGCTCTGCTCGGAATAGCTTTGAGTCCACCTCTTCCTGCCAGAGCCTGCCCCAGACTGAGTATCAGCACACCCAGGGGACCCCAGCCCTGGTCTGCCCACCCTCAGATGCAGAAGCAAGAAACCCGGGTTGGGGGTCCTGAAGGCTAAGTTCCCACCCACCTCTGCCACTCACTCACTGCGTGACCATGGGCAAGTGCCTCAACCTCTCTGAGATGAAATTTCCTTATCAGTCAAATGAACTATAGCAACACCTACTCTAGGTATGTCAAGGTGTGGCCCAAGGCTCTGATAGGAGCTATCAGGAATTGACCCTCCCTACCTGCCCAGCACCCAGCAAGGCCCTCACTGGCACTCTCTCCTTGAATCCTCATTCCAGCTCTGCGGGTTAGATAGTTCCCCTATTTTCCAGGTAAAGAACCTGAGGATCAGAAAGGTTCGGCAACTTGACCAAGGTGACACAGCCGTGAGTGGCTCTGGACTGCTCACCACCTTGGGAAGTGTTTAATGAAGCAGAAGTGCTCTGCGAGGCTAGAAGGAGTTTAAAGAGGAGGGTGCTTCCGTCTGACCTTCAGAAGGGCCCCAAATCCCCGCGGCTGACCACATGTGTGGGAAGGAATGTAGCCCAACACGTGTCTGTCCCCTCGCTGGGGGGCCCATCCCAGGGGTGGCCTCGGTTACCAGCTTGTGCTCCTCCTGGGGCCTGAGCTGCTCCTCCATTGCCATGTGCCTGCTGTCCCTGGAGCAGACGGAGACCGCGCGCAGGTGTGCGTGCGCAGGTGTGCGTGCGCAACGGGAGATCCTCTCTCACCCCTGCCTTTCTCTTCAGGTGGACCAGTCTGGCCTGGGCTTACCCTCGAGGGATTATTACCTGAACAAAACCGAGAATGAGAAGGTAGGTGTGCCTCTTCAGAGAGAATGGCTTCGGCCCAGACCACCTCTCTCCATGGTTCGTCCCCCTTGGTGTTCCCTCAGTGTACACACCTCTGCGGGTCTTTGAAGCTAGAGGAGCATAGAGGTGTCCCTTACCTGGCAGTCCCAGGCAGGGGAGGGGTATCATTTGTCCCCATTCTAGAGTAAGGCTCTTGCATATTGAGGCACCGTGGGCACAGGGGACAGGTGTCATTTGTCCCCATTCTAGAGCGAGGCAGTGATAAGACCCACCACCTTATATACACATCACCTCTGGCCTTCCCAGTAACCCTGCATATACTGAATATCTCTGAACTTCATTCGCCTTATGTGTCACATGGGTATTATTTTTACCTGGCCTGTTACAGAGGAGGAAATAAGGCTCAGAGATGCTAAGTGACCTTATCAAGGTCACACAGCCAGTCGTCAGTGGTGAGGCTGAGATTCTCATCCAGATCCAATAACTCCAAAGCCCACACCTTTCCCTCCCCCTGGCTGCCTCCCATGATGTCCCAGGGAGACCTGGCCTGAGGTTCGTCGACTGTCCATTCATGATTCCACCCACTTGTATTGAGCAAGTGCCTACCAAGTGCCTGATGCTAGGGAGATAGTGGTGAACAAGACCAGCTTGGTCCCTGCCCCATGGGGCTTCGAGTCTGGGAGGGGAGGCGGATGTTAGGTAACTAACCACCCAATTAGAGGCATGATGATAAATTGTGAGAAGGGAAGGGTGAGCTGAGAAAGTAACCTGGGGACCTAATTCAAATCTGGGGGCCTGGTAGAGCAAGGGTGGATCAGAAATGCGTTCCAGGAACTGAGCGATGGCTCCATTGGTGGCTTCCGTGTGATGAGCGTCCAGGAGAGAGTATGGGCTGGGACAGCAGGGACCAACCCACTTGGGGACCTTTGTGAGCTTTATCCTGAGGGCCATGGGGAACCAGAGAAGGGGTGCACTGCCAAAACCATTCTTGAAGCTGGTTTCCAGCGGGTGTCCTGGGTGAAACCCCCCAGCCCCCTGGCTCCCTGCGTGGGGCTGCAGCTGGCCTGCCCCGCCCTGCCCCCCTTGTCCAGTGGGCAGCGGGTAGCAGCCACTGACGGATGGGGGTGCTGGGTCCCACAGGTGCTGATGGGATACCTGAACTACATGGTCCAGCTGGGAAAGCTGCTGGGCGGAGGGGACGAGGACACCATCCGGCCCCAGATGCAGCAGATCCTGGACTTTGAGACAGCGCTGGCCAACATCACCATCCCCCAGGAGAAGCGCCGGGACGAGGAGCTCATCTACCACAAAGTGACGGCAGCCGAACTGCAGGTAGCTGAGCTCTGCTGACGCGGAGGCTGAGGCAGCACAGAATTCAGGATGGAGGGCACTGGACTGGGGTGTTTACACCCCCTTCACCAGACCCTCAGAGCAACCCCATGAAGCAGGGATGGTTGCTGTCCCCAGTTCACAGACGGAACTGAGGCTTAGAGAATTAGAGTTGCCTGCTGAAGGCCACACAGCCAGGGACCAGCCAAAGCCAGTCTCTTGCCCTATGCCAGGCTGCTTTTCTGAAACCGCAGCTACCCGGGGAGACTCTGTGGTCGTGATAATACTGGCTCACATTGATTGGGCATTTCCAGTCTCTCAAGCTCAAGTACATCAAGCCTGATGCACAGCCAGTAAACGTGAAGGTTGGGTTCTGATGTCACCTCCCTTTTCCGAGCCAGGAGGTTAGGTGACGTGCTCAAGGCCTCTAGGCTCCTAAGTGGCAGGGGAGCTGGGACCTGGACTCAGGCTTGGCTCACTGGAGCTCTGCTTCTGACCACGACCCCTGGTGACCTGCTGGAGCTGTAACAGGGTTGGGGTCAGAACTGTGACGCTCTCTGCACTGGGTGTACCCTTCTGAGAAGTCGATGTCTCTTCTGTAGGTCAGCCTCTACCAAAGCCTGCCCCCTGGTGGCTGCTTGGGACTTGCAGGTAGTGAGTTGATTGCCTGCCAGTTCCTTCTTTCCAGTTCATGGCATGTTGGTGTCTAGCCTTCCCCCAGCCTCTGGGGTCGCAGAGGAATCAGCAGAACGGCCTTAGTCAATATTCCTGTTTCCTGCCATCGCCCAGGAATGCTTGGCTAGGCCATGCTTCCCTGCTAGGAAGGATGTCCAGGCCACCTGTGTTGAGGCTTCACTCTTCCTCTGCCCAGCTGAGTCCTGCCCATCCATTAGAGTTTGGCTCATTTCTGCTGCTTTAGGGAAGAACACCTAGGTCCCTACCCCTTTTTCTCTCTCCATCCCTCCCTCCAACAAGTGTCTGTGGGGCTACCTTGGGGCCTTGCTCTTGACGTGCTTCCAGGCGAGTAAGGGACACCAACGAGGAAACAAGCTCAATCTCATTGCCGAGTGCTTTGGGCAGAAGAAGCAGGGCACTGGGGCCAGGGGCAGAGCTACGTCAGGGAGGGTGAGTCCAATGAATAAGTGAGCAAGAGCCAGGCCGAGTGTCCCAGGCAGAGGTGCAGCCCACACAAAGGCTGGGGATGAGGGCAAGAGAGCCTGGCCTCCTTCTGGGTGCCAGCTGCCCTTTAGGTCCCCAGAGAAGCTGGCATCAGGGGGAGTGGTGCTGAGTGGATTGTTATGGAGATCAGCAGCCTGTGCTGGGCACCATCTGGCACTGTTTTTCCGCTCCGAGGCCAGGAAGTCGAGGGAGATGCTGTTTGTGCAACATGATTTGGTTTGCTCCAGCTGCCCAGTTCTCAGCCCAGAAGGGCTCCAGCAGTCCCTCTCCCCCCTGCAGTGGCCACGAAGCCAACTGACAGCCCGAGAGTGGCCGAGAAAGCACAGTAGCCCTGGGCACATCTGCCCCAGCGTGGCTTCCAGGCTCTGCCCCCAGATGTCTTTTCACCATTGCTTTTGCTCTATTCTTCCAAGCAAGCAAGGAAAGGCTTTTCCTCCCTCCCAGCTACAGAGCTGCCAAGGTGGGGAGGATTTCAGCAGAGGCGGCAGCCTGGAATTGTGTGAGTCCTGGGCTTGGAGTCAGAAGACTGCTCTGGCCCAGCCCCACCGCGAGCCTTGGGCAAGTCACATAACCCCCTCTCTGAGCCTTGGTTTCCTTCCTTGTAAAATGGGCTTTGCTTGCTCATTTACACCTGCTCCGTTGCAGAACACAGAGACAAATGAGGGACAGCCCCTGCCCTCATAAGGGGCAGTGGTTCTTAACTTTAAGTCACAGAATTCTTTGAGGACAGGTTGAAAACTGTGGCGCGTCTCCCAGAAGAAATGGACATGGTTACGTATAAAAAAATTATGTCTAGTGTTTAAAGAATTCCTGGACCCCTGAAGCCTGGTGTCCTGGATGAGAATTGGCCTGCCCTGCCCATGGGGTTGCATGACGGTGAGATAAGGCAAAGGATGAGATCTCATCTTGTAAACTGACATGCAATTTGAACATATTACAGTAATCGATCTTAGTATTATTCCTGTGTCATCGGTAATGACAGCCCACGTCGCCAGCCCTAAACCAATTTGATTCATTCCACCCTTGGACAGAGAATGTCTTTCTGTTCCCTGGTATCTGGAAATTTGGTTTTCTTCCCAGACTCCAGGAGGCTCAGGGAAGGCTCCCCAGCCTTTCATAGTGTGGTTCTAGGAATACACGGCGGTTCCAGGCAAGCTCCCAGCAGCAGAGCCTGAATTCAGACCCATGAATCAAACATCCTTCTGGGGCTTCCCTGGTGGCGCAGTGGTTGAGAATCCGCCTGCCAATGCAGGGGACACGGGTTCGAGACCTGGTTTGGGAAGATCCCACATGCCGCGGAGCGGCTGGGCCCCGTGAGCCACAATTACTGAGCCTGCGCGTCTGGAGCCTGTGCTCCGCAACAAGAGAGGCCGCGACAGTGAGAGGCCCGCGCACCGCGATGAAGAGTGGCCCCCGCTTGCCACAACTAGAGAAGGTCCTCCCACAGAAACGAAGACCCAACACAGCCATAAATAAATAAATAAATAAATTTAAAAAAAAATACTTTATTAAAAAAAAAAACAAAAAACATCCTTCTGTTGCTTCTCTAGAGGCTTGAGGACCTTCCTGTTCCTTTCTAGGACTTTCCACACCAAAAGTTGATTGGGAATGAGCCCCATCCTCTGCTCTAAATTCTTCAGCTGAGATAGAGCCTGGGGGCATCCTCTTGCCTCTCCCACTTTTGCAAGCCTACTTGAGCTGGGTGCTTGGTGACCAGCGGTCCTCTTTGGCTGCGGGTGTGGAAAATAGAGCTCATCTGTGTGCCCCAAAGGCTTCGAGTCACAAGTGGAATGTCCTGGTTGGTTAAAAGAGCCGTCTCCATGGAGATGGACCCAGGCACTCGGGTTTAAGTTAGGTGTTCACTAAAGCAGTAAAGATTGAAAATGTGAAAATCCTGGTATTCAACATGCACCTTGTTTTCAGAGTTGTGGGAATTTGCCTGCACAGAACACCTGCTCTCCCTAAAGGAACAGGCTTGTGTTACGTACACGGGGATTTATCATCACCTATATCTGTACCCTGATCAGAGAGTTCCAATCACCTGCAGTTTATGAAGCTCTTGTTAATTGTATGAACAACGACATTTTGTAAACTTGGCGATTTTCCCAGGGGCTTTGCCAGCAGGTCACACTGTCAGATGGCTCTAAGTGTTGAGCCCTGTTTGACCATCTCACCTGGACACCTTCAAGTTTTGCAGCCACAGAAATTTGATGGGGAGCCCCAGAGGTCACCTGCTTAAGGAGCTCCTGCCAGGAAGAGAGGGCGGAATGGACAAGCTAGGGGAAAAAAGAAGCTCGATTTATTGCATAAGCTGTCCCGAGAGGCACAGAGCAGCCCACCCTTGGCAGGGATTTTTGTCTCCATTTGAGAGAAAGGCTGCAAAGTGACTTGAGGTCCAGAGCTGGTTCATGGTGGGGACCCCAATCTAGGTCTTCTCCAAAACAGGGCTCTTCCCAGCTCATCTTGGTGCCAGGCAGGTGGGGATGTACTGGGGCCCACTGGGCACAGCTCTTCCCAACTCTGTGGGTAGTTTGCAATAGGTCATGGTGGCAATGCAAATTATCCACCATCACTGAGAGCCAGTTGTTAAATGTTTACTAGCACACCACTGCCCACGGGACCTGCCCTCCTCAGTCCTTTGAGGTCCTTGTTCCCCAGCAGCTGAGCTGCCCTTTAAAACCAGAGAGACTAAGTGGGAGGTTTTTATGGCTGCCTCTGTCACTGAGAACATTATAAGTATATACCAGCAGGTTATAGAGTCATCGATGTCACAGATTGATTTTACGTTCTTTTTTTTTTTAATTATTTAATTATTTATTTATTTATTTATTTTATTTTTGGCTGTGTTGGGTCTTCGTTCCTGTGCGAGGGCCTTCTCCAGCTGCGGCAAGCGGGGGCCACTCTTCATCGCGGTGCGCAGGCCTCTCACCACCGCGGCCTCTCCCGTTGCGGAGCACAGGCTCCAGACGCGCAGGCTCAGCAGTTGGGGCTCACGGGCCCAGCCGCTCCGCAGCATATGGGATCCTCCCAGACCAGGGCCCGAACCCGCGTCCCCTGCATTGGCAGGCAGACCCTCAACCACTGCGCCACCAGGGAAGCCCTGATTTTACGTTCTTAATTGATCTTCCCGTATGAAGGCCATTTATAAGGCATCTCTCGCTTCCTTTATTTGTCTTGCATTTTGCCCATTTTCAAGGGAACAAAGAACAGAATTTGGAATCAGTCCCAGGACCACTCTTGGGAGGCTTTGAGCAATGATTATAATAGCTAATCAATGATTATAATAGCTAACATTGATGGAGTGCTTGCTAAATACCAGATACCATTGACATTACAGGCATTTTTGCTGTAACAGTATATGCAGTCCAGAAAAACCTTGCATCCTTTAAAGTTACAGGACTGAAAAGAACTGAAAAGAACAGAACATATGGGGAAAGTAGGACTAGAGCAGTACATTCAGAAGCTGTGTAACTTGAGGACATTATGCTAAGTTAAATAAGCCAGTCACACAAGGACAAATACTGCACGGATCCACTCAGATGAGGTATATAGAGTAGTCAGGTTCACAGACAGAAAGTAGAATGGTGGTTGCCTAGGGCGAGGGAGGGGGATGGGGGAGTTATTGTTTAATAGATTCAGAGTTTCAGTTTTGCAAGATGAAATCTGTGGATGGATTGTGGTGATGGTTGCACAATATGAATATATTATACTTAATGCCACTGAACTGTACACTTAAACATGGCTAAGGTGGTAAATTTTATGTTACCACAGTTTTTTTTTTAAAGTTGTGCCACTTGGTCATCAAAACACTCACAAGACAGTAATTGGAACCGTGAGAAATAGCTCGTGTGGCTGGAGGCTGCCTGGTGGGAAATGGAACTCCTGGCTGTGGACGCGGAGACCCCGAAGACAGACAGATGGGAGCTCTATGCAGTGGGGCTGCCGTTAGGCGGGCCAAGGGCAAGTGCAGCCCTCTGGGAGCTGAGAGTTATGCAAAGTGGCATGTGCCTCTGTGGGGAGGGTTGTGTGCAGGTGCTCCTTTTAAATTATCTTAAAATAGAGCTGACTGGCTTCCTGTGTGGGCATCGGCTGAGCTGAGGGCTTTTACTCTCTTGCTGAGGTTATCATCCTATGCTTGCTTTTCCAGATCCCATGGCTGAGAAAGACCTGCTGTGGACCAGAGAATTCTATGCACTCTACTGCTGTTATTCTTGTAGTTACCAATCATACAGAAGACGGATCATATAGAATCTAGTTGATGTTACAGGACCACATGTTGAGTAGAACAGACAGGATTACTTGTTTAATTCTCACACTAACCCTGTGGGGTGGGTTTTATGATGATGATGAGCCTCACTTTTCAGATGAGATCCTGAGGCACAGAGAGGCTCATCCACTTACTCCAGGTCACACAGCTAGAAAGCGTATGAACCCAGGCAGTTGGCTCCAGATTCTACACACATCCATTACAGACCCCTCTGAGGCTCAGTTTCTTCATCAGTAAAATGGGGATAATGGTACCTACCACCTAGGCTTGTCATGAGGTCCAATTGAGAGAAGATGTGTGTCACTGACAGTGGCACCTGGCACTGGAGGGGCTTGACCAACAGTGGCTGCCGCTGCTGTCACTGTGTCTCCTCTTATTCCATTTCAAGTTACAGTTTGGTGTTTGGTGCCTTACAGTTTTATGTACAGCGTCTCTGACAACAGTCAGCCAGCCTGGGTTCGACATCTGCCCAGTGCACCGTCAGCCAGCGCCCAGCTCTTTGCTTTGTCCGCGGTGAGGACTCAATGGCGCCTTCTTCAGAAGAACGACCTAGAGTCCTGGGCTCTGAGGAGAAGAGCCCAGCCAGAGTCACGCTGTCTGCTTCCCTTCCAGGCCTTGGCGCCCGCCATCAACTGGCTGCCCTTCCTCAACACCATCTTCTACCCCGTGGAGATCAACGAATCCGAGCCTATAGTTGTCTACGACAAAGAGTACCTGAGCCAGGTCTCCACCCTCATCAACAACACAGACAAATGGTAAGGGCACCCGGCCGCCTGGGATGGGCCTCTCGTGGGCAGCCTCTTGGTCACACACGGCCCCTCTCCTCAGCCAGGACGGGGCCACACTGACTAGGAACATGGGCCGTGGGCTGGCTTTTGTGAGAGGCTGCAGGGTACCCAGGCTCCGCCACCCGCCAGGTTGGTAGCCTTCGGCATGTTTCTTTCCCTTTTTCGGGTTCATTTTCCTCATCCATAAAATGGGGATACAAATACAGAGAACTGAGTGAAATAATCTGTGTGAAGTATTTTAACACAGTGCCTGACACTGAATGGGACTCAGTAAATGTAAGCTAATAACTTAGTTAATATTTATGATTTTTAAAAAATATTTATTTAGTGGGCTTCCCTGGTGGCGCAGTGGTTAGGAGTCCACCTGCCAGTGGAGGGGATGCGGGTTTGAGCCCTGGTCCAGGAAGATACCACATGCCGCAGAGCAACCAAGCCTGCGCACCGCAACTACTGAGCCTGAGCTCTAGAGCCCGCGAGCCACAACTACTGAGCCCACATGCCACAACTCTTGAAGCCCGTGCACCTAGAGCCCGTGCTCCACAACAAGAGAAGCCACCACAATGAGAAACCCACGCCCCACAATGAAGAGTAGCCCCCGCTCGCCGCAACTAGAGAAAGCCCACGTGCAGCAATGAAGACCCGACGCAGGCAAAAATAATAAATAAATTTTTTAAACTTAATTATTTATTTATTTGGCTGCGTCAGGTCTTAGTTGCGGCACATGGGCTCTCTAGTTGTGGCATGCAGGCTGTAGAGCGCACAGCCTTAGTTGCCCCCCGGCATGTGGAATCTTAGTTCTACCACCAGGGATTGAACCTGTGTCCCCTGCGTTGGAAGGCAGATTCTTAACCACTGGACCACCAAGGAAGTCCTATGGTTTTTGTTTTGTTTTGCTTTGTTTTGTTTTGAGTGAAGAAATCTGAAGTTTATTTTGAATACTGTGAGGAACATTGAAAGCTTAATACTTTTTTTAAAATAATTAATTAATTAATTAATTTGTGCTGTGCCAGGTCTTAGTTGCGGCACGCGGGATCTTCTTTGTGGCATGCAGGATCTTTTTTTTTTTTTTTTTACAAATTTCATGTAATGTCTGAAACATTTATATTAACATATTTCCATACAAATAACCCAAAGACAGTTTAGTATTAGTGGGCTTTTTTGTTTGTTTGTACTGAAGGTTCTTATCAGTCATCACTTTTATACACATCAGTGTATACATGTCAATCCCAATTGCCCAATTCAGCACACCACCATCCCCACCCCACTGCAGTTTTCCCCCCTTCGTGTCCATACGTTTGTTCTCTACATCTGTGTCTCATCTTCTGCCCTGCAACCCGGTTCATCTGTACCATTTTTCTAGGTTCCACATACATGTGTTAATATACAATATTTGTTTTTCTCTTTCTGACTTACCTCACTCTGTATGACAGTCTCTAGATCCATCCACGTCTCAACAAATGACTCAATTTCGTTCCTTTTTATGGCTGAGTAATATTCCATTGTACATATGTACCACAACTTCTTTATCCATTCGTCTGTCGATGGGCATTTAGGTTGCTTCCATGACCTGGCTATTGTAAATAGTGCTGCAGTGAACATTGGGGTGCATGTGTCTTTTTGAATTACGGTTTTCTCTGGGTATATGCCCAGTAGTGGGATTGCTGGATCATATGGTAATTCTATTTTTAGTTTTTTAAGAAACCCCCATATTGTTCTCCATAGTGGCTGTATCAATTTACATTCCCACCAACAGTGCAAGAGGGTTCCCTTTTCTCCACACCCTCTCCAGCATTTGTTGTTTGTAGATTTTCTGATGATGCCCATTCTAACTGGTGTGAGGTGATACCTCATTGTAGTTTTGATTTGCATTTCTCTAATAATTAGTGATGTTGAGCATATTTTCATGTGCTTCTTGGCCATCTGTATGTCTTCTTTGGAGAAATGTATATTTAGGTCTTCTGCCCATTTTTGGATTGGGTTGTTTGTTTCTTTAATATTGAGCTGAATGAGTTGTTTATATATTTTGGAGATTAATGCTTTGTCCGTTGATTCGTTTGCAAATATTTTCTCCCATTCTGAGGGTTGTCTTTTCGTCTTGTTTATGGTTTCCTTTGCTGTGCAAAAGCTTTGAAGTTTCATTAGGTCCCATTTGTTTATTTTTGTTTTCATTTCCATGACTCTAGGAGGTGGATCAAAAAAGATCTTGCTGTGATTTATGTCAAAGAGTGTTCTTCCTGTGTTTTCCTCTAAGAGTTTTATAGTGTCCGGTCTTACATTTAGGTCTCGAATCCATTTTGAGTTTATTTTTGTGTATGGTGTGAGGGAGTATTCTAATTTCATTCTTTTACATGTAGCTGTCCAGTTTTCCCAGCACCACTTATTGAAGAGACTGTCTTTTCTCCATTATATATCTTTGCCTCCTTTGTCATAGATTAGTTGACCATAGGTGCGTGGGTTTATCTCTGGGCTTTCTACCTTGTTCCATTGATCTATGTTTCTGTTTTTGTGCCAGTACCATATTGTCTTGATTACTGTAGCTTTGTAGTATAGTCTGAAGTCAGGGAGTCTGATTCCTCCAGCTCCGTGTTTTTCCCTCAAGACTGCTTTGGCTATTCGGGGTCTTTTGTGTCTCCATACAAATTTTAAGATGATTTGTTCTAGTTCTGTAAAAACTGTGATTGGTAATTTGATAGGGATTGCATTGACTCTGTAGATTGCTTTGGGTAGTATATTCATTTTCACAATGTTGATTCTTCCAATCCAAGAACATGGTATATCTCTCCATCTGTTGGTATCATCTTTAACTTCTTTCATCAGTGTCTTATAGTTTTCTGCATCCAGTCTTTTGTCTCCCTAGGTAGGTTTATTCCTAGGTATTTTACTCTTTTTGTTGTAATGGTAAATGGGAGTGTTTCCATAATTTCTCTTTCAGCTTTTTCATCATTAGTGTATAGGAATGCAAGAGATTTCTGTGCATTAATTTTGTATCCTGCAACTTTACCAAATTCATTGATTAGCTCTAGTAGTTTTCTGGTGGCATTTTTAGGATTCTCTATGTATAGTATCATGTCATCTGCAAACAGTGACAGTTTTATGTCTTCTTTTCCAATTTGTATTCCTTTTATTTCTTTTTCTTCTCTGATTGCCAAGGCTAGGACTTCCAAAACTATGTTGAATAATAGTGGTGAGAGTGGACATCCTTGTCTCGTTCCTGATCTTGGAGGAAATGCTTTCAGTTTTTCACCGTTGAGAATGATGTTTGCTGTGGGTTTGTTGTATATGGCCTTTATTATGTTGAGGTAGGTTCCCTCTATGCCCACTTTCTGGAGAGTTTTTATCATAAATGGGTGTTGAATTTTGTCAAAAGCTTTTTCTGCATCTATTGAGATGTTCATATGGTTTTTATTCTTCAATTTGTTAATATGGTGTATCACATTGATTGATTTGCGTATATTGAAGAATCCTTGCATCCCTGGGATAAATCCCACTTGATTGTGGTGTATGATCCTTTTAATGTGTTGTTGGATTCTGCTTGCTAGTATTTTGCTGAGGATTGTTGCATCTATATTCATCAGTGATACTAGTCTGTAATTTTCTTTTTTTGTAGTATCTTTGTCCGGTTTTGGTAGCAGGGTGATGGTGGCTTCATAGAATGAGTTTGGGAGTGTTCCTTCCTCTGCAATTTTTTGGAAGAGTTTGAGAAGGATGGGTGTTAGCTCTTCTCTAAATGTTTGATAGAATTCACTTGTGAAGCCGTCTGGTCCTGGCCTTTTGTTTGTTGGAAGATTTTTAATCACAGTTTCAATTTCATTACTTGTGATTGGTCTGTTCATATTTTCTATTTCTTCCTGGTTCAGTCTTGGAAGGTTATACCTTTCTAAGAATTTGTCCATTTCTTCCAGGTTGTCCATTTTATTGGCATAGAGTTGCTTGTAGTAGTCTCTTAGGATGCTTTGTATTTCTGCGGCATCTGTTGTAACTTCTCCTTTTTCATTTCTAATTTTATTGATTGAGTCCTCTCCCTCTTTTTCTTGATGAGTCTGGCTAATGGCTTATCAATTTTGTTTATCTTCTCAAAGAACCAGCTTTTAGTTTTATTGATCTTTGCTATTGTTTTCTTTGTTTCTATTTCATTTATTTCTGCTCTGGTCTTTATGATTTCTTCCCTTCTGCTAACTTTGGGTTTTGTTTGTTCTTCTTTCTCTAGTTCCTTTAGGTGTAAGGTTAGATTGTTTACTTGAGATTTTTCTTGTTTCCTTAGGTAGGCTTATATAGCTATAAACTTCCCTCTTAGAACTGCTTTTGCTGCATCCCATAGGTTTTGGATCGTCGTGTTTTCATTGTCATTTGTCTCTAGGTATTTTTTGATTTCCTCTTTGATTTCTTCAGTGATCTCTTGGTTATTTAGTAACGTATTGTTTAGCCTCCATGTGTTTGTCTTTTTTACGTTTTTTTCCCTGTAATTCATTTCTAATCTCATAGCGTTGTGGTCAGAAAAGATGCTTGACATGATTTCAATTTTCTTAAATTTACTGAGGCTTGATTTGTGACCCAAGATGTGATCTATCCTGGAGAATGTTCCATGCACACTTGAGAAGAAAGTGTAATCTGCTGTTTTTGGATGGAATGTCCTATAAACATCAATGAAATCTATCTGGTCTATTGTGTCATTTAAAGCTTCTGTTTCCTTATTTATTTTCATTTTGGATGATCTGTCCATTGGTGTAAGGGAGGTGTTAAAGTCCCCCACTATTATTGTGGTACTGTCGATTTCCTCTTTTATAGCTGTTAGCAGTTGCCTTATGTATTGAGGTGCTCCTATGTTGGGTGCATATATATTTATAATTGTTATATCTTCTTCTTGGATTGATCCTTTGATCATTATGTAGTGTCCTTCCTTGTCTCTTGTAACATTCTTTATTTTAAAGTCTATTTTATCTGATATGAGTATAGCTACTCCAGCTTTCTTTTGATTTCCATTTGCATGGAATATCTTTTTCCATCCCCTCACTTTCAGTCTGTATGTGTCCCTAGGTCTGAAGTGGGTCTCTTGTAGACAGCCTATATATATATGCGTCTTGTTTTTGTATCCATTCAGCGAGCCTGTGTCTTTTGGTTGGAGCATTTAATCCATTCATGTTTAAGGTACTTATCGATATGTATGTTTCTATGACCATTTTCTTAATTGTTTTGAGTTTGTTTTTGTAGATCCTTTTCTTCTCTTGTGTTTCCCACTTAGAGACGTTCCTTTAGCATTTGTTGTAGAGCTGGTTTGGTGGTGCTGAATTCTCGTAGCTTTTGCTTGTCTGTAAATCTTTTGATTTCTCCATCAAATCTAAATGAGATCCTTGCTGGGTAGAGTAATCTTGGTTGTAGGTTCTTCCCTTTCATCACTTTAAGTATATCATGCCACTCCCTTCTGGCTTGTAGAGTTTCTGCTGAGAAATCAGCTGTTAACCTTATGGGAGTTCCCTTGTATGTTATACGTCGTTTTCCCCTTGCCGTTTTCAATAATTTTTCTTTGTCTTTAATTTTTGCCACTTTGATTACTATGTGTCTCGGCGTGTTTCTCCTTGGGTTTATCCTGTATGGGACTCTGCGCTTCCTGGACTTGGGTGGCTATTTCCTTCCCCATGTTAGGGAAGTTTTCAACTCTAATCTCTTCAAATATTTTCTCTGGTCCTTTCTCTCTCTCTTCTCCTTCTGGGACCCCTATAATGCAAATGTTGTTGCATTTAATGTTGTCCCAGAGGTCTCTTAGGCTGTCCTCATTTCTTTTTATTCTTTTTTCTTTAGTCTCTTCCGCAGCAGTGAATTCCACCATTCTGTCTTCCAGGTCACTTATCCGTTCTTCTGCCTCAGTTATTCTGCTATTGATTCCTTCTAGTGTAGTTTTCATTTTGGTTATTGTATTGTTCATTTCTGTTTGTTTGTTCTTTAATTCTTCTAGGTCTTTGTTAAACATTTCTTGTGTCTTCTCGATCTTTGCCTCCATTCTTATTCCAAGGTCCTGGATCATCTTCACTATCATTATTCTGAATTCTTTTTCTGGAAGGTTGCCTATCTCTACTTCATTTAGTTGTTTTTCTGGGGTTTTAT
This sequence comes from Balaenoptera acutorostrata, assembly GCF_949987535.1. Lineage (NCBI taxonomy): Eukaryota > Metazoa > Chordata > Mammalia > Artiodactyla > Balaenopteridae > Balaenoptera > Balaenoptera acutorostrata. The sequence continues at coordinate 16,650,872 of NC_080064.1, read as the reverse complement.
CTTGTTCCTTCATCTGGTACATAGCCCCCTGCCTTTTCATCTTGTCAATCTTTCTGTGAATGTGGTTTTTGTTCCACAGGCTGCAGGATTGTAGTTTTTCTTGCTTCTGCTGTCTGCCCTCTGGCGGTTGAGGCTATCTAAGAGGCTTGATGGGAGGCTCTGGTGGTGGGTAGAGCTGACTGTTTCTGTGGTGGGCAGAGCTCAGTAAAACTTTAATCCACTTGACTGTTGATGGGTGGGGCTGGGTTCCTTCCCTGTTGGTTGTTTTGCCTGAGGCAACCCAACACTGGCGCCTACCTGGGCTCTTTGGTGGAGCTGATGACAGACTCTGGGAGGGCTCACGCCAAGGAGTACTTCCCAGAACTTCTGCTGCCAGTGTCCTTGTCCCCACGGTGAAACAGAGCCACCCCCCACCTCTGCAGGAGACCTTCCAACACTAGCAGGTAGGTCTGGTTTAGTCTCCCCTGGGGTCACTGCTCCTTCCCCTGGGTCACGATGTGCACACTACTTTGTGTGTGCCCTCCAAGAGTGGGGTCTCTGTTTCCCCCAGTCCTGTCGAAGTCTTGCAGTCAATTCCCACTAGGCTTCAAAGTCTGATTCTCTATGAATTCCTCCTCCCATTGCTGGACCCCCAGGTTGGGAAGCCTGACGTGGGGCTCAGAACCTTCACTCCAGTGGGTGGACTTCTGTGGTATAAGTGTTCGCCAGTCTGTGAGTCACCCACCCAGCAGTTATGGGATTTGATTTTACTGTGATTGCACCCCTCCTACCGTCTCATTGTGGCTTCTCCTTTGTCTTTGGATGTGGGGTATCTTTTTTGGTGAGTTCCAGTGTCTTCCTGTCAATGATTGTCCAGTCGCTATTTGTGATTCTGGTGTTCTCACAAGAGGGAGTGAGAGCACGTCCTTCTACTCTGCCATCTTGGTTCCTCCTATGGTTTTTTAATTGTAAAGATTTGTTGCAGAAATGTTTTTAACTACAGAGAAAAATTGAAATTACCCAAAACACTCATGTTGATCTTATGGGATGCGTATGTGTGTTTGTAGAGAGAAGCATGTATGTGAGAGAGAGAGCAAGAGATGGATTTTCTAATACATGGTTCCTTTTTTCCCCATCATTGTGAACACGTGTATAGTCTGCTTTTCCCTTGACCTTTATCATAAGCACCTTCCCCATGTCATCCTAGACCCTCTGCAGGTCTCATTTTTCATGGCTACATAATATTCCATCAAGTATAAATATGATTATTTACTCACCATTCCCCAGTTGTCAGACATTCAGGTTGGTTCCAGTTTGAGGCTGGATGTTCACCATAGTGATCACTATATCTATGTGTGAAGGTGACTTGCTTGCAAAGGTGACAACAGCCACAGATGGTTCTCTGTGCCCTGGAGGTGGGGACAGTAAGAGCTCTCATTCATGGAGACCTTGGCCCGGCTGGCCAGAGCTTCCTTTCCTGCCCCTCCGATTCTTAGGCCCCCTTTCCCATCTTTGGCCTTCTGGCTGGGTCTTCCCCAAGCATTGGAAATGGCCACTCCTTCCGTTCTTCAGCCCAGTACCACACAGCATCCAGGGTGCATCTCCATGAGCGCCCCCTAGAGGCCAGTGGGGGGAATGCTCCTGTGCATCCAGCCTGGGGCACTTCTGAGCCTGTCTGTCATCCTCTTGCCCCAGCCTGCTGAACAACTACATGATCTGGAACCTGGTGCGGAAGACAAGCTCCTTCCTCGATCAGCGCTTTCAGGACGCCGACGAGAAGTTCATGGAAGTCATGTACGGGACCAAGAAGGTGAGCACCTGCCGTGCGCCAGGCCCTAGAACTCGCGAGGGAGGTAGATGACAGGCAGAGAATGAAGAGGGCCACTGAAGGGACCCACCAAGGTGTCCCTGGACGCACAGGAGGGGATCCAGGCCAGCCAGGGGTGGGCAGAAGTTTCCAGGAAGAGGTGATTACACCGTCTTCAAGTGTAAAGAGGACTCGCAGTGATTTAGCTAATTTACAGCGAAAGGCGGCCTCTGGTCTTTCCCTTCCGACTCCTTCTCGATGGTGATGGTGATGGTGATAAGGCTTTCCTTGTATAACTCATGTGACTGTCACATCCCTGCAAGGTGGGTATGATCATCAGCCCCCTCTCACACAGGGACCCCCCAATAATACTACTTCTTCACCATAAATGTAAAACCCTTGGAGCAGCCCCTGACTCATGGTAAGTACGACACGAGTGTCCACTGATATTATTATCCTCCCAAGCCCCAGACCAGGTGGTCTCCACCAGCTTTATTTTATTTTATTTTATCTTTTAGTATTTATTTATTTATTTATCTTTATTTGGCTGCACCAGGTCTTAGTCGAGGCACGTGGGATCTTCGTTGAGGCATGCGGGATCTTTTTTTTAGTTGCAGCATGTGGGCTTCTTAGTTGCGGCACACATGTTGGATCTAGTTCCCCGACCAGGAATCAAACCCGAGCCCCCTGCACTGGGAGCCAGGAGTCTTAACCACTGGACCACCAGGGAAGTCCCTTCACCAGCTTTAAATGCCCCACTGTGACCCCTGCCCTCTAGCTACTTCCACCTCCCCAAGGAAGTGGAGGTCATTGTGTCGTTCACACAGCCAGCTAGTGCGTGTTCACTGACGCCCTGCCACCATGTGCCAGCCTCTGAGCCCAGTATGGAGACACTGAGATGGGGTCTGTGCCCCAGGCCCCCACGTCTGCTGAGGAGGCTGAGAGAAACCGATCAGTCCTCACGTGCTGAGGGGATACACCAAGCCGGGACCCTTGCAGGCAGCTAGAGGTGCCCCAGCCACAGAGCAGTGGAGGCTGGAGTGCCAAGCCCCGCTACCCCGGCACACCCTGCCCACGCCCAGCACCGCAGCTAGCAAGACCCCAGAGGGCGAGCAGAGCTGGTGCCAGGTGGGCTGTGCTCCTGCAGCCCCTCCCAGAGTCCAGGGGAGTGGGCAGAGCCAGATGAGGGCTGGCGGAGAATGGCAGCATGTGGGCCCCGGAGCTGGTCCAGGGGAAGGTTTTGTCTCTCCCTCCCCTTGTACACCCGCCTCTGGCAGGAAGGGGACTGAGGGAGAGGGAGGCTGGGAACCATGCCTGCTCCTGGCAAGAGGGGCTTGCTCAGCCACGAAGGCCACGCTGGGCCTGCAGGGAAGGGCCAGGGGAAATGCTGGCTGCCCTGCCCTCCTTCCTGCCCCACCTGCTCCTATCTTGGTCCAGCCCTGGGTGAGTGCCTGGGTCACAGACGCGACAAGGCAGGGACTCTGTCCCCTGAACACGTGGTCTCCCAGGAGACTTTATACAGGAGGGGCCTGACCAGGACCCGGGATGGTAGTTACAGATACGGCTCTGTGGGGTGGGGCACACGCCTCCATCATCACTTTACCCCCACCCCGGGTTACAGATGCGGAGACTGAGGCTCAGCGAGGTAAGGGGTTTCCCTAGTCACCCAGCAAGGAAGCAGCCAAGCTCAAATTCAAACCCAGGTCTGGATGACTACAACTTTTGGCACTTTTGGCTACTCACTATTAGTGATAATAAATAAACTATATCATTATTGGATGTTTACTTTTTATAGGCATTATCTCACCAAGCTCCTACAACAGTTCTGTGTGTTGGAAACTGTTGTCATCATCTCATTTGACAGATGAGGCAGCTGAGGCTCAGTGAGGGGAAGGGACTTGTTCAGTCATGCAGCTTGTAAGTGGAGTGGCTCTCAAACCCAGCACATCTGATTCCACAGCCCGTACCCCTGAGCTCTGCACCCCTCAGCCTCTGCTCTGCAGGAACCAAAAGTTAAAATTGAGCTTCCTGGTGGTTGCCAGGGGCAGCAGGTGGGGAGAGGAGAGTGGGAAGTTGTTGAATGGGCAGAGAGTTTCAGATTTGCAAGATGAGAGCTGGTGGGATACAGGAAGGCCTTGGCAGAAGCAAGGGCAGCTGGGAGACCCTGGACCTGGGAGGCTCTGAGCTGGGGCTCACTAGATGCCCCGGGGCTGAGGGGGGAAGACACTGCTCATCTGTTTCTCATTCTCTGGCCCTCCCCACTCCCCACCATGGCTGCTTCTGGGTCCAGGCCAGGTCTGTCCAGCTTGCGTCCCGCACAACTCAAAGCACAGCCCCACTGTGTGACCTTGGGTAGTCCTTGTGGCTCTCTGAGCCTCAGTTTTCTCATCTGTTGTTTGGGATCATCCCTGACCTCATCTCACAGGACCCTTGGGAATGGCCTCCATTTGGGAAAACACTTTTAACTTGTAAAGCCTTATAGAGCATCCAGGTGTCCATCCTTGTAGGGAGGTAATAGCACAGAGCTTTGGGTCAGAAGCTCTGAGTTTGCAATGCTTTCTCTAACCATACAGCCTTGGGCAAATCACTTCATTGGATCAGGGAGCTCAGTCTTCCCATCTGTAAAAAGGGGTAACTAATCACTGCCCTGTTTACCAGAGGGTTGTCTGGGATTACATGAGGGAATCCCTACAAAGTCTGCTGTAAAGGCTACCATACTCCACACCGTGTTCTTCATCTGCAGAAAGGAGCACAGAGAGTGCCTTCCTCGTAGGGTTAATAACGAGGATTCTACAGGGTAGGGCCCCGCACCCAGTAAACACTTAATAAACATTCACTACTATTGCTGATGCTGTTATGCTTTTTATGCATCTGTCTCTCTCCCCCTGAATGTTCTGGGCATTTCAACTGAGCCCTTTGAGGGCAAGACCTAGCACAGTCAGGGCACAGCAGAACTGCTCAGAGAACACTGGCTGTGTGAATTAATGAACGCATGCGTGAATGAATGGGTTTATGCGAAGAATCCCCTGAGAAGACAATAAGAATCAGTCCATGATTCAGCCGTCCCAGCCTGGAGCCTCCACAGAGCCCAGGAGATAGAATCCCCCGGGTCCTGACCTCCTGTGTGGTCAGGCTCCGCCAGATCCAGGTACAGCCCGTGTCCAGCTGTAGGCTTTGAAGCTGAGGAAGAGCAGTGGGTGGGGTTGGGGGGAGGAGAGGGGCGGCCAAGTGGACACATGGCTGGGAGAGTTTAAAAGAACTTAGAGAAGGCTGGAGTGCCTTTTTCTTCCTTCCTTTCTTCCTTCTTGCCTTTAAGAAAATTTTTAAAAAGGTGTAATTTACACACAATAAAATGTATACATTAAGTATACAGTTTAGTGAGTTTTGACAAATGAAATCACTCCTGTAACCACCAACCCAATCAAGACAGAGAACATTTCCATCAGCCGTTTGTCCAGCGTGCTCTGCACAGGAGGGTCCCTTGCCCTCCATTCCCATCAGTCCCCCCGACCCTGCATCCCCAGAGGTGGGCGTAGATGGGACCACACACTGTGCGGGCTTCTTTTGCTCGGCAAAACGGCCGTGAAATTCATCCATGTTGTGTACCTCAGTTGTTCCCTCCCTTTTGTTTCCAAGTCGTGTGCTGTTGTATAAAAATACCACATTTTGTTTATCCATCTGCCTGTCGATGGGCATTTGGGTTGTTTTCAGTTGATGGCTATTATGAAGCAGGCTACCCTGAGCCTGGGTGGTTTTCACCACCTGCTCTTCAGGGTTAAGAAGACTCGGCTTCCTCTGCAGCACAGGGGTTTATGTGAGCAGGGCCACCACTTGTGGTCATACGGACTGTCCACAAAGGCTGCCAGGGCAGGGGAGCAAGTGGGGCTGAACCTAGCGCCTCACTGGGGGGTGGAAAGTTAACTGCCCGAGGCTCTCTGCCACCAGGATCCTCATCCTCTTCCAGGAGGGTAGGAGGGGCGTGGGGTGTGGAATCAGGCACGTGAGAGTTCCGGTGGCTGGGGTACTCTGGACCAGCGGCTTCCCCTTGCTCAGTATCTGTTTCCTCATCAGGCTCCCAGGTTCATTTGGATGGCTCCGGAGGATACCCTCAGCATCTGTGAAGTGCTCTGCAGGAAGTAGTAGATGCCGGTTATTAGGGCTATCCCGTGGCCTCTTGGTCCAGTGCCTAAAATAACTTCCACTGGGTCAGAAAAGGTCTCCCTCAAGTTCTGGACGGAAGCACGGGCCTAGCTAGTGCTACCTCCCAGACAGACAGGGGCTGGGAAGAAGGATGGGGGCCAAGTAACCCCTCTGACTTATGTTTTCCAGACCTGTCTTCCTCGCTGGAAGTTTTGTGTGAGTGACACAGAGAACACCTTGGGCTTCGCCCTGGGCCCTATGTTCGTCAAAGCGACCTTCGCCGAGGACAGCAAGAACATAGTAAGTGTCTCCCTGTGCACACAGGCTGTGACATCACTCCTGCGATGGCCCCTCATGAGCCTGACAGCCCACGCTCTGGTCTGCTCTGGACCTTCCCTACCCCAGGCCAGGGCTCCAGCTTTAACTCCAAGGTCCTGTTTTCTAAAGCCTTGAACAATCTGAGTTACGCACAATAGCTACTATGATTGGGTACCAGGCGCTTTATCTGTAGTGGCTCATGTAACCCTCACCACAGCCCGGCCAAGTTATTCCAGCCATCTCCACCTCCAAGGGGCAGGCAGGACCCAGAGAGGTAATGTTGACAGAGCACCCTGACCTCGAGGGGTGACAGACAGAGGAACCTCATGGCTGAGCACCAGGAGACAGCCAGGCCCCAGCTCAGATCCTGGCTTTACCTCTTTCCTGGCTGGGTGACTTGGGATAATATTCTCACTCCGTGAACATGCAAGTAGGAGTGTCCATCCTGCCAGTGGAGACTAAATGACATAGTGCATGCAAGAGGGCACCTGGCACAGAATAAGGGCTCAATAAATGGTAGCTGTTACGTCGTTGGTACCACTTTTATTTCTAACTTTAACTGCATAGATATTATTTGCAGTCAGAGGTTAGCAAACTGAGACTCAAATCTATTGCGTGACCGACCATGACCTGCCTGTTAGTGGCTGATGCCATCAGTCCCTCTGCTCTTTCTGCTGCCGGGACTCCACCTTCTCCTGCCCTAGAGTCTTCAGTCTCCGGGTCTGCTCTCGACATTATCACCCTCAAAAGCAGCCATTCATCTCCAGCCCAAGCAGAGCATTTCTGAAACCGCTCCTCAGAACTCGACCTCTCTAGATTTTTTTTTTTTTTAAAGGAACTCCTTTATTTATTTATTTATTTATTTATTTATATTTTTGTCTGTGTTGGGTCCTCGTTTCTGTGCGAGGGCTTTCTTTAGTTGCGGCAAGCGGGGGCCCCTCTTCATCGCAGTGCGCAGGCCTGTCACTGTCGCGGCCTCTCTTGTTGCGGAGCACAGGCTCCAGACGCGCAGGCTCAGTAATTGTGGCTCACGGGCCCAGTTGCTCCGTGGCATGTGGGATCTTCCCAGAGCAGGGCTCGAACCCGAGTCCCCTGCATTGGCAGGCAGATTCTCAACCACTGCGCCACCAGGGAAGCCCCGACCTCTCTAGATTTTAAAGCCCGGTCCATCAGAAAGGAATTCTGTGGTCCAGTACATCTGAGAACAGCTACATATTCTGGCATCTCTGAAAAGAGTTGCAGTGCCTGGTACCCAGTAAAGGCTCTGAAAAGTCCCGCAGCAAAGAGACTTTTCCAGCATTCCCAAAGCTTGCCCCTGAGTGTATTTGACCAGGGAGCCCTGTTTACAGAAGTCCAGTCTCATCTCACAGGATGTTAGTGTTCAGAGGAGCGAGTTTGGGGGAACGTGGCTGTGGCCCCCCTCCTTAGCCCAGCACCTTGGAGCACAAGGCCTCGAGCCAGGATCTGAGTTTAGTCTCTGGCCCGGCGTCATCCTTCTCCCTGGGATGCCCGCTGCCTTTAGGCAAGTCCAGTGCCCAGACCTGACTGGTTCAGCTGCTGTCTCCTCAGGCCAGCGAGATCATCCTGGAGATCAAGAAGGCGTTTGAAGAGAGCCTGAGCACCCTGAAGTGGATGGATGAAGACACTCGGAAATCAGCCAAGGAAAAGGTGAGGCTGGACGGGTGCTGGGAGGGGGTCCCACACAGAGGGCAGCAGCCGCAGAGGGACGAGGGGGGATGAAGGAGGGACTAGTTTTATCCAGTGAGCGCAGCACAGTTGCTGTCCTGCCTTCAGGCGGTGGAAAGTCCAGCCCGATGGAGGGACAGCCTTGAGCACATGATCGGATTAACGACTGTAGGAAAACAAACTGTGCTAAGTGTGCAACGGAGGTGTGACCATGGATGAGACGCGGCCCAGCGGGGGTGGGGGGGGGTGACCAGGGAAGGCTTCCCTTGGGACATGACATTTAGGCAGAGACCCCAAGGATAAGTGGAAGTTAGACAAGAGAAAGGGACGTGAAAGCTCTGAGGTGGGAGGAGCTGGGCCGTTTCCCCTTGGCCCAGACCCTGAGCCCGGCACCCACAGAGCACTGCTGGGCGCTCACTGTCCTCTGTGTCTCTCCTGCCCAGGCGGATGCGATCTACAACATGATAGGCTACCCCAACTTTATCATGGACCCCAAGGAGCTGGACAAAGTGTTCAGTGATGTGAGTGGCTCCCACCCTGCCCCCTTGCATTCCTGAATGCCCGTGGGGCCCCACTTGGGAAAGGGCAGAGGCTGGGTCTGGGTGGGCCGCTGGAGGCACCATGACTGTCAAGACATCTGGAGATGATGTGGTGTGGGGTTTGGGCATGGACCGCGAACTAAGGAGCCGTTATCTGCTCCTTCCTCTCCTGGGCCAGCCGGTGACCCCCGCCTCCCCAGAGCCACCAGCAGTCAATGACCGGCACAGCACAGTCAGCTCTACTGAATGAGTGGGAAATAACGGGGGAAAACAGATCCTAGAAGGTGTAGGGAGAATCGGTGTCCCTACAGCATCAGGGGGTGGAGTACAGAGTGGAACCCCTCATACACTTCCCAGCCCCCCGAGTTGCCTCCTATCCCCAGGCTTCTCCCCAACCTCCCCAGAGAAACCTGGACCTCTCATTCGGACTTTGAAATGCTAATGGGAAAGAGGAAGCATAAATCCCAAATGCACGTTTTAGCTTAATTTAGGCAACAAGCGTAGTTGATACATCCCTGATGGTTAGAGCTTTGGGCAAATCACTCCTTTAAATGGATTGTGCTTCTGCCCCGAAAGATAAAGTTTTATACCTTATAATTGAAATTTGTGAATTCAGGCATTTTTGAAATTGTAATAACCGCTCATCATGGTTATATTTAAAACCAAAGAATATTAAAACTACTTCTGAGAATATGGGACTCATTCTGCAGCCTTTTTCCTTGAGAGTAATTTTATATGCTCCAGGGTATCATGATATAAGATGAGGGGCTCCTGGAGACAGCCCAGGCAGACCCCACAGGACTGGAGTCATGACCCCAAGGGCCTAGCATTTTACCAGAGCCCTGATGTAAAGCCAAAAAGTTCTAGAGCAGATCTAAGGGAGAACCTTGCACCTGGCAAGAACTGAAAGGCCGGGCTGAGTGGTGAGGAAGGTGTGCAGTAATGCCTGTCCCCTGATGTTTCACAGATCCCAGCTGGATTTATGAGGTCTGTGCTGGCCAGCATGGTAGCTACTAGCCACAGATGGCTAATTAATTAAAATCAAAATTAATTAAAATTAAATAATTAAGTTAAAAGGTTGCACTAGCCACATTTGAAATGCTCAGAAGCCACATGTGGCTGATGTCGACCGTATCTGACAACATAGGCATAGAACATGTCAATCATCGCAGAAAGTTCTGGACCCCACTGGACATATTTCCTGCCTAAGGCCCTGGCACGGCTGCAGGGGCTTCCTGCTGCCTTGAGACACTGCTGGGTGCTGGGAGGCCCTGGGTGAAGCTCTTGGTGTGTCCTTGGAGGGGGGAGGGGGCCAGGCCCCAGCAGGGTGAGGGCCAAGGGAAGAGCCCAAGCCTGCAGCTCCGAGCCCTCCGTTCTAGTCTCTGCCCTGCGGACCAGTCCCCTGACTGCGTGGGGTCTCAGTTTCCTCGGTTTTAGAAGACACGGTTTGCATTCAGGGACCTGAGTGGGCTCTGACCCTGTGGCTTGCTCCCTCCCGTCCAGTACACCTCGGTTCCAGACCTCTACTTCGAGAACGCCATGCGGTTTTTCAACTTCTCGTGGAGGGTCACTGCCGACCAGCTCCGGAAAGCGCCCAACAGAGATCAGTGAGTCCCCGGGCCTCGCTGGGAGGGCACTGGCTCCTGCAGGCGGGTATGGGGGCCCAGCTCTCCTTCAGCACGAGCCGGGTACGGGATGTGACTGTCGTGAGGGCCCTGTGAGGAGCGGGGGCGGCTGTTACCCCGCTCAGAAGCCGGGAGCTGAGATCAGCCCGAGTCTGTGTGCCCTTAGCGCCCAGCCTGTTGCCAGAGGGAGCTTGTTCCCCGGAGTTGAGCGGACCTGGCATCACCGCCCAGCTCTTCAGCGTTCGGAGCCTTTGCTTCATTATCTGTAGATAGGATGCGAGGAGCTTAATAGCCTCCTAGAAAACTCAGATGTAATCAGCCTAGTACTAGTTCTCAGACTAAACTCCCTCCATGCCTAAAACATTTTGCAGGGTAAATCTTAGAGAAAAGAGAAAGCAACTTCTTTGCCTCTGGCTCCCTCTTGTGGACAACAAGGGTTTGAATTGTCTTCAACCAGGGCTCCCCCTAAACGTACAAGAAGGCGGTCTTTGATCTCCAGAATAAGGCGCAGGCACTGCCCCAGTGTTGTGAATTTATTTGAAGTCTTTTAATTTAGCTTAAAATTTTCCATCTAAAGTTAGTCTCCCACTCATTAATATACCCACCCCTAAATACATCTCTGTGGGACTTACTGGAGGAGACATAGTGACGGTCTAGGCTCTTGGAGAAAATATCCTTTCTGTCTCACTCCACTCCCCACTGGCCCTTCCCACCAGAAAAATCATTTGGAAGCCAAGTGTTTCATTACTATCTACCATCAGGGCCCCTTCTACACTCTTAAAAAAAATCATTGAACCCCCAAAAGCTTTTTTGTTTATGGGAGTTATATATATATATTTTTTTTTAATAAATTTATTTTATTTATTTATTTTTGGCTGCGTTGGATCTTCGTTGCTGCACGTGGGCTTTCTCTAGTTGTGGTAAACGGGGGCTACTCTTCATTGCAGTGTGCAGGCTTCTCATTGCAGTGGCTTCTCTTGTTGCTGAGCACGGGCTCTAGGCACACGGGCTTCAGTTGTTGTGGCACATGGGCTCAGTAGTTATGGCTTGCAGGCTCTAGAGCGCAGGCTCAGTAGTTGTGGCGCACAAGCTTAGTTGCTCCGTGGCATGTGGGATCTTCCTGGACCAGGGCTCGAACCTGTGTCCCCTTCATTGGCAGACAGATTCTTAACCACTGCACCACCAGGGAAACCCTATGGGAGTTATACTGATTTTTCTGAAAATTTTATGAAAAAGAACAATTTTTTAAAAAATTTATTGAGAAGAGAGGTATTGTTTTACTTTTTGCAAATTTCTTTAATGTTTGGCTTAATAGAAGACAGCCAGATTCTCACATCTGCTTCTGCCTTCAGTCTGTTACAATATATTGTTTTGAAATATATAAAGAAATTCTAGGACTTCCCCAGTGGTCCAGTGGTTAAGACTCCACACTTCCAGTACAGGGGACACAGGTTCAATTCCTGGTTGGGGAGGTTCCACATGTGGTGTGGCCAAAAAAAAAAGGAAAAGATAGGAATAAAGAAATTCTAGCCTCACACAGACATGTAGTTAGAAAAGGGAGGGACCTTTTAACAGGCTTTTTGATACATGTGCACATCCTTCATTGATACTATACCAAAACGCGACAGGTGTAACTTTCTTAAAGGTTAATTGCACCGCCGAGTCCGAAACCATATTCATAAACTTCTCATACTCTGTTACACTAAAATCCATCGGTCTGTCTTGCGCTTTGAATGGATCTTTTACCCCTGTATGATTTTGTAACACCATGCATTGGTCATTTGGAAAACAATGCTTCACTGAATTTCACATATCTTCCAAACAGTAACTTCTTCATTTTAGAATATCAAAAAAAATCCACATTTGGTAATATCACTGCTGACCTCCAGAGAGAAGTCTTTAAGTATTGCGCAGCTGTCAAGTTTGTGGTGGCCGATACCAGTTTTTCAAATTTTTGCTTGAAACTTCAGGTTTTTGGAAACCTTGAATTTTTATCATTGGCAACAAATGGTGTCGGTCGTTTTCCTTGAGGTGATGAGCTCACTCTATTCATTTTCAAGGATATGCCTGTCAAACACCAGTCATCCTCTCAAGTACAAATGGTGTTCCATGAAAAAAACAGAAACGCTTATGAGTGGTTCCCATCTGGTCACACGTAATATTTAGAGACTTGTACTCAAGGGTCTAGATTTAATGAAGTTAATAGTTATGCTGCGTCATCAAGGATGTTCTTAAGTGAAAATGACTCTTTTTTTTCGGGTGAAGAACATGGTGACCAACTGAACAGCTGGTGCCACCAGCCTGGCTCAGCTAGGACTCCAGCAGTTTTACCCAGCGTTGCTTTTACACCATCAGTGTAACGTCAACACGATGGGAAAGGCAAATAACATCTTAACATTATTATGAAAATAGCTTGACCTCACAGAACCCCTGAAAGGGAATTGAGGGATTCCCATCCCGCCAGGTATCCACAGAGCACACTTTGAAAACTGCTGACAAATACATGTTGAGCCTAGATTGTAATGACTTTTTAGTATGTCATGGTCCATTTTGTTCTCTTTTTTTTTTTCTGAGATGTTCAACGTTTTTAAATTTTTTTTTTTTTTGACCACGCAGCATGGCATGGGGGATCTTAGTTCCCCGACCAGGGATCGAACCCGTGCCCCCTGCGGTGGGAGCGCAGAGTCTTAACCACTGGACCACCAGGGAAGTCCTGAGATGCTCAACATTTTTAATAGTCAGTGAAATGAAATTAAACGTAAAATAAGATTTCACTGTACACTTGCCCACATGGCTAAAGTTAATAGTTTCAGGGACTGTTGTGTGCTTGTGTGGCCTGGGGCCTGGGGTCAAGGGGGATCCACACTTTTAGGGCTCTTGACACCCTCCAGATGGGCCGTCCCCACCTGCGCTCCCCCAGCAGGCTCTGAGCTTTCCCGTGTGTCTTGCTTGCAGGTGGAGCATGACCCCACCCATGGTGAACGCTTACTACTCGCCCACCAAGAATGAGATCGTGTTTCCGGCTGGAATCCTGCAGGCACCGTTCTACACCCGCTCTTCACCCAAGTAGGCTGCTCCTGTTGCTCCCGCCCCATCTCCTTCCCCCTCCACCCCTCAGTGGATCCCCCAGCCAAGCCCGGCCCTGTGGCCCACAGCTGACCCCACGTGCAAACCCATCTCACTGAGAGCTCCTGGTCCCACCGGCCAGGAGATGTTGCCATGGAAACAACAGCCTTACTCCCTGTGCTTCCCTCCGGGGTCTCCAGGACCGGGAAGCCCCTGCACGGTGGGAACTTGGGGGTAGGAGCCACATATAGGGAAATTCCCCTCTAACAGTGTTCTAGAACAGTCTCAGCTGGGAAGTTGGGAAGAGTGAGGGCACTGTCTCGGAAATGAAATCCACACAGGCCTGGGTCCGAATCCCAGGCCTGTTCTCTGCTGACTGTGTGGCCCTTGGGCAAAGTGCCTGAACCATTCCACGCCTCCGTTTGCTCATTTATAGAGTTAGTTACCGAGGCCTAACTCTTTGGGATGACCAAAGAGGACCGTGCGATGCCACAGAGCACCTGGCACAGTGCTTGGCGTCCAGCGGGCACAGGCAGGGCACGGCAGACTCACCAGGCTCTGACTGGCTCAGGGGCCTGGCTGGAGCCCTGCGGGACTCTGCCGTGTCTCCAGGCTGGGAAAGCAGTGGTCCCTCCCCACATGGCATCACTCTCACCTTCGTGTCCTCCCCTTCAGTGCCTTAAACTTTGGTGGCATCGGTGTCGTCGTGGGCCACGAGCTGACTCATGCTTTTGACGATCAAGGTACAGGTTCCTTGGGGTCCCCTTCAGATGATTCTGCCACCAGCTTCCTGCCCCACTGCTTCTGCGTTTGCTCCCTTCACGTCTGAGGGTCTTAGCCTTAGAGACAGAAGGATCTGGGTTCATATCCTGGCCCGGCCACCTGCCAATTGTGTGGACTTTAGCAAGTCCCGTCATTTCTGCAGGCCTCTGTTTTCTTCTCTGTAAAATGGGCATGATGCTCGTGTGGTGATTGTGAGGACTGGGCAGACTCACAGCGGAGCACCCTGCTTCAGGATGGTGTGCAGTGCCAGGGGTGGGTACCAGTAGTCAGCGGGGAGAGAACGTTTCTCCACCACTCCAGAGATTTCTCTGGTCCAACCGCAGTCAGAAGAGTTAGCGCCTCACCAGCTAATGTCCAGAATCCTCCTCATTGCCTCCTGCCTTGGGGACTCCCAAGGCCAAGAAGGAGGAGGCAAGGCCTTGGAGGCCGGGCCCTTTCCCATGACCCTAGCACTGCTGGCTGCGTTCACCTCCTCCTGGCTCAGGGTCAGAGGCCCTTCACCAGCCTTGACAGTGAATCCAGCTCCACCGAAGCTTTGAACGTGCTGGTCCTTTGCCGAGATCATGTTCCTCTACCCACCCCACCCCAGACCAGCTAATTCATCCAGCTCCTTTAGCACCCAGACCGGCCTCATCTCCCCGGTGCTGGGTGGTAGATGGGTGGGTAGATGGGTGGATCACTTCTCCCTGGGAGGAGAGGCACAACCAGCAGCACGGGTCCCGGCTCTGCCTCTTCTCCCCCTGACCTGACACTTCTGTCTGACCCCGTAGGACGGGAGTATGACAAGGACGGGAACCTTCGGCCCTGGTGGAAGAACTCATCCGTGGAGGCTTTCAAGCAGCAGACCGAGTGCATGGTGGAGCAGTACGGCAACTACAGTGTGAACGGGGAGCCGGTGAACGGCCGGCACACCCTCGGGGAGAACATCGCTGATAATGGGGGCCTCAAGGCGGCCTATCGGGTAAGAGGCCCCCTCCTCACACACCCCAGGCCAAGGTTGGGACTGTCCAGCTGCTTCTCAGTTAAGGGTGGTTGTAGACAAGCTGGGGCAAGCACAGCAGCCCTGCGAGCCTCAGTTGCCACATCTGTGGAATGGGTGGCAGTGAGGACTGATTGAAAGGGTGTCTATGAAGCACCTAGCACGGAACTGACACATAGAAGGCTGTCTACTCTGAGTCCAGCCCGACTGAAGGTCACCAGAAAGGGCTTGGGCTAGACCCACCTGAAGGCCTGCCTGTTCTTCCCTTTGCAGGGGAAGCCACCACTGACTCAGGCAGCAGTGGGCCCGGGAAAGGAGGGAGGGGTCAGTGGTCTTGGAGCCACTTCCGGCTCACATCCTGGTTCTGGAGTAAGTCACTCAGCCTCCTTGAGCCTCAGGATGCATGGCTGGGTGTTAGAAAGATAGCATGTGACCACTTGGGCTCAGGGCCTGGTCCGGAGTGGCACTCAGAGATGTTAGCTGAGTTGGAAGGGAGACCCCAGAGGCCGACGCAGAGCCTCCTGCTCCCTGTGGTAGCGAGAGCAGAAGTCCTGAGAGGTGCCCCGTATTGAGGCCTTACTGTGTGCTGGGCGCTGTGCTCAGCGCCCCCGACAGCTTTACAATTAGGTATCACACGCCCATTTTGCAGGTGAGGAAACCAACCCAGAAACATTCAGCAACTTGCCTGACGTCCATTAGTCAGTGAAAGGGAATCACGAACTTTCTACCCACCACGTACTGTTGTTGGCGCCGGAGATTCTATGACAAAACAGACAGGGATCCTGCTGTCCTAAAGCTCACAATTTTAGTCTACGGCCATACCACCCTGAACGCGCCCGATCTCGTCTAAAGCTCACAATTTTAACGGGGTGGGGAGGGGGAGAAAGGCAATACATACCTACACAAATAAATGAGGTAACTTCAGGTATTGATAAGAAGAAGAAGAATATAAACTAGGCCAAAGTCATAAAGGAAAATGGGGGGAAGGATGACCAGGGGAGGCCTTCTGGAGGGGATGACATTTGAATTGAGACCTAAATGATGAGGAAGAGGCAGGGAAAGCTGGGAAAGAAGAGTAATTACAGAGGCCATGAGAGATGGACCCAAGCCTGGCGTAGTCAAGGACAGGAAGGAGGACGGGAGCAGCGTGGAGGGAGGGCAGGGCCCAGTGCAGGAGGGGAGGCCGGAGGAGTGGCTGGGCCAGGTTGCCAGCCTCTGTTGGCTGAGCAAGGAGCTTGGGTTTTATTCTGGTGACAATGAGAGCCGCTGCAGGGGTTTGAAATAGAGGAATGACATGATCTAAGTTATCCTTTACGACAGGGTCTGCTGACCTACAGTCCCTGGGCCACATCCAGCCCTCAGCTGGATAAATCAATAAAAATAAATAAAAATTGAGGGGGACACAGCCATGCCCATTCATCTCCATGGTGACTGTGTCTGCTTTCACACAGCAGTGGCACCCTTGAGTTGCTGCAGAAAAGAGTGTTTGGCTTTCAAAGCTGAAAATATTTACTCTCCAGCCCTTTACAGAAAATTTTGCCAACCCCTGCTTTATGAGGATGACTTGAGTTGCTAAGTTGGGAGGGGATTGGAATTGGACCTGTTTGAGTCAAGGAGACTAGTTAGAAAGCTGCTGTGAGGTTGTCCAGGCAAGAGAGAGGATAGAGCAATGGGAAAGGTGAGAAGTGGTTAGATTTGGGTTGTTCGGTTGATTGAAAGAGAAGAATCAGGGAAGAGTCCTGGGGTTTGGGCCTGAGTAACTGGGTGGTTGGTGATGTCATTTACTGTGATGGGAAAGTGGTGTGTGTGTGTGTGTGTGTGTGTTAAGTTTGGGATGCATCTTGGATATCCAGCTGGGGCAGTTGAATATACCCAAGAAGAGGCTGGAGCTAGAAGGGTGCATTTGAGAGCCGTCGGTATTTAGATGTAGATGGTATTCAAAGCCATAGGGTTGAATGAGCTCCCCTCAGAATGAGTGCAGGTAAAGAGGACGGCTCCTCTAGGCTGAGCTGAGGCCACCACCAGAAGCTAGTCCCTGTCCTAACTGGGTAGACCTTCCCCGATCTCCGATGGTAGCCCCCCACCCCACCCCGCTTGCTCCTGTGTCATGGGGACCCTGAGCTCTGTCCTCTCCCCCCAGGCCTACCAGAACTGGGTGAAGAAGTACGGGGCTGAGCAGACGTTACCCACCCTGGGTCTCACCAATAACCAGCTCTTCTTCCTGGGGTTTGCACAGGTGAGTTCATTAGAGAAAAGCCAAACTCAGACACAATCTGCCATCTTGAGTTCCAGGAGCTCTGAAAATCAAAAGGCAAATTTCCTCAAATTGGGAAGCCCTAGCTCATTGGTCCGTCCACGGGGCATTTACCCTGTAAGGAGGTGAGCTTCATCATTAGAGAAATTCAAGGAAGGGCCAAGAATGCTGTTAGAGGAATTCTTGCATCAGGTAGGTGAGAGGACGAGGTGACTGCTAAGGGCCCTTCTGCTTCTGGGGTTCTAGAAATGTCTTGAAAACTCAAGATGTCCCGGGCTGTTCCTTGAGCTGGCATTCAGCATGTAGCCTTCTGTTGGTGCCCGGAGCCACCAGGCCATTAGACAGTTCGTTCTGCCCGGGAAGTGAGTGATGTGGACTCAAACTGGTTTTGGGGCAGAATCCTTCATTCAGGTGAAATGTCACGAAGATGCCCGGAACAGACAGAGAGCTGCTCTGGCTGCAGCAGAGGAAGCTGGGATGGGGTCCCACCAGCCCCTGTCTCTTCCTAACCCACTTGACAGGCTCTCCTGGCCCCCCGGGGGTCTCAGAACCAGGCGGGGCCCTTATTTCCCTGCTGTGGTGATGGGGCCAGTCTGGCGGCCCCAGAGCCCCGCAGTGACCCCGGCCTCTCCCATGTCGCTCCCCCGAAGGTCTGGTGCTCTGTCCGCACACCCGAGAGCTCGCATGAAGGTCTCATCACCGATCCCCACAGCCCGTCCCGCTTCCGGGTCATCGGCTCCATCTCCAACTCCAGGGAGTTCTCGGAACACTTCCACTGCCCGCCCGGCTCACCCATGAACCCTCGTCACAAGTGTGAAGTGTGGTGAGAGGGGTGGAGCACCAAGAACCAAGACGGAGGAAGCAGGGCAGGGGCTGAGGACCAGCCCCCGGGGCAGGGCCGACAAGGCTGCCCGCGCCATCCGGCGTCCAGGGCGTCGCCCGGCCCCCTCGGCCACCTCGGGCCCCCTTCCCCTCGCTGGAGGGTTTTCAGCCCGAACCAAGTCTGTGATGTGGGTTCTCACATTAATCCGAGATTTGCTCCCCTGTGAAGACCCGGTCATCCCAGGCACACGTGTGTCAACTCTGATGGGCATTTGGGTGTCAGGCTGGTTGCTCACCAGGCCTGGGCCCGACGCCGACACGGGCAGCGGGACACAGCCTCCTGCCCACGTCCAGCGCCAGATACACCACAAACACCACTGTGTCAGTGCTTTAAAGATGTATTTTTGGGGAAACTATTTTTTAAACATTGTGGAATACACTGGAAATCTTCAGGGAAATAACGCATTTGAAACACTTTTTTTTTTTTTTTAAGGAAAGGATTGATTATATTTATTATGTTCTGTTTTTCTAAATAACCTGTGGACAAGCCCCACTGATTTACCCCCCTCGCTTCCTCACTTGCTGCAAGGTTGGGCTGAAGCAGGATCCCCAGCCACTGAGCAGGTCCCCCAATGGAGAGCTGCCTCCGTCCTTGGGGTATGCGGTTTCAGCCTCCTCCCTTGGTTCTTGGTCCCCTGGTGCAGAGAGGAGAGGCACAGAGGCCCGGCAGAGGGAGGGGCCAGCTCGTTGGTACCGCCCCCTCAGTGTGCCTGCCTCTGTCCCCAGAGTCCAACAGTGGGAACCCCAGCAGGGAAGATCTGACCCCAAAGTCACAGCAGGGGACTGATGGCTACATGAGGCCAGGTCAGGGCCCTCGAACCCTGTCTGGAGGTGCCCGAGCACCCCGGATCCGGGTCACAGGAGCCCTGCGAGGCTGAGACATCCCCATCAGGTGTACTCTGCCATGCCATAGATGTCCTTTTTCTGTCCCCCTTCTTTTGGCTGCCCCCTGTCGGTCCCGGGGCCTGTTGCCTCTCTGCATCATCCTGCCATCCCGGCCACTTTGGGTTCTGCCTTGCAGACCCTCTTCTCCCAGGGAAGAAGGAAAGAGAAAGCAGCTCTCATTGCCCAAGGGCCCAAATCCTCCCTTCGAGCTCTGTCCTCCACCACTGGCCCGGGCCGGGCTCCCAGGACCGCAGCCAGGCCCGCCCGCCCTTCTCTAGTGCCTTATCCAAGGCTGCGCCTGGGCTCCCCGCAAGGAGACAGCCCTCCGCCCCCAGGGGCCCCTTGGCCTCCTCAATGAAGCCCCCCAAGTGTCCTGACTGGAACACAAGGCCATACCCCCTACTGCCAGTGCCACACAGCTGCCCCTCATGGCCACCCAGAGGCTCTGGCCTGCAGGTCTGTGGCACTGAGGTCAGGAGTCTGAAGAGCCCCTGAACTTGCCCTGGGCTCCAGCCCACCCTCAGCCCCTTGGGTTGAATCAAGACGATACTTGTAGCAAGATCCACTTCTCTTCTTGGGGGACGCACTTAGCCACGGGAGGCTGCGAGGGGAAGGCTCCCCAACCTGGTTGGTCTGGCCTGAGGTGCTAGGGGACCAGGAATGTGGTCCCCTCCCTGCGGCCACAGTTTCTCTGGGCTCCCCACCTGGTGGAGCTCGCGTAGCCCTAGGCTGGCCCTGAGGAAGCAGGCACCCATGACCAAGGCAGGAGCCGCCTCAGCCCTCCTGCCTGGCAGCCAGGCCACCGGGCCAGCCCCGCTCCCACAGGGAGCCGGAGTTCTCCTCGCCCACAGTGAGCAGAGGCTCGGCCACTGCCTCGCCCACCTTCAGCCTGGCCCTGCCTCTGGGGCAGGCGTGTTGGCAGCGGGCTCCAGGTGAGGCCCCTGGTCCCCACCAGCGGCGGGCCTGCTGTCTCTTCAGAGGAAAGGGAGGACAGGAGCCAGAGAAGGAGCTGGAGTGGGGAGCCCGCCATGCGCACCTCACCGCGGAGGGACCAGCTCTCCTGGGCCTGCGCCCTCCCCTCCCCCACCCTCCTGCCCTCCAGCCTTCCCCGAGGAGGGTCTCAGTCCCGGCACCGTGGGCTGGGACCTGCCAGCCAGAAGCAGGGGTCCTAGGGCTGAGGGTCCAGCCGGAGGGAACGTCCTCTGCCCTCATTGCTTCAGGGAGTGGCAGGGGGCAGGCCGAGGAGGACTCGGGACCAGCGGGGATGGAAGCAAAGGAAGCACTCCCACTGCCTCCCCCGCAGAGCCTTGGGCAGCTGCCCTCTGAGAGGCCCCTTCCTCCTAGGCCTGGGGAGCCACGGGGCGGCTTCTCCGTGGGCACATGGACATGGGGTTTGGAGCTTGGAATCTATTTTTTGTATTATCATGTTTTGTGCTACTGTAGTTTTGGTGTGGCACTATTGTAACTGAAATAAAGTACTTGTACCGAGGACCATGTTGGTCCAGGTGTGTGTCCTTCTGGGGCGGTGTGTGTCCTGTGGAGCTGAGGGAGGGCGCCCGGCCAGCACAGAGCTGCTAGCACCCCCAGGGCCTACTGCACCTCCTCTCCAGAGCAGAGGCCTTGGACCCTGACAAATGCCAGATGGTTATGCAGTGCCTATGCCCACCTGCCCACACTTCCTTCATCCGTATGATCGTGTTAGGGCCCCCTGCTGGTGAGAATGATGCATGTCACCACATGGGCTCAAGGCACCTCCTGGTAAAAATAATTTTTCCATTATCTTGGAGCAAAGGATGTCAGCAGTGGGTTTCCAGGCCTCAGGTGCTTGGGCAGGGCAGGCAGGAGAAGGGGAATTCGAAGAAGTTCAAGGAGGAGTCTCTGACATACACTCATGCCTCCTCCTGGGTTTTGCATGTATTCTTCCCTCTAACTGGAATACTTTTCGCTGACTTCTTTTGGCTGATAAACTCCTACCCATCCTTCAATGCCCAGCTCAGCAGCACCTCTAGGAAGCCATTTCTGACCTCCAGTCCCGAGCAGGTGGCTCATACAGGCTTCCCTCTCCTACCAGAGTGTCTCAGTGCCAGGGCTGCCATAATGAACTATGACAACGTGGTGGCTAATACAACAGAAATTTATTGTCTCACAGTTCTGGAGGCTAGAAGTCTGAGACTGAGGTGTTGGCAGAGTTGATTCCTGCTGAGGAATGTGAGGGAGAATCTAGGCTAGAAGCCTGGTTTCTGGTGATTTGCTGGCAGTCTTTAGTGCTCCCTACTTGTAGAAGCATCACTCCGGTCTGCCTTCGTCTCACATGAAAATATGAGAGGCTGCTAAAAACAGTACCGCCTCGGGAAGCGCACACACACACACACACACACACACACACACACACACGCAGGCTGAAGGTGCAGAAGGGAGACATTTTTTCCTGCAGAGACCTATCTTACCGACACTCTTCCTTTCCCAATGACCAAGTGAACAGGCTCCTTTCTCTTCCCCACTCTGAGCCCTGGGGCCCCCTGCTTCTCCCTTCCCGAACTGCCTCCCTTTTTTGTTAGCAGCAGATCCTCCGCTTCCAAAGCATGCCCCCCTCCCCAAGCAGGAATTAAAACCCCAGCTCGACCCTCTAGGAGTTTATCCTACAGTTAAGGAGATAGAAACACATGCAAGATGCGATTGAGAACAACTAGAAAATGTATACAACCTATAATAATAATTAATTGTGAAAGCAAAAGGATTCAGCAGAGACTCTCCATAAGGGTTGAGGAACTGCAGAGGGAGGGATGAGACAATATTCTAAACTTTAAAGAATCTACTACAATAATAATGAAAAATGGGTGAGACCTTTGCAAAGAAAACTAAAACTTTCCAGAAGACCATAAAAGAAGACCTGAATAAATGCAGATGAATACCCTTATCATGAATGGAAAAGTTCTCCCCCACGTTAATCTATAATTTCCATGTACTTTCAACCAAACTTCCAAGATAATTTTCATGGAATTTGATAAGCTGATTCACATGGAATAGAAAATGCACATGACCAAGACAATTTTGAAAAAGAATAATGAGGGAGCTGGTTCTCTCAAAATATGTTATAAAGCTTTAGTAAGTAGTATGATGTGGTGTTGGTGTAGGATTAGAGAAATGAAACAACTTGAATAGATGAGGGAGACAAACAATTCTATGTATATGTGGGAACTAGTATAGGATAAAGGAAGCCCTTTAAATCAGTTGGGAAATGATGAACCATTTAATAAATCGTGTTAGGATATCCACTTGGGAAAAAAATGAATCTAGATCTTGCCTCTCTCACACAGTTTTCACACACAGTGATCACAGCGATAAATTCTACACATACTGGAGACCTAAACATGCAGTAACTATAAAAGTATTAGATGAAATATTACAGAAGATGTTCATGACTTTGGGTAGGCAAAGTCATCTTTGAAAAGACACAGCTATTCACAAATATGAAAGTAATTGTAGAATTTCTAAAAATATTGAAAAAAAACTAAAGAAATGAAAATCTACCATAATCCTATCATCCAAAGACACACACACACACACACACACACACACACACACACACACACACACACACACACACACACACACACACACACACTTGGACTTCCCTGGTGGCGCAGTTAAGAATCCGCCTGCCAATGCAGAGGACACGGGTTCGAGCCCTGGTCCAGAAAGATCCCACATGCCGCGGAGCAACTAAGCCCGTGTGCCATAATTACTGAGCCCATGTGCCACAACTACTGAAGCCTGCACGCCTGGAGCCTGTGCTCCACAGCAAGAGAGGCCACCGCAATGAGAGGCCCGAGCCCCGCAACGAAGAGTAGCCCCCGCTCACCACAACTAGAGAAAGCCCACGTGCAGCAACGAAGACCCAACGCAGCCAAAGATAGATAAATAAATTAAATTTTTTAAAAAGCCCTTTAAAGACACATACACAAAGATACAAGTGAATAAAGAAAAAAAACATAAAAGGAAAAGACTAATACATTTGGCAACATGAAGATAATTCATTTATAAACAAGATACAATAAATAAAATTAAAAGATTAGATAAACAACACGGATCTACTATATAGCACAGGGAACTATATTCAATATCTTGTAATAACCTATAATGGAAAAGAATCTGAAAAAATATATATATACATACATATATATAAAAACTGCATCACTTTGCTGTACATCTGAAACTAACACAACACTGTAAACCAACTATACTTCAATTTAAAATTTTTTGAATTAAAAAACAAGTGACGGGTCCAGTGGTAAAGATCTGCCTTCCTATGCAGGGGACACGGGTTCGATCCCTGGTCAGGGAACTAAGAACCCACATGCCACAGGACAACTAAGCCCACACGCCACAACTGCTGAGCTTGTGCGCCTCAACTAGAGAGCCTGCATGCCGCAAACTACAGAGCCCACGAGCTCTGGAACCCGCACCACAACTAGAGAAGAGAAAACCTGCACACCACAACTAGAGAGAAGCCCGCACGCCACAACAAAGAGCCTGCACACTGCAACAAGGACCCGATGCAGACAAATAAATAAATATATATATATTTTTTAAGTGACAGACTGGAAGAAAAAATTTGCAACATGCATAGCTAATGACCCAGAATATATATAAACAACTCATAAAATAAAAAAAAAAACCCAATCAGGTGAAAAAGAGAGCAAAAGATTTAAAGAGATCATTCAGAGAAGAAAAAAATACAAAAAAAAATTTTTTTTGAAACGATAATCCCACTAATAATATGAGAAATGCATTTAAAATTACGATGAGGTAACATTTTTCACCCATCAGTTCAACAAAAGTGATGATATTTGATATTAAGCATTGGTGAGGACGTAGGGAACTGGGTACTGCCACCCACTGTGAGGGCCAATTTGACAGTGTTTATTAAATGTCAAGTGCATTTACCAGGACTTCCAGGCTTGGAGGGCAAAGGTGGCGCCCTAGTTTCAAGTGTACCCACTCACCCAACCCCCAAAGGAAGGTAAATCAACAAAGAAAGGAAATAAAACCACACAGGAGGGCTTCCCTGGTGGCGCAGTGGTTGAGAATCTGCCTGCTAATGCAGGAGACACGGGTTCGAGCCCTGGTCTGGGAGGATCCCACATGCCGCGGAGCGGCTGGGCCCGTGAGCCACGGCTGCTGAGCCTGCGCTTCTGGAGCCTGTGCCCCGCGACGGGAGGGGCCGCGATAGTGAAAGGCCCGCGCACCGCGATGAAGAGCGGTCCCCGCACCGCGATGAAGAGTGGCCCCCACTTGCCGCAACTGGAGAAAGCCCTCGCACGAACCAAAGACCCAGCACAGCCAAAAATAAATAAATAAATAAATAAATAAATAAATAAATAAATAAAATTAAAAAAAAAAAATCTGAGACTCAAATTTCCCAGTTTAAAAAAAAAAAAAAAAAAAACACACAGGAACCTTGAATTACTTGAAGTAGAGAAATAATCCAAATTCCAACAGAAGTCCCACCACATACAGCTGCAAGCCTGTGGGTGCCGCGAGTGATGGAGAGAAGGTTTCAGAGACGTTGTGAAAAACAGTAGAGGGGCGTGGCAGTCTTAGGTGACCCACAGACAAAATCACTCTCAGGATGTCCAACACCAAATGCCAAAACACTGAACACAGTTGGGGCATAATAGCCACCAGCAGCACCAGCAACCAGGAGGAATCTGGAAAGAATAGAAAGGGTAGCTTTGTAGAAGCACTGCTTCTTGGAGAGAAGCAGATATATAGAGTAGGGCTGGTTCCCTTGTAGATGTGATAGTGAAGGAAAGAAGGGATTAAGAAGGGAAAAGTAAGAATCCTAAAAAACAAACAAGAAAGCTAATATGATAGTGTAAGTCAATTATACTTGAATTAAAAAAAGTGAGACCTAAGAAAAGCCAATTCCCCCACCACACCACCACCTCCTCCTCCACACTGTTTATAAAGGATGTTGAACAGGGACTGCAGGACGTACAGCAGAGGGCAAGCTTGAATAAGAAGTCCTGTCCATGAATGACTAGGACTGTAAAAAGGCAGATCACATACATTCAAAACTACTGTTAAAAAAAAAAAGAGAAAATAAATGCAAATCAGAGCATCTCAGCAGAAGAAAACTAACATGACACTCCAAACTGAATTAAATATCCTCAAATAAGCCTTTAGGGATACGGAAAAATACCTCAAATCAGGAATACAAAAACTGACAGCAGAAATAGGCCAAAAAAAGAGGAAGAAATGAAATGAGAATTGATATTGATCTTGGAGAAGAAAATAACAAAATCATATCATAAATGAAGATTAAACTAAAAGGTGTCCAAGGGACAATAGATTCAAATGAAAACTTACTAAAGGACATTGAAGAAAAGCAGGAAGACAACCAAGAGAACGAAAATTAGATAAAGTTAAAACAGTCAGAGAGAAAATGATGGAAATGAAAGACAGGCAAAGAGCTAACATTTAAAACTATAATCCAGGAAGACTTTCTAGAAATAAAAGACCTGCATCTACACATCAAAAGGGTTCACTGGGTACTATGTAAATTGACATTGAGCAATCAACTCTAAGATAGATCCTTGTAAAGCTATTGGACTTTAAAGATAGAAAGCAGGGCCTCCAGGCAAAAATATGAAATAACTTAGGCAGACTTTTTAAAAAATAACATACATTATATGAGGTACCTAGAATAAACAAATTCATAGAGACAGAAAATAGAATAGAGATTACCAGAGGCTGGAGGGAGAGAGGGAAGGGGAAGTTATAGTTCAATAGGTACAGAGTTTTTGCTGGAGATGATGAAAAAGTTTTAGGTATAGATAGTGGTGGTGGTTACACAACATTGTAAATGTATTTAATGCCACTGAATTGTACACTTATGAATGGTTAAAGTGATAAATGTTATACATATTTATATATATTTTGACGCAATAACAAATAAATAAGATGCAAAGCAAAGCAATAGTGGAGCAGCATTCTCAAGAAACTTACGGAAGCAATCCAAGGATGTTACATTGAACCCAACTGTCCTTCAAATAGCAAAACTACAAAACAACAAATAACATACAAGGGAATCCCCATAAGATTAACAGCTGATCTTTCAGCAGAAACTCTGCAAGCCAGAAGGGAGTGGCAGGACACATTTAAAGTGATGAAAGGGAAAAACCTACAACCAAGATTACTCTACCCAGCAGGGATCTCATTCGGATTCGACAAATAGCAAAACTACAGAAAAACATCTGCCCAGCGAAGGGAACTATCAACAAATGGAAAGGCAGCCAATTGAATAGCGGAAGCTATTTGCAAATGGGGGAAGATATATCTGGTAAGGGGTTAATATCCAAGTATACAAGGAATTCATACATCTCAACATCAAAAAAAAACCCAATTAAAAAAAATGGGCAGAAAATCTGAATAGACATTTTTCCAAAAAAGATATACAGGCTAACAGACACATGAAAAGATGCTCCACATCATTAATCATCTGGGAAATGCAAATTAAAACCACAATGAGATACGACCTCGCACCTGTCAGAATGGCTATTATCAAAAAGACAATAAATAACAAGTCTTGGCAAGGATGTGGAGGAAAGAGAGCCCTTGTGCACTGTTGGTGGGAATGTAAATTGGTACAGCCTATGGAACCGTATGGAGGTTCCTCAAAAAATTAAAAATTGAGGGCTTCCCTGGTGGTGCAGTGGTTAAGAATCTGCCTGACAATGCAGGGGACACAGGTTCGAGCCCTGGTCTGGGAAGATCCCACATGCCGCAGAGCAACTAAGCCCGTGCACCACAACTACTGAGCCTGTGCTCTAGAGCCCACAAGCCACAACTACTGAAACCTACGTGCTGCAGCTACTGAAGCCCGCAAGCCTAGAGCCCGTGCTCCACAACAAGAGAAGCCACCGCAATGAGAAGCCCGCACACCGCAACGAGGAGTAGCCCCTGCTCACCGCAACGAGAGAAAGCCCGCGCACAGCAACAAGACGCAACACAGCCAATAAATAAATAAATAAATCTTAAAAAAAAAAAAAATTGAACTACCATATGATCCAGTAATTCCACTTCTGGGTATTTTTTAGAAGACAACAAAAACTCTAATTTGAAAAGATATATGCACTCCAATGTTCATTGTGGCATTATTTACAGTAGCCCAAATATGGAATATATGGTCAGGAAAAGACAGTCTCCCAGTATCTCCCCCACTATTTACCCTGGTTCCAGATGGATTAGCCAATGTAATTAGCCAGGAATCGGAAAAGCAAAAATAAAATGATCTCTACTTGCAGATGACATGATTGTGTACCTGAAAAACCCTAGAGAATAAATGATAAAATTAACTTAATAAAAGAATTCATCAAAGAAGCAGGTTATAAAATTAACATGTAACAATAAATAGCATTCATACACACAAATACTTACCAATTAGAAGATATGATGGATGAGGAAAACTCATTTACAGTAGCAACAACAGAAAATAAGATGCTTAGAATAAACAAGTGTCAGTGCCCTTTAGGCAAAGACCCCCAGGAACACACTGGTGGTTGGACAAATTGGGATTATTGCTTGTTGCATCAGAGAGCACGCACACTATGGGAATCATAGGGTATCTCAGTAAGTGGGTGTTGGAAAATACTTATTATAGAATTTGGTCTTGTGGTAGGTGATCTTGAGGAGGGTTTAATGAAGTGGGGCTTTAGTTTGGATGCTGTTAGGAAATGAAAGTACTTCTATAAATGGTATCTTTTTTTTTCAATTTTATTGAAGTGTATTTGATTTACAATGTTGTATTAATTTCTGCTGTACAATAAAGTGATTCAGTTATACATATATATTCTTTTTCCTACTCTTTTCCATTATGGTTTATCACAGGATATTGAATATAGTTCCCTGTGCTATACAGTAGGACCTTGTTGTTTATCCATTCTATGTATAATAGTTTGCATCCGCTAATCCCAAACTCCCAATCCATCCCTCCCCCACCACTCCTCCCCCTTGGCAACTACAAGTCTGTTCTCTATGTCTGTGAGTCTGTTTCTGTTTTGTAGATGTTTATTTGTGTTGTATTTTAGATTCCACATGTAAGTGATCTCATATGGTATTTGTCTTTCTCTTTCTTACTTACTTCACTTAGTATGATAATCTCTAAGTCCATCCATGTTGCTGCAAGTGGCATTATTTCATTCTTTTTTATGGCTGAGTAATATTCCATTGTATACATGTACCACATCTTCTTTATCCATTCATCTGTCGATGGACATTTAGGTTGCATCCATGTCTTGGCTATTGTGAATAGTGCTGCTATGAACATAGCGGTACATGTATCTTTTTTTTTTTAACATCTTTACTGGAGTATAATTGCTTTACAATGGTGTGTTAGTTTCTGCTTTATAACAAAGTGAATCAGCTATACATATACATATATCCCCCTATCTCCTCCCTCTTGCACTCCCTCCCACCCTCTCTATACCACCCCTCTAGGTGGTCACAAAGCACTGCGCAGGGGCCATGCTAATCTTCTCTGTATCGTTCCAATTTTAGTATATGTGCTGCTGAAGCAAGCACTCTTATAGAATCATAGTTTCCTCTGGATATATGCCAGGAGTGGGATTGCTGGATCATATGGCAACTCTGTTTTTAGTTTTTTGAGGAACCTCCATACTGTTTTCCATGTATGAATGGTAGCTTAATAAATCTTATCTAGTTGGAAGACTAGACTGAGGCTAAAAGGAGTTGTTAATGTTTTGACAAAAAATTTTTTTAAGGTCACGGAACAGTTTTAATTTCCCCCTCTTTAGCTCATTTAAATCACACTTAGTTTTCAAATAAAGACAATAATGAAATCATACTTCCACCTAAACATGATATAACTATCCTGCCTACAACCAAAACACACCAACCCTTCTCAAAAAGAGGATGCTGAGTCTTTGGGTGATGTTCACTTTTCTCCTTTGATATTCTGTAACCTAAATTCTGAAAATAAGCTTAACTCTTATTGATAGATCTTATATTAGATGATAAGAGAATAGGAGTGGGAAGAAAACAAAAATATTTGGATAATATACATGCAAACATATTCATAACAAAATAAGGAAGAGATATTCATAACTATTTGAATCCTCGTTTCTGCAATGTGGTCAGAGCTGGTCATTATAACTCCCTTCTTCCATTACTCATTCCATATTTCCTTTGCCCTCAACAAGCCTCTTAGTTGGTCATGACTCTTTGCCTGATGGAGTGACCCAAACCTTCATTCTTGAAAGGTCTGAGCCATTAACAGTCCTGCTTATGTTGGGTTGTTGTAGTTTTTCTTTGGCTTTATTCACAGGACATGGTAGAGATGCCATAAGGCAGCTCCTGTATTCCAGACATACTCTTCCGTGTTACCATTGTAGAGTAGCAATCCAACTTGCCCTTGGTAGTCAGGATCAACTGCCCCAGCCACTATAGAAACCTCCTTATTTGCCTGTTAATTCTGAGGCATGAGGACCCCAAAGTGGCTGGGTGGCAATTCAATATACTCATTGCCATATTGCGTAGTGGAATCATTCATTCCTCCCTTTAGAACTAAGACCTCTAGATCAGCAGATCCTAAGGTCACAGGGGACAGGGAGCAAAAATGTTGCTAGTAGATCACTAGGCATAATAGGGAGAGGACCCACTCTTATTTCCACCCTTTGATTCCTGGCCCTGTGAATCCTGGCTACGAGAAAAACAGCACCATCCATTGGACGCTGATTTAGAGCATATACAGCATAGAGGACATTGCTGCAGCCCTGCAAGGTATTGCCACCTAGATGGCCCTGTAATTGAGTCTTCAAAAGGCCAGTACAGGGACTTCCCTGGTGGCGCAATGGTTAAGAATTCGCCTGCCAATACAGGGGACACAGCTTCAAGCCCTGGTCCAAGAAGATCCCACATACCGCAGAGCAGCTAAGCCCATGCGCAACAACTACTGAAGCCCACGCGCCTAGGGCCCGTAATCCACAACAAGAGAAGCCACCGCAGTGAGAAGCCCTCGCACCACAACGAAGAGTAGCCCCCGCTTGCTGCAACTAGAGAAAGCCTGCGTGCAGCAACGAAGACCCGACACAGCCAAAAATAAATAAATAAATTTATTAAAAAGAAAAAAAAAAGGCCAGTACACCATTCTATAAAGCCAGCTGCTCCAGGATAATGGGGAACATGATAAAACTAGTGAATTCCATGAGCACAGGTCAATTGCCAGATTTCGTTTGCTGTGAAGTGAGTTCCTTGATCAGAAGCAATACTATAAGTCCACGGATGGTAAATTTGGCAGAAAGACTGTGTTCAGGGACCTCCTTGCCATCAATTTTCCCATCGTGTTCTTTCCGAGTCCCTTATGACCCAGCTAACCACTGAGCATAGCCTATGAATCAATATAGACTCATACCTCTGGCCATTTCATCTTCTAAGCAAGATGAATAATCAGGTGCACTGCTTGAAATTCTGCCCACTGGAAGGATTCCCCTTCATCACTGTCCTTCAGGGATGTCCTAGAAAGAGGCTGTAGTGCTGTAGATGTTTACTTGGTGCAGAACCATGTGTAAACCAAGCCTGAGTTTTCTCTTCCTCAGTCAGCTGGTTGCCAGGAACTCTGCAGGAGGCCGTAAGTGTGGGATGGGAGAGAGAAGGTAATGTAGTGGGAATAGGAGTCATGAGCATTTGGACCACTTCCTCATGAAATTTACTTGTGCCTTCTGGGCCTCTTCAAGTACAGCCTTGATGATACCACCTGCATTTCATAATGAGCACTGTGGTACTGCCCACTCTTATGGCTTGGTAGGTCAGACAGTACCTAGTTCATGAAGGGCAGCTCATATCACATGGTAATGGGGTAGCCTATGGTCAAGTGGCCAGTAGCAAGCCAAAAGCTGTTTCCCAAAAAGAGTAGTCACCCACAAAATCCTAAGGGTCTGTTCTATGATTTACCTGTGGGAACCTGCCAAAGGCTCCAAACATCTCCAACTGCCAGTGACACTCCAAGTGCCGTTGGATCTGCTGGATCGTGTAGCCCAAGTGGCGGAGCAGCTTACACAGCAGCCTGGACCTGTTGCAGAGCCTTCTGTTGTTCTGGTGCTACTCAAACTAGCAGCTTTGAAGGTTAATTGGTAAGTGGGCCCTCGTAGCACACCTAACTGAGGAATATGTTGCCTCCAAAATCCAAAAAGACTCACTAGACATTGTGCCTCTCTTTTGGTCGTAGGAGGTGACAAAAGCAGCAATTTGTCCTTTACCCCAGAAGACATATCTTGACATGTCCCACACCACTGGACCCCTGGAGATGTCACTAAGGTGGGAGACTGCTGAATTTTTGTGGGGTTTATTTCCTACCCTCTGACACACAATTGTCTTATCAATGTCTAGAGTATTTGCTACTTTCTTTTATTTATTTATTTATTTATTTATTTATTTATTTATTTATAGCTGTGGCGGGTCTTAGTTGTGGCACGGGCTCTTTGTTGTGGCGCGTGGGCTTCTCTCTAGTTGTGGTGTGTGGGCTCCAGAGCGCGAGGGCTCTCTAGTTGTGGCATGCAGGTTCAGTAGTTGCGGCCTGGGGGCTTAGTTGCCCCATGGCATGTGGGATCTTAGTTCCCTGACCAGGGATCGAACCCGCGTCCCCTGCATTGGAAGGCAGATTCTTTTTTTTTTTTTTAAATGAATAGCCCAGTTTGCTTTTTTTTTTTTTTTAAAGAAATTCATGTTCTTTTATTTATTTATTTATTTATTTATGACTGTGTTGAGTCTTCGTTTCTGTGCGAAGGCTTTCTCTAGTTGCGGCAAGTGGGGACCACTCTTCATCGCGGTGCGCAGGCCTCTCACCATCGCGGCCTCTCTTGTTGCAGAGCACAGGCTCCAGACGCGCAGGCTCAGTAGTTGTGGCTCACGGGCCCAGTTGCTCCGTGGCATGTGGGATCTTCCCAGACCAGGGCTCGAACCCGTGTCCCCTGCATTGGCAGGCAGATTCTCAACCACTGCGCCACCAGGGAAGCCCAGGAAGGCAGATTCTTAACCACTGGACCACCAGGGAAGTCCCTAGAGTATTTGTTACTTTCTGCTCACCAAGTCCAATCAGTACAATATCCATAATGGACCCGCATGATGTCTTGTGGAAGGAAAAGGCAATCAAGGCTCCTGGGGACTAAATTATGACATAGGGCTGGAGAGTTGATACACACCTGAGGAGGGATGATCAGGTATATTGCTTGCCTGTCCAGCTGAAAGAATACCACTTCTTGAGGTCTTTACTAAGATGTATTGAAAGAAAAGCATTTGCCAGGCTGATTGATAGTTGCACACTAGGTTCCAGGATGTTATGGGCTGAATGCTTGTGTCCCTCTCAAATTCATATGTTGAAATTCTAACCCCTAGTGTGATGGTATTAGGAAGAGGGTACTTGAGGTCATGATTGTGGAGCCCTCATGAATGGGATTAATGCCCTTATTAAAGAGACCTATGGGACTTCCCTGGGGGTCCAGTGGCTAAGACTGTGTGCTCCCAACTCAGGGGGCCTGGGTTTGATCCCTGGTCAGGGAACTAGATCCCTGCTAGTTTCAGGGAACTAGAACCTACTGCAACTAAGACCTGGTGCAGTCAAATAAATAAATAAATAAACATTAAAAAAAAAACATTTGAAAAATAATAAGAGACCCATGTGGGAATTCACTGGCAGTCCAGTGGTTAGGACTCCGCACTTCCACTGCAGGAGGCACAGGTTCGATCCCTGGTCGGGGAAGTAAGATCCCACATGCCGTGCAGCGTGGCCAAAAAAAAAAAAAAAGAGAGAGAGAGAGAGAGAGAGACCCATCTGAGGACACAGCAAGAAGATGACCCATCCACGAACAAGGAAGTGGGCTCTCGCCAGATGCTGAATCTGCTTGATCTTGGACTTTCCAGCCTCCATAACTATGAGAAATAGGTGTTTGTTGTTTAAGCTACCCAGGCTGTGGTATTTTTGTTATAGCAGCCTGACTGGACTAAAACACAGGGGGGGTCTCAAGCAATGAGACCATATCTGGAACAGCAGCGGCAATGGAGTCAGCATCTGAATAAGTTTATGATAATCCACTGTCACTCTCCAAGATCCACCTATTTTCTGCACAGGACAAACGGGCAAGTTGAATGAAGATGTGGTGGGAATCACTATTCCAGCACTTTTCAAGTCCTTCATGGTAGCAGTAATGCCTACAGTCCCTCTGGGAAAGTGGAATTGCTCTTGGTTTACTAATTTTGCAGATACAGATGGTGCTAGTAGCTTCCATTTGGCCTTTCCTACCATAGTAGCCCTCACTCCACAGGTCAGGAAACAATGTGGGGATTCTTCCAGTAGCTGAGTATGTCTATTCCAATTATGCATTCCAGAACTGCAGAAACAGCCCCAGGTTGGATTTCAGCCACCACTGGGCAAACTATGAGTTGGACCTGAGCTAAAACTCCATTGATCTCCTCACCTCCATAAGCCCCTACTCTGACCAATGGACTACAGTGGTGTTTTGGATCAGTTCAGAGCTAGCATCCAGTAATCCCTGGAAAATCTGATTATTTCCTTTTCCCCAGTGCACAGTCACTCTGGTAAACAGCCACAGGTCCCTTTTGGCAGCAGGGAATTCCCTGGTGGTCCAGTGGTTAGGATTCAGCGCTTTCACTGCCGCAGTCCGGGCGGGTTCGATCCCTGGTCGGGGAACTAAGATCCCACGTGCCACACAGTGTGGCCAAAAAAAAAAAAATTCTTAGCTTGCAAGTTGTACAAAAACAGCAGAGGGGTGGATTTGGCCCATAGACACAGTTTGCCAATCCTTGCCTTGGGGGTTAGAACATACATCTTTAATTAATCTCCATCTGATTTCAAATAACATTATGCTACTTCACATATAGGGAAAGAAACTTACAACAGTATACTCACAATTCCTCCCTAGCATCTTTTGTATATTATTGTCATCTATTTTATTTTTGTATATGCTATAAATCCACATCGCTATTATTTTTGCTTTAGATAGTCAATTATCTTTCAAGTTGATTAACAGAGTCTAAACATGCCTTTTATATTTACTTTTATTTTAACCATTTCTGGAGATCTTCATCTCTTTGTGTAGGTTCAAATGTCTATTCTGGTATCACAGTCTTCCACATGAAGAACTCCTTTATGATTTCTTATAGTATAGGTCTGCTGGTGATGAGATCTCTCAGCTTTTGTTCATCTGAGGAAGTCTTTACCTCACCTCATGTTTTAAAAATTATATACAGTAAAACTGACTTTTTTGCATACAGTTCTGTGAGTTTTGAGGTAAGTGTAGGATTCTCTAACCACCACAATCAGGATACAGAATAGTTGTGCTTTCATTAAAAAAGAAAAAAAAAAGCTTTTTATTTTGAAATAATTATAGACTCATAGGAAGTTGCAAAAAAATAGCATAGAGAGTCCTGTGTACCCTTCACCTAGATTTCCTCAGTGTTAACATCTTACATAACTATTGTACAACATCAAAACCTAACATTGTCGGGCTTCCCTGGTGGCGCAGTGGTTGAGAGTCTGCCTGCCAATGCAGGGGACACGGGTTCGAGCCCTGGTCTGGGAAGATCCCGCATGCCGCGGAGCGACTGGGCCCGTGAGCCACAGTTACTGAGCCTGCGCGTCTGGAGCCTGTGCTCCGCAACAGGAGAGGCAGCGATGGTGAGGGGCCCGCGCACCGCGATGAAGAGTGGCCCCCGCTCGCCGCAACTAGAGAAAGCCCTCGCACAGAAACGAAGACCCAACAGCCATAAATAAATAAATAAATAATTTTAAAAAAATCCTCAGAATTTAAAAAAAAAAAAAAAACCTAACATTGTCAATTCAAGAAAATGACATTAATACAAGTCTGTTAATCAGACTTATTAACACCTTATTTACATTTCACCAGCTTTTATATGCACTCATTTATCTGTGTGTGTGTGTGTGTGTGTGTGTGTGTGTAGCTGTATGCAATTTTATGCCATGTATGGATTCATGTCACTAGCACCTTCATCTTTGAAAGATATTCTTGCTGCAAATAGAATTCTGGATTGATGTTTCTTCAGCACTTTAAAGATGTCAGTTCATTGTCTTCTGTTTGTATAGTTTGTGTGGCTGTTAGCATCACTGACTCCATCTTGGGCCCATTCAGTTCCTCCTGTCCTTCCACTGACACTACCTTGGGCTGTACTGGGTAGTAACTCTCCTCTCTGTCATCAAGGGCTTTGTAGTTAATAGATAATGTTTAATGATCGTTAGGTCCAGGTGGCCTCTATGGTCTGTTAGTTCCCAAACAATGATGAAGACGTTTGCTGACGTATTCCCAGCTCCCAGAAGACTAGCTACCTATTCATAAATCTTGACTTAGGAATGCATTCTGTGTTTCCAAGCACGTAGCCCCGTACCCTAGGTTAACTATAAAATTGCCCCAATGGCCCCTTGGTGGTGTGCAGTGCAGCTGTGAGTGCTTATGGGTCGCTGCCTGCCCTGCAAGTTATCCTTTAACAAACTGATCCATTGATTACATGAAGCTGCTTCCCTCATTTTTCAATCTCAAGATACCTTTTCAGTTCAGTGAGCACTTTTTGCTCCCTCTGTCCTCCAACGTAGTTTCTGATAAGACGTCTGCTGTAATTCTTTTTTTTTTTTTTAAATAATCTTTCTGTATTTAGGAAACAACATTCTATTTTTTTTTTCGTTTCTTTTTCTTATTTATTTATTTATTTATTTATTTATTTATGGCTGTTGGGTCTTCGTTTCTGTGCGAGGGCTCTCTCCAGTTGCGGCGAGCGGGGACCACTCTTCATCGTGGTGCACGGGCCTCTCACTATCGCAGCCTCTCTTGTTGCAGAGAACAGGCTTCAGACGCACAGGCTCAGTAATTGTGGCTCACGGGCCTAGTTGCTTCGCGGCATGTGGGATCCTCCCAGACCAGGGCTCGAACCTGTGTCCCCTGCATTGGCAGGCAGACTCTCAACCACTGCGCCACCAGGGAATCCCTGTAATTCTTATCTTTGTTCCTTTGTGTGTATTAACGTATCTTTTTTTCCCTCTGTCTGCCTTCAGGATTTTCTCTTTATCTTTGGTTTTCAGCAATTTGACTATGATGTTTCTAAGTGTTTTTTCTTTTGTGTTCTTATTGGTGGGGGCATTATTTATCCCACTTGGTGTTCTCTGTGATTTTTACATCTATGGTTTGATGTCTTTCATCATTTTTGGAAAAGTGTCGTCCACTATCTCTTCAAGTGTTTCTCCTGCCCATTCTCTCTCTTTCTTCCTTCTGGGATTCCAGTTACACATATATTAGATAATTTGATTTTGTTCCACAGCTCTTGGATGCTCTGTTCTCTTTCTTTGTTTTTTCACTTCTTTTCTCTTTGTGTTTCAGTTTGGATAATTTCTATTGAACTATCTTCAAGTTTACCAATTCTTTCCTCAGTTTTGTTGAGTCTGGTGATGAGTCCATAGAAGGTATTCTTCATTTCTGCTACCATGGTTGTTTTTTATTTCTAGATTTTCTATTTGACCCATAACTTCCACCTCTGCAGAAATTCCCCATCTGTTTATGCATGTGGTCCCTCTTTTCTACTAGTGTTTCTAACATATAAATCATGATTGTTTAAAAGTCCCTGTCTAATAGTTTCAACAACTGCATCATTTCTGAGTCTGGTGTGGTTGACTCTTTGTCTCTTGACAGTGGTTTTCTTGCTTTTTAGTGTTTTATAATTTTTGACCAAATTCCTGACATTGTGTGTAGAATGGTAGAGACTAAATTAAATGGTATTAATTCCTGGAAATGGGCATGTATCTTCTGCTAGACAATTAGTGTAAGAGCTTAAGTCAGTGTAGTCAGGAGCTGGTTTGGACTTTGTTGTTGCTATGGTTACCTTCATTGCACTACTGGCTTCCAGTTCGTCTAGCATCATCTCAAACAGGATGGGGACTGGTTGGCTGGAGGGTTTTTAATCAATGCTCCTGCTCCACCCCTCAACTTTCCATCCCTTGGTTGGGTTGCTGTTGCTTGTTACTTGGTGCTTGCTAGCCTGGTGGAGGGGGGTAGGGTGTGTATCTTATCCTGGTCCAGCCTCAGTCTCTGGCAAACTGAATCCCTGGGCTTGGGGGTGGGGCTTCCTCAGTGATCCTGCTCCTCCTCCCCGTGGCAGCAAAACTCTGCCTTGTTACCTTTGGCAGATTCATATGGGAGAGTTTCCTGCCCCTCCCCAGTGATAGGAGCCTTGTAATGGTATTTGGCATAGGATCTTGGTACAAGATGGTGTCCTGCCCCTCCCACTTTCCTCAGCTATAATAGGTCGTCATATGTGCCCTGCAGGGGAGGGTTTGCTGCCTGTCCCCAGCAGCTTCATTCTACAGAGGGGAAGGGTCCTGGTGAGGTTGAGACTTC
Organism: Balaenoptera acutorostrata; assembly: GCF_949987535.1. Classification (NCBI taxonomy): domain Eukaryota; kingdom Metazoa; phylum Chordata; class Mammalia; order Artiodactyla; family Balaenopteridae; genus Balaenoptera; species Balaenoptera acutorostrata. The sequence continues at coordinate 16,613,495 of NC_080064.1, read as the reverse complement.
CCACCTTCCCTGCAGCTGCAGCCACTTCCCTCCTGCAGGCCTGATGGAGGTCTGTGGAGAGAAACCTGCAAGAGGGTACAAACTCATGTTGTGTCTGAGATTTCTGGGGGTCCATAGATGGCCTGTAGCAACTTGTTACAAATTTTCCTGAATCCCTTACATGCTTGGCACTTAGTAAATGCACAATGCATACTTATTGTATATTCGGAGGAAATCATTGAACTTTTCTGAGTCTGTTTCTGCACCTATAAAATGGGGCTGAGAAGGCCCACCTCACATAGAGTTCATATGAGGTAATGGTTATGAAAGGGCTTTTAAGTGGAGAGTAACAAGCACATAGACAGGATGATTGATCCTGGGGTCTCTGCTTCCTTAGCTGTGCAAAGGCTTGGAGGCAGAGAAGGCTGAGAAGTGCTGTGAGACCAGGACGGAGCGTGAGGAGGGTGTGGGTGGTGGGTGTGGTGAGGATACTGGTGGGAAGAGAGGATGCAAACCGAAAGGTAAGCTCCAGTTCAGGCTGTCTGGATTTAAATTCTTGCTCCCACAGTAAATCCCTACGTCATCTGGGGCAAGTTGAATAACCACTTTGAGGCTCAGCTGCCTCATCTGTTATATGGGTTTTGAGATTTGTGGTAATTCGATTAATTAATACTTGTCAAGAGTTTAGAATAGTGCCTGGCATAAAGTACTTAATAAATATCAAGGGGTTTTTTTTGTTTGTTTTGTTTTATTAATTCATTCATCCATTCAACAAATACTTAGAACCTACTATGTGCTAGGCATTGTGCTAGGTGCTGGAAATACAGCATTGAATGAGATAGGGTTCTTGTTGTTAGCTATCAAGAGAAGCAGTCACTGGACAAGAAATCTCCATTGTAAAGAGCTCTCTAAACTTGAAAGTGCTGGGGAGGGACTTTCCTGGTGGTCCAGTGGTAAAGAATCCTCCTTCCAATGCAGGGGACGGGGGTTCGATCCCTGGTTGGGGAACTAAGATCCCACATGCCACAGGGCAACTAAGCCCGCGCGCCTCAACTACTGAGCTCACGCGCCTCAACTAGAGAGCCCGCGTGCTGCAAACTACAGAGCCCACGTGCTCTGGAACCCCGGCGACACAACTAGAGAGAGAAAAACCTGCACGCCACAACTAGAGAGAAGTCTGTGTGCCAAAACGAAGAGCCCGCACTGCAACGAAAGATCCCGTGTGCCTCAACGAAGACCCCGCCTGCCACGACTAAGACCTGACACAGCCAAAAATATAATAATAATAAAACAAAGAAAATTTAAAAAAGAAAAAGAAAGCGCTGGGAAATATTAAAGTGTATCTCTGAGGAAGTAACCTTTGAGCTGAGGCTTGAAGAACAAGCAGGAATTTGCTAGATAAAGGGCAGGGAAGAGTGGGAATTCCCTGGTGGTCCAGTGGTTAGGACTCCTTGCTTTCACTGCCGGGGCCCAGGTTTGATCCCTGGTCGGGGAACTAAGATCCCGAAAGCCGTGTGGTGTGGTCAAAAAAAAGGGGGGGGGAATGGCGGGGAAGAGTGTGCCAGGCAAAGGGAACAGCAGGTGTAAAGACTGAATTAGGAAGACTCAAGCACCTGGAAGAAGGCCAGTGAGGCTGGAGATCGGAGGGGGCGGGGGAGGGAATGGCCATTGGCCTCATCCTCAGGATTGGGCTTTATCTTAAGATCAATGGGAAGCTATTGGAGAGTATAAGCAGGGGAGTGACACGATCAGCTTTGGGTTTTTTTTGTTTTTTTTTTTAATTAATTAATTCATTTATTTATTTATTTATTTATGGCTGTGTTGGATCTTCGTTTCTGTGCGAGGGCTTTCTCCAGTTGCGGCAAGTGGGGGCCACTCTTCATTGCGGTGCGCGGGCCTCTTACCATCGCGGCCTCTCTTGTTGCGGAGCACAGACCCCAGACCCGCAGGCTCAGCAATTGTGGCTCACGGGCCCAGTCGCTCCGCGGCATGTGGGATCCTCCCAGACCAGGGCTCGAACCCGTGTCCCCTGCACTGGCAGGCAGATTCTCAACCACTGCGCCACCAGGGAAGCCCCAGCTTTGGGTTTTTAAAAGCGGTTCTGCCAGCTGTGCAGAGAATAGATTGGAGAAGAGTTGGAGTCGAAGCAAGGAGACCAGTCAGGAAGCAGAGAAAAAGGGGGCATGACACATCTAAGGCAGCAGGGAGTCTGCACTTGGACCTTGTGTACCATTTCCTTTTCCTTCCAGAGCACCAAGACAAAAACCTGGTTCTAGAGAGTTTGCTAGGAAGTGCAAGCGAGCTGATTCTTGCTAGTTTTAAGATATGACCACCAGAGGGCGCAAAAACACTAAAGAGACTCGGGATCAGCCCTGATCCACCTCCTCAGGCTGAGTCCTGGGATTCAAAGGCAGCCCGAGGGCGTCCCCTCCCCTCGCCCAGTTAGATGGCTGACTCTGGGGCCCACAGGAGGCAGCCTCCAGTTCCTTTGTTAGAAAGCAGTGAATAAACTGAAGGAATCCTGGACTGGGAGCCTGAAAATGTGAGTTCAATCCTTCCCCACAGCTCCCCAACTTGGGCAACTTGCCCCTGTTTTCCCTTCTGCCCCCTCATTTGGCCCAGGTCCCCAGCCCTCATTTCAGAGAGAAATGTAGGGGTTCAGAGCCTGGTGTTTGAGCCACCTGGGCTTAATCCCCATTCCAACCACAAACTAGCTAAATAACCTTGGTCAAGTGATTTCACCTGTCAAAGCCCCAGTTTCCATCTCTGTTAAGTGGGAATCCCGACACATCCCTTGCACGGTTGCAAATTATGAGATAATGTCTGTAAGTACTTAGCACAGTGGCTGGCACATAATAATTGCTCAATATATGTTTATTATTCAGGTGGAAATGTGACTCACATTCATTAAGTGCTTACTTAATATCCAGGACTGGGGCTTTACTAGTAATTCTTTTTGTGGCTTTTGGCAAGATTCCTTCCTTTTTCTGAGCCTCAGTTTCTCCAACAGAAGAACAGAGGGTTAGATCAGAGTGGATTCTCAGTAGGAGCCATTCCAGCCCTGACACTCCAGGCTGTTTCTATTTCTCTCCCTCCTACCTCTCCCTGCTTCCTTCCTTTCTTCCATCTATCCATCATTTATTCATTCATTCAACAATTATTTATTGAGTATCTACTATATTCCAGGTGCAGGAAACAAAACAGACCGACATCAAAACAGGTGTCCATCACTGAGAGCTAGTCTGTTGGAAGCATGTTTGTTCTAAACCTTCTTTGTCCTCTCTTCCAGCAATCAATCTTGCAGGTTATTTCGTATTTAGAACAGGAAAAAATTGTGCCAAGAGTTTATTTCTGTGCATCCCTGTGTGGCTGTGTACACACACACATTTATATATAACATTTGCAGCAGCGTTGTCATGGGAACCGTCTTTTGGTGTCTCTGGGCATGAGGGCTGCCTGTGAGCGGAGGAGCTTTTATGGAGCACCCCCTGCATGCACTTTTGTGTGGCGAGAAATCCTGCTGGGAGAGTTCCCCAAGAGCCTTTGTCGGCCCTTTTGATCATTGCTGCCTATTTTTCTCATTGATCTTGTCAGATGTGAGTGAAATTGACTGGGGGAGTTGAATGTCAAGCTCAGTGACTGGCAGATCAAGATCCTCCCGGACATCTGACAATGAGTGGTGTGGATAGGTCAGCTTGGGCTTTTTGTCTTTTTAAACCCTTGATTTGGGAATTTTTAAGGCTTCGGGGAAGACTTGGATGAAAAGGCCAAAGCAGCCAGGGAATGTATTTTCAGAAACGACAGCTGCAGCAGCCGCTTTTGAACTTGGTAGGCAGTGCCAGAGCCGGGAGGGGCGGAGTGCCAGCAAGAGGGAGAGAAGGGACTCACTATTCACCACGCAGCCTGGCCCCATCCTGGGTGCTTTGCATACGTTATCTCCTGTAATCCTCGAATCCAGCCTGTGAGATAGACACTGTGGTTCTTAGCAGGAAACTGGGATGGAGAGGAAAAGGGGCCTAGCCAGGAAGTGGCAAAGGTGCGAGATTCAAACTCAGGCTGCAGGCTGACTCCAGTGCCAGGGTTCTACCCACTACTTGGGCCACTGGACCACTCTGCAGCCAGGTTCCCCTCACTTCCAGGCCAGGAACTGGGGGGAAGGTCAGCCAGGAATGGCAGCCCAGAGATTCAAATCCTCACAAACCCCAAGTCACAGCAGCAGATCCAATCATGGGCAGCCATGAGATGAACAAATCAAATCTACACACATATTACCTTCACTCTAAATACAGGAGCTGGCTTGTGTTTTGGTGTCATGAGAGCTTCCCGTGTACGAGGTATTGTTTCACTCCTTTATTATTAAAGTCTGTGAGACCGATGCTATCTCATCATTACTCTATTATAGATAAAGAGAGTGAGGTACAGAGAGGTTAAATGTCTTGCCCAAGATCACACAGCTAATGAGCTGAGATTTGATCCCAGGCAACCTGGTTCCCGTGCCTGAGCTCTTAACTGCCGTGCCTTTCTGGTCCATGAGTTAGGGTTCTGTGTGTGTGCAGTTCTAACGGAGCCATGTGGACTCTCCCCTCCCCAAAGAGCTTCAGCTATTTGAGAGATAAGAAGAGTTAAAGGGAGAGGGAAGAGGATACTCTTTTATTGATGATCTCCTATGTGTCCAGTACTGAGCTAGGCCTTTCCACCTCACAACTTTGCTGGAACATTAGAACTACTATAATCCCCTTCATACAGATGAGAGGAATCAAGGTCCAGCAAGGTGAAGTGATGGGCTAAGGTCTTAGAACTGGGATTCAAGCGAAGACCTACATTTTCCAAAACCCAAGCCCTACACTGCAGAAATAAACAGCACTGCCCTGGGCCCTTCTCCCACATTTCTCAGCTATGGTGCCAAAGAGGTGTTTAGGTGTTCTCCTGAGAGCAGGGAAGGCCCCTCTAGAAACCCTTGTACGGCAGAGGACCCTGACCTGCCCAAATCGAGGTGCTCCCCCAAATCTGCCAGAGTAGGGTTACACTCAGTAACTCAACCAGCATCCATCCCACAACTATTTACGGAGCGCCGCCTAGTGCCAGGCTCTGGGCGTGTAGCAATGAAAGCGAGTCCCTGCCATCGGGAGCTTACTTTCTAGCAGGGAACAGCCATGATACAAGTAAGTACCTGCGTGAGAAGTGCAGGGAGCTGTGGGTGTGAATAAGAGACTACTGGGCCTGGGTTGATAACTGATGTGGGTGATTTATGTTTATTTAAGAGGTACCTTCCCAACACTTTGGCTTGAGAAGGTCAAAGATATCACTTAGTGCTTTTGGCCAAAGCTGAAAGCCGGCCACACTGCAGCATGAAATGAAAGAGGCTTCTATTTTCTTCATGTTCAGAAATCAGGCTGTGATACTTATCCTCAAGCCATTTCCAGCTTCATAGAAAAGATAAATAAGCTAACGTCTGTTGAGTATTTATTATGTGCCAGGTACTAGGCTACATTTAAGTCCCTTATGCACACAGTGTGATAGAATCACAAGAAAATATCCCAGCACAAAAGTAGCAGAAGGTGGGGATGGATTAAATTTGTCTGGGAAGGAGGGGGATCACGGAAAATTTGTCCCATAAGATGATACTTGAAAAAAAAAAAAAAGATGATACTTGAGCTGGGTTTTGAAGGACAAATAGGAGCTCGCCAGGCAATCCAGGAGCAGGAGACACTTCAGGTGGAGGAAACGGCGTCTGGAAAGATTGGGAGACATGAAAGTGTGTGGCCATTCAAGGGGCATGTGGTGGGAACTGAGGTTGCAGAGATTGCTAAGAGCCAGATGCAAAAGGGCCTTAGGCACCTGGCTGAGGAACCTGGCCTCTATCTAATCCCCACTTTCCCTGCATAAGGGTGAGATCCAAAAACCTTCTTCAACTTCTCTGTTCAAGTGGAAGAAAAGGCGTGCGACAAGGGTGGAGGGGAAAAAGCATGATTGCCAAATTTGGGAAGATGAAAAGTGTTCATCTGCAGAATTAATTCTAAATCGCTGCTATTTTCATTCTCATGCTGGTGGGAAAGGCAGAGCATAGCAACGCTCCTCAGCCTTTTTCCAGGTGTCTGGAGTGCTGGCAGGCCAGGCCAGGCCAGGCTGGCAGACCGGCTCCCACGGAGATCACTGGAGCCAGCCTGATGCTTGGAGCCAGCTGTGGGCATCTGGAAATCCAGCTTCCTCTTCTAGTCATTAGATGGGGGGAAATCGGAATCCAGGATTTTCCCAAGGCAGTAAACTTGGCAGGATGATTAAATGGCATTAGGCTTGACAAGGGCCAGGGCAAGGCTGGACCACCCAGGGTAGAAGGATGTGGTTTCCAGATTCAAGATGGGATATGAGGGTGACTGTGCGAAGTCCCTTGGTTTAGAGAGCGCTGGAGGCCTGCTGGGCAGGTATTAGAGACCTTTCACTGGGCCAGACCCAGTGGCCATGCAGGTTGATCTCAGTAACAGGGCAGCTCAGCAGATCTGGTGTGTAGGGGGTTCTGCTAATAAGGTGTGGAAGCAGTAAGATCACATGCTGCCTTGCCCCAGGCCGAGCAGCCACCTCCTGAACATGTTGGGTGACAGCCAGACAAGGGAGGAAGGAAGGCCCTGTTATGATTCACCTCCTATGTGCGGGCAGTATTGGTACCCAGATCGCCACTGGGGTGTAATGAGAATTAAATGAGTTAATACATGTAAAGAGCTTTGCCCAATGCCTGGCACATAGTGAGTGCTCAGTAAATGTTAGCTGTTATTGTTTTTATCTTCTAGACACACTAATGGTTTTTTTCCACTTGCTACCTTACTTAATCCTCACAACAGCTCTAGGAAGTAGGAATTAATAGGTTAAAAAAAAGTTTGCTTTTTACAGTTGAGAAAACTGAGGTACAATGGGGGGTTATGTAACTCACTCAAGGACACATAGTTAAAAGTGGCAGAGCTGAAGGGAACCTCTACAACTCAACAACAGTAAAAAAAAAAAAACCCAATTCAAACATGGGCAAAGGACTTGAATAGACTTTTCTCTGAAGAAGGTATCAAATGGTCAGTAAGCACCTGAAAAGATGCTCAGTATCACTAATCACTAGGGAAATACAAATCAAAACCACAATGCAATTCCACGTCACACCTATTAGGTGGGTTATTATAAAAAAAGAAAGAAAGAAAAAGAAAACAAGTGTTGGTGAGAATGTGGGGAAATTGGAACCCTTGTGCATTGCTGGTGGGATATAAAGTGGTGCAGCCATTGTGGATAAACAGTATGATGGTTCTGCAAAAAATTAAACATAGAATTACCATATGATCCAGCAATTCCACTTCTAAGCATGTACCCCAAAGAACTGAAAGCTGGTACTTGTGAACAGATACTGTACAAGTATCCCACCCCTGTTCACAGCACCATTAGTCACAATAGCCAAAAGGTGGAAACAACTCAAATGTCCACTGATACATGAATGGATAAACAAAATGTGGTATATCCATTCAATGGGTTATTATTCAGCCTTGAAAAGGAATTACATTTTTGACACATGCTACACAAGATGAACCTTAAAAATACTAAGTAGCCAGACACATAAGTATTGTATGATTCCATTTATATGTGGTACTGAGAGTAGTCAAATTCATAGAGACAGAAAGTAGAATGGTGGTTGCTAGGGGCTGGAGGGAGGGGAGAATGGGGAGTTATTGTTTAATGGGTACAGAGTTTTTAGTTTGGGATGTCGAAAATGTTCTGGAGATGCACAATGTAATGACTGCACAACAGTGTGATTGCCCTGAATTGTACACTTAAAAAGAATTTTAGGTTGTATCTTACAATAATAATAATAATAATAAAGAGTTGAAAGAAAGATAAGTGGCAGAATTGGGATCAGGACCAGGTCTCTTTGTCTCCCAGCCTCCTTGGGATGGTTCCCTGGGCCCACTTTCTCCTTTCTAGGAAAATGCACTCCAGTTTTGTTCAAAACTGACCGGTAGAGAGAAAAGCAATGTCTTGAGGATGACGGGCACACCCCGTCGGAATTAGTTCAAGGCATTTGCAAGTGATGTTCAACTTGAAGGACAGGCTAATTCTGAACTCTGTACGAGCTGGGTCAGAGAGCAGAAGGCTGAAGAGTCAGAGGCGGTGCCCGTGCGCCGTCCTCTCGTTCTCCTCCCACCTCCACCACCTGCGCCCGCACAGCGGCCATCATTTTGTGTCAGTCAGTCCACGAGTATCTACTGGGCCCGCCGGTACACCACGAGACAACTCTCAGCCACCAGCTGAGTATCCTACAATTTAACTCAACTCTGACACCGTCTACCTGGAGAGAGCTTCACATCCCACAGCTCATTTATAAGGGATGGTCAGGGAAGGCCTCTCTGATAAGGTGAGGTTAAGGGCTCCGTCCTACTGGGGCACCCCGCCCCCGCCCCCCTGCTTCAGGTGACAGTCGCAAGCCCGGGCTGCTACCTGTGCTTCGGATCCACTGGCTAGAGATTGGAGGTTCCCATGACCCCCCTCCTTGGGTTCAATTAATTTGCTAGGGCAGAGCACAGAACCAAGACAAACATTTTACTTACTGGATCACCAGTTTATTATGAAAGGATATAACTCAGGAACAGCATAGGGCAAAGAATGGGGAAAGGGGTGTGAACCTTCCATGCCCTCTCTCAGCACCTCCACGCGTTCACCAACCTGGAAGCACTCGGAACCTTGTCCTTTTGGGTCTTTATGGAGGCCTCACCACGTAGGCTTAACTGATTAAATCATTGGCCACTGGTGATTGAGCTCAGTCTCCAGCCCTCTCCCCTTCCCAGGGGTCAGGGGGTGGGAATGAAATTTCCAACCCTCTAATCACAATGTTGTTTCCCCTGGCAACCAGCCCCTCCTACTTAGGTGACCTAGGGCTTTCCAAAAGTCACTTCATTAACATAACAAATGACACCTTATTGCTTTCCTTGCTTAGGAAATTCTAAGGGTTTTAGGAGCTCTACACCAGGAATGGGATAAGACCAAATATATATTTCTTATTATAAATCACAATATCACAAGCACACAATACATGTCAGGCACCATTCTAGGGCCTGGAGATACCGCAATGAACAAAACAGACAGAATCCCTACTCCTGTAGGGCTAACATTCTAATGGGGAGGGATAGATAGTAAACTCATGAATATGTAAATATGTCACTGGTTAGCCGGTGATGAGTGTAATGAAGGAAATTAAAGTAGGTTAGGGTAGGCTGGGGTTGGGGGTGGGTTGTTAACTTATAAGGGATGATCAGGGAAGGCCTCTCTGATAAGGTGGCATTTGAAAAGGGACATGAAGGAAGTGAGGGAATGAGCAGTGCAGATATCCCAAGGACAGGAAACAGAAAGTGCAAAGGCCCTGAGGCGGGGAGTACATAAAAAGGAACATTGTAAAGGCCAGTGCACTAAAAGAGAAGAGTAGGACAGAAGCTCTGAGATGTAAAGGTCGGGGTGGGAGATGGAGATCACGTAGGGCCTCGTGGGTCATTGAACAGATTTTGGCTTTTATTCCAACTCAGAAGTGAGGACAGTGGAGGGCTCTGAGCAGAGAAAGTGACATGACCTCAACTTTTCTTTTTTTTTTAAGATTTAATTTATTTTTGGCTGCATTGGGTCTTCGTTGCTGCGCGCAGGCTTTCTCTAGTTGCAGCGAGCGGAGGCTACTCTATGTTGCAGTGCATGGGCTTCTCGTGGTGGCTTCTTTTGTTGCGGAGCACGGGCTCTAGGCGCCGGGCTTCAGTAGTTGTGGCACACGGGCTGAGTAGTTATGGCTCGCGGGCTCTAGAGCACAGGCTCAGTAGTTGTGGCGCACGGGCTTAGTTGCTCCGTGGCATGTGGGATCTTCCTGGGCCAGGGATCGAACCCGTGTCCCCTGCATTGACAGGCGGATCCTTAACCACTGCACCACCAGGGAAGTCTTTAACTTTTTAATGTAAATAATTATGGGGATTATTTAACTTGTAGGCCCAGTTACCTGTCTCTCTTCCCTATTAAGACGTGGCCTCACAGTCCTTGCTAGGGGCCCAGAACAGTGCCTGGTACATAGTTGTCACTCAGTAAATGCTTATTTAATAAATCCTGAAGATTGGTTGTGATTCCAGAGGCACACGGGGAGGAATGACCGACACCTGAAGTGGGAAAAGACTGGGGGTGGGGGGATAGGGGGATCCGACTTCTAAATGAGAGGATGGTATCAGATTTGAGAAACACCTTGGTCCAGCAGTGAAAAGAGGCCATGAGTTTCAGTCCAGGTTGTGCTGCTTACTTGCTGTTTGACCTTGAGAAAAAGCCTTTCTTATATCTGGGCTCTACCCCTAAAACACTGGGTAAGGTGATCCCTAAGGCACCTTCAGTCCTGACTAGACTCTATTACAATACTTCAAGAAAATTGTGGTAAATACAAATAACATAAAACTTACTGTCTTAACCATTCTATGATAATATTTTTTGTTCCCTCTTGCATCCTGGTGAAGCTGAAGCATCTGCTGCCACAGTGCTGGCGGGGGCTGTGGTCCCCTCCAGGAATAGCTGAGAAATGAAGACCATTACACACACCGTGGGCAAAGGGGTAGGACGACTTGGCCCCAGAAGTGGGAGTGGGAGTGGCAGCAAACTTTGCCTTGGAGGCAAGAGGGAAGGAATGAAGCTTTGTTGAGGTACCTACCATGCCCTAGGCCCTGGCGATGCTCTCTACAGACCAGCTCCTTTACCGTCTTGCTTTCAATCCTTTAGAGGCAGACCTCCTGTTTTTATTTTGCAAATGGCCCAGAGAAGTTAGGAAACTTGCTTAAGGTTGATCAGCTAGTCTGTAAGGTTAGAATCCAGATCTATCTGAAAGTTTACCACCTTTGAAAGGAACTACCACCCTTACATGGCACCCTACCACTGGGCCCTTTGACGCTGGGCAGGGCCTGCTGGCACAGCTCTTTACTGAAGAACATTCGTGGCCAATTATGAACGGGCCTGCAGTATAGGGAATGGGACAAAATATTTCTTTACTATTCCCATTGGGCTTTCTCTCCTTCCATCCATGTCCATTTCAAATGGGTGCCATGTAGTTGCTCCTTCTTTGGTCTTTCTTCCTCCTCCTCCTCCACCTCCTCCTTCTTCTTCTTTTTTAAATGTTCTTGCCCTCCCATCTCTATGTCTTAACTGCCTAGGGTCTAGATCTTGGGTCAGCAAGTTCCATGCCCAGCTCTATCTCGTCAGGCCTTGGTGGAGGTTTGCATGTCTCAGAGAGGAGCACCTAATACCATACAAACCTTCTGTGGCTACTAAAGATGGCTTCTGTTGTGCTAAAAGGCTAGTCCCTTCCAGGAGAAAAAAAAAATGAAAGGACCAGAGAACTCCAGCTTGCGACAATATTTTCAAAAGTTTTCAATTAAGAAATTAAGGGGTCCCCCTGAGCCCAATCTTCAGTTCACTTAGAGAAACAGCACAGTGACCCCACATGATAACAAATAAGCAAAGCACCATCACCCAGCCACGAGGAGATGTGTAAACCAAGTGTTCACCTGTCTGCTGGGTCTTTGAATGAGGATGGAGAGGTATTTTGATTCCGGGAGGGAATGCAGGTCTCTGTTGTGGGTAGCGTGGTGGGCTCTGGGAACAGTGGCTGGCTGGTCAAAAATTCAAGACTCCTCCTGTGAGCCAGCACTGCCTTCTCCAGGAAGCTCTCACCCTTTCCACTCCCTGTGCAGTGAGGCCCAGCCTAGGCTCTGCAGTACCCAGGGCTTCTCCAGGGTAACCTGAAAATCCTCTGGCAGTTCACAATTATTCTGTCCTTTAGCAAGCTTCACATCCTTTTTACTGAGTGCTAGATATCAAGGATATTTTAAATGACTAGGTAATGTTCCTATGTAAATGAATAATAGTAGCTAAAATGTATCCAACTATTACTATGAGCAAGGGACCGGACTTTGTTGTCTTATTTCTCATGATAAGAGGTGGAGTCTCCATTTTACAGATGAGAAAACTGAGGCTTGAGAGGTTATGTGATTTCTCCAAGGTCATACAATTAATCAATGGCAGGGCTGAGAATCAAATTCAGGTAATTTGATTCCAACAGCTGTACTCTTTATTGCTCAACACTGAGTTTTAAGCATCTATTTGGGAGCCTAGCTCAGCCTGGGGAGTGAGGAAAGGCTGCCTAGAGGAGGTGAGGCTTAAGCCAAGCCTTGAGGCAGGAGCAGGCATTAGCCAACGGGCTGAGAAGGGAGAGGATGGTTTGGGGTTGTAGTCCACATACAGACCCCAGGGCGAGGAAGAGAATGGCTTTGTCTGCAGTGGAGCAAGGTGGCTGCAGTTCTGGATCTGAGATGGAGAGTGGCAGGATGGAAGCAGAGTCCAGATCCTGAAGGGCCTTGAATTTAGACTGGATCCTGAAGGCAATGGGGGCGCCATGGAGGGCTCTCAGCAGGCAAGTTCACAAAATCAGCTTCGCTTGTTGACAGTGCCTCTGGCCAGCGTGGGGAGGTTGGTCTGTGGAAGGCAATGGTGGCAAATCAGAACTGGAGTCAGGTGCCTGGGTTTGAATGCCAGCATTTCTACTTGAAAGTTATACAAGTTGCTTCTTCACATCTTTAAGCCTCAGTTTCTTTATTTGTGAATGGGATATAATAATACCTTGCAGAGTTGTTGAGGTGAATAAGAGTGAATCTAAGCAGAATGTTTAGCAGAGTTGTACCCTGGCACCCAGGACGTGTTCAATAAATATTAGCTTCTCTGTGCCAGACGGGAGGTGTTGAGCAGGGCTATGCTTTGGATGAAAGGAGAGTGCTCTACCTTTCTGACTTTGCTCCCTATAAGCCTTCCACATTGATTGCCTGGGGCCAGAATCTTATCAGGGACTTTTACATTATTTTGCCCAAGGTCTATCTGTTTCAAGAGAGATAATGCTCATAAAGTGCTTAGCAGAGACCAGACACACAGTAATCGCCAGATGCTTGTAGCTATTAAGTTAGGAAATGAAACTAGCTCAGAAAAGAATAACAATTAAGCAATTATCAGTCTGTTATCAACCTAGTATAAATGGGAAGCCAAATTCTTTCCCAGGAACAGGTTTCCATTGGGATAAGGAAGTCTGAGATCTGGAACATAGAAGGAGAATCTGGGGAACTGCAGGACCATTTGGGAATTTTTCCTGGAGCCAGTCACGTCTAGAGAAGAGCAGAAAATCCAATCCCAGTTAAACAGGTGTTACAAATCCAAATGGTTTAGGATTCCAGAGTATGAAGTAGCTCCTGCCTTCCAGCCTGTAGATGGGGGGATGATGCTTCCTTTTCTACACTAGGAGCTGTGAAACCCTCTCCAGAAAGATGCAGTTGTGGTATCACCCTCTTCCAGATGCTTTTTCCCAGAGGGAGCTTTTGGAGGTCCCAGGGACTGTCAAGAATTAAGCACCCACTATATGTAGAGCTTAATGTGAATTGAAAAAAAAAAAAAAAAAGGAAGGCAGTGTGAGGCAGTATAGCAGGAGGCAGAACCCAGCTCTAATTTTGTCTCTGCCAGCTACACTCTCCATGTGACCTTGGGAAAGTCTCTTGTCCGTTTCGAGCCTCAATTTTCTCAGCTTCTTCTGTTGTGTGATGGTATTGAGCCTCCCTGTGCCTCAGTCGCTACATTTGTGAAATGATTACCACCTCTTTCACAGGACTTTGTGAGATAATGAACTGCTCAGTGCCTGGTTACAGTTACTCCCTGGCTTGCTCCCTCATCTCTGCAATTCCTTTCCCCTCAATGCTCCTGTGCTTGCACAAGACCCCAATTGGGGGTGGAGTATGTGGGCAGGGGGTGGGGGGGTGTTGGCTGGCCCTGCTGGGGAGAAAAGGAGCTTATCACCAAGTGTTACGCCGGCATAGGACACCGGGGAGCCGACCACTGGCTGCTGGTCAAAAGGCGCTCCAGTCTCCGGGCAGGCCTTGGAAGAATCCATCCACAGATCCCTAAGTTAAGGCTGCTGATTAGATAAGGAGGGTCGGATCAGGTCCCCAGGCAACTTGGGAAGCGGCAAGGTTCATTCGGACGAATGAACTTGGATTTCAGATCCAGGTTTGTCTCTGTCCTTTCCTGGCTGGATGACCTTGGGCCGGTCACTTTTCCGCTCTCAGACTCAGCGTGCTCTGGAAATGGGGCTCCTCATCCCGCTCACCTCTCTGAGTGGACGAGGGCGAAATGTAGACACAATGGACGGGAACTGCGTTAAGGGCCGGCGAGTGCTATTTGTTACGCTAATAGGTGCACGCGGCGGGCTCCTATCCAGCGGTTTCACTCCGGTTAAGCGGTTCCTCCCACCGTAACCGAGGTTTCTCGCCTCACCGCCTCCCGCCCCTGCGGACAGGGCTCTGCGGACCGCAGGGTCCAGGGCCGTTACCATTGTTCTTCGAGGCTGGGCGGCAGAGGAGGGCTCTCGCAGACCAGACCTTGCCTTTGGTCTCTCCCTCCGCCCCGCACCCCAGCCGCAGCGAGCCTGGAAGCCCCTCTCGCCGATCTTTCCCGAGGAAGCGAGTCAGCCCCGGAGAACTGCCGAACGGCGGCCGAAGGCGCCCCCGAGTGTTTCCGAAGAACCCCGACCTCTCGCAGTCTCCGGAAAGAGCCGAAGGAGCTTCTCACCCTCGGCCTCCCGAGCTACTCCGAAAAGGCCCGAAGTTTTCCGAGCGGCCGTCCTGCCGGACTGCTGGAGGCGGCCGCAGCGCCATGTTGGATGCTCTGCTCGTTGAGTGAAGAAAATCCGCCGGCATCGCCTGAGCCCCGCTACCGAGAAGGGCGCCGCTTCCCCCGGGGAGGGGGATAAAGACCCCCTGCCGCCGGCCCATGAGGATATTGCCGTGAAAGGTCCGGTCTCTCCGCCTCCTGCCCCCGCCGGGTCCGGCCCCCCCCCGGGGTCGCGTTGTCACGGAGACCGGCAGCCGGTGGTGCTGGCCCGCGGGGCGGCTGCTGCTGCCGGCGGCGGCGGCGGCGGCGGCGGCGGCGGCGGGCGTGTGTGACCGGCCCCGGCTCCCTCCTCCTCCTCCTCCCAGCCTCCCCCCGGCCCCCTGCTCCCGCCGCCTCCCCGGGTCTGCCCCCATCCCGCCCCCCCGCTGCCCCCGGCCCCTGCACCCCGGCGCGCCCGGTCCCGCTCTGGGGGGGTTGGTGGCTTCGCTTTGCCATGAGTTTACCGCAGAAACCGGCTCTGAAATCAGGCTCAGCGGCTGCAGCAGGAACCGGACCCGGCACCGGAGCGGCGGCGGCGGCGGCGGCGGCAGCGGTACCGCCTCCTCACCCGGCGGCGGCGGCGGCGGCGGCAGCGGCGGCAGCGGCGGCAGCGGCCCCTCCTCACCCGAACATCAGGGCCCTCCAGACCCAGGCGCCCCAACAGTATCCTTTTCACCTTCCTGCCGGCCCTTTGGCTCTCTTCGCTGCAGACCAGGGGGGCTGTGGCCCCTCCGGGGACTCTCCTGCCGGCAGCCACTGCCCAGCCAGGGAAGGGGCTGCTCCTCCAGCCCACGCACCCGGCTTGGCCGGAGCTTTTGGGGTCCCCCGGCAGCAGCACTGCGGGGCACCCCGGGACCCTCTGCACTACTGCGAAAACTAGCTCCACCGGCCTTGCTTCTGCAGCCCTTCCCTTTTGGAGCTGGGGGACCCTTCCCCTCCTCGCCTCTCCTCCCGTAAACCCTACCCCCCCCCCCCCCTTTATTAGGCCGAATTTGCTGGTGCCTGTGACCAGCCCGGCAGGGAAGGCTTTTCTCTGATTGTTGTGAGGACTACACCCTCCTCATCTCCCTTCAGCTCCCCCTGCAGCGGGGCATGGTGGGCTTCTCTAATTATTATTATTAATACATAATAAACTTTATTGGTAAATTTCCTGTATGAAACTAAACTCAGCTCGTTCCTGCGGTAAGTTGGATTTTAAATCTACGGTGAAATTTTGCAGAAAGCACTCCCTCTGGCTAGTGTTTTTTAGCGATTGGGGGAGTTGTGGTTTGTGGTGGAACGCGATATAGGGAGGAAATGTTAAACCGGACGCTTCCCTGCGTTTGACCTTTTTAAAGGAAGAGGAAATTAACAGACATTACCCATCACCCCCAAAAGTCTCACTTCTTGGAAGGCTTGTGTTATGCTGAATATTTTTAAAGGGCTTTCATTTACTCTTCATAGGCCTTATGTCTAGAGGGTACCAGGGACCCTGGAGGAAAGTCTAGTATTGAATGTGTCTAATTTCATGTTATTTGCTTGATTGTAGAATTTTTGGACAGCTTTGATTAAAAAGACTTGGTGACGAGGTATTTTAGTTAAAAACCAGCCGGTGAAGGTAAAACATTGAGTTCATGAATTCCACGGAGACTTAGAAAGGTATTATTAGCTACCTTAGAATAACATTTCATCATGCATCCCTCCCCTCAATCCATTGTATTTGTGTAAATCAATAAATAATCATTGGATGTTAGATGTGTTGTGTTTTTGTATTTGTGTCATCGTGTGTTTGACTTTTTGAGAGAGGGTATTTGAGCAAGTGAGAAGCTAACTGCTGTGAGGTCCACAGATTATTTCACAGTCTGTAGTTTGATTCTTGTCTGTGTCCATTGCTTTGAGAAGGGGAAGGTATCTCCCTTCTAGAGTCATTCCAGGTCATCGTTTTGGTTTCTGTCAAGTGCCATTTTCTCTATTCTTTGAATATTATTAGTCCACATTTTTTCAATCCAAGCAGTGGTGGCGCAGAGTAAGATAAATTCCATTCCAGTGTCATGTGTGTACTGATTTCATAAGGTTGAACTGCAAGATTCTGTTCAATTAAGAATTGTTCACCAATGAGAATGGTTAGTGATACCTGAGTGTTTGTTGCTCCTCCAAAACCTGGTTAGTTTTGATCAGTATCCCTAGTTGCTTTACTCTGGGGGAAGAAGTTTGGCTGATATGCCTACTTCGAGGTGGAATTCATTGCTGGATCTCTTTAACATATCTTGACTTAATGCTTTGTGAGTTTAAATTCCTTTTTAATTTCAGTTTGTTTTTTGTTGTTTTGTTTTTGGTCTTGATTGCCCATATTTGGTTAGGGCTCTAAGTTTCTATACTGCGCCACCAAGTAAATTATTCCTTACCTGTGTCTTGGAGCTGTTTTGGAAATTAAATGAAAGGAGGTCCACAGTATGTTTTCTTTTTTTTTTTTTTTTTTAAAGTTTTTTTGGTAATGCTTATGTTATTATTTATTTATTTATTTTTGACTGTGTTGGGTCTTCGTTTCTGTGCGAGGGCCTTCTCCAGCTGTGGCGAGCGGGGGCCACTCTTTATCGCGGTGCGCGGGCCTCTCACTGTCGCGGCCTCTCTTGCTGCGGAGCACAGGCTCCAGACGCGCAGGCTCAGTAATTGTGGCTCACGGGCCCAGTTGCTCCGCGGCATGTGGGATCCTCCGAGACCAGGGCTCAAACCCGTGTCCCCTGCATTGGCAGGCAGATTCTCAACCACTGCGCCACCAGGGAAGCCCCACAGTATGTTTTCTTGACTACAGAGTGATAAGTAAGGACCTGAGTGCTGAATATGACAGTGCTTGGTGAGTTTGGTGGTGTTATTTGGACACAAAGAGCTGTGACTTAAGTGTTTCAAGTGTACTTTTTCTCAGCGCATTTCACAAAGGAAGGACTTATAAAAGCTGTGAGTTGGTTGCAACATAAAAGTAGTTACTACTACTGCAACAGTTGTTAAAGGGGATTTAAGATGTAATTGCTAGTGGAAATAACTTTTATACCTATACGTAGTAATATAGGATACTTGGTTTTATGTGGCTTTAAGTTTTTACTTTGCCTCATGTTGTCGAAGTAAGATTAAATTTTCTTCTTGATGTATTTCACAATTCTATTATCTTCTCTTTGCTTTACACATTGAAAGGTTACAAATTGCTAAAATCTAAAAGCTTGTATAGTAAATGAAGTGTAGATTACAGATTTCATTACAACATACCAATGGTGAAATGTTATCAGTGGTAATGGGGAATTGGTTAAAAATGGATTGAAATAGAGCAGTTCTGCTTTTGTACACTGAGTGTGGGAATTTGTATTAGTTTGATGAAAGTGGTTATCGTATAAGTTGATACACATTGAAGCATTGAGATTGGAGTGCAAATTTGGAGTTGCTCTTTCTATGGCTTGATTACCTCTCCAGTTCCTCAAAATATATGGGTGCAGTTGTGTTTGAATTGAATTAATAAGTTCAGATAGTATTTTAAATTTGTAAAAATACTAGAGATTCATGTAACAAGATGTCCTTCATTTGTACTTAGTGTTCAAGTGACAAATCAGAAATGATAGTGAATTTGAATTTAAACGGAACCTGCTTAAGTAAGCATTGGCATGGCGTGGCAGGCTCATAAAGCCATTTCATGGAAAGACGCCTTTGACTGCTGAGAGGCAAGGGATGGGGCATGGCAGAGGGTGGGCAGGAATGGTGGGGATGAAAGAAGAAGATAAACCCTGATATAAAAAGTGCTAATGGCAAGGGAGAAATATGCTTGGAGTTTTATAGCATAATCCAATATGAATAGTTTATGAAATTGGCACCTTAGGATACTTGCCTTGAGATTTGCTCACCTCAGCTTCCCAGTATGAGGTTCCAAGAGGCTCTACTGAGAATCTCAATAGTGATTCTTAACCTTTTCTGGGTAACAAACAACTTTGACATTTTGATGAAAGCTTGTAGATCCTCTCCACAGAAAATTGTACATGCATAGAAAATCTTGCTTACATTTTCAGGGAGTTCTTGGGTCCCCATTAAAAGCCTAGTTCTTTAGATGGAAATTGCTCACCCTTGAGATAATTAAAGATAAATGAGTTTGAATTCAGGTCCGCAAGTAGTTCTGACTTAAACAGAACAATTTTGCAGTCTGTTATGAATACATGGTGTTCTATTTATATGGAAAGACTTCAGGGTGTAATTTCTCTCAGGGCTGCTGACACTTCTGGGGAGTCTAGTTACTGTTTGGGGGGAGTTGGTTTGGTTAAGAAATCAGAGCAGTGGGTTCTTTAAAGGAACTAAATTTGGCCTGTGGTGACCCAAAAATGACTTGTGTCCTCAGCTATTTTGTCTTAGATATGACATATATTAAAAGCAAATATTCCCTTTTTTTTTTTTTTTAGTATTACAGTTTTCCTTTTTTTGTGTTCTGTGTTGATTTTCAGTTTTGTAGGCTGAAGCTAATAATGTTTGCTTTCTTCTTTTTTGCCTCTACCAAAGCTAAATCTGAATAATAACAATAGTGTTCACTTATTGAGTGCCTACTATTCTAGGAGCCATACATACATGGTTTTATTTAATTCTCACAAGGACTGTAATGAGTCTGTATATATTCCTCATCTGTAAAATACTGTCTGTATTTTACAGATGAGGAAACTAAAGTTCAGAGAAGTTAAGTAACGTTCCCACAGTTGTCTCTCTAGTAAGTAGTGGACTGCAGTTCAGACCGTGGTTCCAAAGCTTATGAATGTCCTTTGTAGTATGCTGTGCTACTTCTTACCAAGTCTGCATGTGGAAGTGGAAGGAAGGATACCCTCCCATGTTTGATAGCTAGGGGAAGTCTGTATAAAGTAAAGGAGCTCTGTGGAGTAATCTAGAATGCAGTGATGCTGCACCTTGTTTTAATTAGCTCATAGCCACACACTGCTAGACAAGTAGGTTATCTTTACCTCATTGAGCTTTAAAGCATAGGAATAGACCTGCCACATTTGATTCAGTGCATGTTTCTGCTTGTTCAGATGTTAGCAAGGCCTCCAGCAAAATACCTTTATAACTAGCAACTAGAACTCTGTAGCTTACGCAGTGGCCAGCAGTCTGTTTACTCCTAAGCCCCACCATCAACAAAGATGGATCTGTGCTTCGAGAGAGCAGATCCTCATCATCCTCTTCTAGCACGGGAGAGAGGGAGACCAATGCAAGATGGAGATAAAGAAGGAAGAAAGTTAGATGCCTGAGTCACATCAGCTCACATCAGTCACGTACTGCTGCTACTCCCTGTCCTAGGCTTACGGGTATTTTCTGTCAAACTGAGAATTTAAATTACCTAAGGACTGATATGGTGCTTTTCCACATTGGGGTTTCTGATAAGATTTTTACAAAACGTCTGCTAAAAAATGTTTGAAACCCATGTTTTAAATCATAATAGGGTTGCTATTTGTATTGGAGCTTTAATCTAAGTGGCAGGTTTTAAAATTGTTCATTTATCCAGCACCTCCTGTGTGCTAGGTCTGGGGTTGAAATCTTTGCCCTCAAAGAACTTGGTCCAGACAGGTAAACGGACAGAATACCATGAGGCAAGTACAGTAACTCTGCTATAAGAGCCTAGCCTGGGGGAAGGAGGAATTAGGGCTTCCTAGAAGAAATCTGAGCTAAATTAGAAGGATGAGTAAGGATTACCCAAGGTTTACAGAGCTTTCACCTTCTGCCGGCTGACTTTTCACAATTCCTTTGCTGTTGCTGCTGCATAGAATTTTAGTACTAAATGGATTTCAGGCATGTTTCAGGTTTTTATCAGGAGCAGAGAAGCTAGAAGGAGGTACCAGAGAACATGGTAATCAAAACACAATTGCTGTAGATTCAAAATATCTTCTGCATCATAATATGAGGAATTAGAGTATGAGAAGATATGTATCAGATCTGATCTCTGTGGTTGGTTCTTTCCTGGTCTCCTTCACACTCATCCCATAATACCCCCTTGCCCTTCTGATATTAAACTTTGGCTGGGAAGCAGTACCTGCTGGCCTTAAAATACAGATTTTACTTGGTGTATTGAGAAGTCCACCTGATTTGGAGTAAAAAAAAAAATCTGGATTCAAGTTTGGCTTTTCCATTTTAATGTGTTATCTTGGACTAGTTCCATAACTACTTTGGGCATCAGTTTCCCCTTCTCTAAAATGACGGGGTTAGACTAGTTTATAGTTTACAAAGTGATCCTCTTGAGTTGTAATGGCTTTTCATTCTGAAGATTATGGTTTGAGGTTTGTTTTGTTCTTGCAAGTAGGCGGGAAGGATTTATAGAGACCTATTAATGGTTTCTTAGTTTGTCTGATGGTCAGTGACACGTTTCTGTGGTGACTTACTGATACTAGAGGCATTCTGACGTGGATCATAGGGAAGGCAGCTTGCTCATAATGAGAAGAAACCTCTGGTTTTTGTTTTATTAATGTTAGATTTAGCCAAACAGACTGAAATACTTCTGTGACTTTAGTAGTGAAGACTGTATTGTCTGTGGTGGGATGGCTTGAGGCTGTAAAATAAGGTTGCCGCCATGGTCAGATGCTGCCTTGCTCTGGGTGATGATCCAGGTAGTTCATTATGAGGTATGAGGGAAAGTAAGTTCTGAAGTAAACTCCTGTGATGAGAAACAATCTATTTTTACTTTAGGAATAATACTTCGAGCTAATACAATACGAAATGAAGTATTTCCTGATTATTAGGTAGGCGCCTGACTTCAAGTAATGTGTAAACTGCAGGTGAGATTTACATGGATGAAATATTGCAGGATCCCAAGATACTTCTGAATTCTCAATTGGTTCCTAGTTCTTTGGCTTGCTGCCAATCAGAAGTTTTTCAGTCTCCTATACTCTTAACTGAAATTTGAGATAGTTTGAACTTTTTAAAGTACATTTGAAATTTGTCAGTTTTTATGATCTTTATTAACTAGTAGTTGTTTTGTACTTTTTTGAGCCCTGTGTGTGTGTTTCCTGACTCTTCTGAGACATTAAATTTTATTTGTAGAGAATGTAAACTCCATAAAGGCAGAGATTTTTGTCACTTTTGTTCACTATTGAATTGCTAGCACCCGTAACAGTGCTTGGCAGGTAGTAGGAAGTCTATAAATATTTGTTGAATGAAATGTTGATTAAGTTAGAGTCTAGGAATCAGTTTAAGATAAGTTTTGGGGTAATAGAGATGGCATCACAACACTCTTTTCGCACTCAAAGCTGCCCTAAATTGTTTGCACTGATGTGTAATTGAATTGAAAATAGTTCCATAATTTCCTTTGAGATGGCATAAGCATTGACCCAGTTTACATAGCCATCTAAAATGGCTGGGTTACATTTGAAGTATAGATACTGAGGATTAGAATTTGTATAAAGGCCAAGGAGAAAAAACATTTATAGTCAAATGTTACTATTAAAATTTTTGTTTTATAATTATGAGTAACACATCATCAATTCAGAAAATTTTTAAAATATGGAAAAGTAAAAAGTCAGTCATAATCTTAGTACATAGAGATAACCACTGTTTAACATTTTGGTTTATTTCTTGTCCTTTTTTCTATGGACTTTAATTTTAATGGACTTAAAATCTGCCCTTTTTTGTAACATAACTTAAGGTTAAATTACATATAGTTTTGTATCTTGCTTATTTTGTTACTTAGCTATCTGCCAGCAGAAACTACTTTTTGAATAGTTTTCTTCTTCATCAATTTGGAATGAACTATTTTTGTTTCTTTGGAAAGGTCTTCTTTCACCTTTGGCTTGTAGCTCAGAAGTTATCACTACACATTAGAAAGAGAAGGGCTGAAACCTTTATCAAGAAGTCAAACATTTTTGACTTGTGCCTATAATGTTTTGCATTATTTACGACATTAAAACTTGATCTAACTTCACAGATTTTCCCCCCTACAGTTATGTACATTTAAAAAATTATTTCTTTGAATCCATCTTCATCCATATATTCAATCATACTTAAAAAAGACGTGGCCAGGGTGGTATTTGCTAGTTATGAATTGTATACATGTGTGATATTGCCTTGATTCCTTTAATTTGTTTCAACAAACGTTGGTATTATATGGAGTGATTGAGGAGGGAGGAAAAGACCATATGCGGTCTCATGTGGAGTTAGGGAAATAAGATTGAAACATGGGAACAAACAGAATTTTGGAATAACAAGGGGGAAAACAAGGTGGCAATAGAAATAAGTACAGCCAGTTTTGAGCCAGAATACAGTATTTTTACATTGAGAATGGAAAGGACTGAACCTTGAAGATAGAATGGAGGAATGTAAGAAAGAAAGGGTGAGTGACTCCTGACTCTTTCTAGGCCCTAGAAAATAGCATATAAGAAACAATTTGAACTGAAAGATGAATTTTTAAAAAATTAAAAAGAAGAGTTTAAGCCTGTAGTCAGGCTTAAGAGTTTAACCCTGTAGTCAGGGTTTGGTTCGGCAGAGAGGAATGGATTGTGGTGAGTGGGTGATCAGCATGAACAAAGATTTGGGCCTGAAATAAGCACGGTGTATGCTGGATTGTAAGGGTCCTGAGCAGTATGCTTGGAGTGGAGGAGTCTTGAGGTTGAATGCTTGAGATAATGGATCCAGATTCTAGAGGACTTTGAATGAATAAGAGAAGAGCTTAGACCTCACTTGTGCAAAACCATTGCTCTTTTTTTTGGACAGCTTTATTGAGATATAATTTGCATACCATAGAAGCCACCCATTTACAGTGTACAGTTCAGTGGTTTTGAGTATATTCACAGAATTCTGCAACCATCACCCTAATAAATTTTGGAATATTTTCATCACTCCCAAAAGAAACCCATTAGACTCACCAGTTCCCTCCCCCGCCAGTTCTCTCTGCCCTAGGCAAGTACTAATCTACTTTCAGCCTATAGAGATTTGCCTATTCTGGACATTTCGTATAGGAATAATACAATATGTGGTCTTTTGTGAGTGGTTTCTCTCACTTTGCATAATTTTTTTGTGGTTCATCTATGTTGTAGCATGTTTTAGAACCTTTTTTTAAAATTGTTGGAGAATATTCCAAGTATTACATTTTCTTCATTCATCTGTTGATGGACGTTTGGGTGGTTTAAACTTATTTACTATTATGAATAATTATAATTGTGTGGATGTATGTTTCATTTCTCTTGAGTATATACCTAAGAGTACAGTTGCTGGGTTTTATGAGGTAACTCCATGTTTAACATTTTGATTAACTGCCAAACTGTTTTCCAAAGTGACTACCATTTTACATTCCTACCAGCAAAAGATGAAGGTTCCAACACTTGGCATTGTATACGTCTTTTTGATTATAGGCCGTTCTAGTGGGTGTGAAGTAGTATCTCATTGTGGTTTTGATTTGCTTTTCCTTGATGACTAATGATGTTGTGCATCTTTTTGTGGGCTTATTGGCCATTTATCTTTGGAGAAATGTCTGCTCAAATCCTTTGCCCAGTTTTTAGCTTGGTTGTCTTTTTATTATTGAGTTGTAAGAGTTCTTTATATATTCTGGATACAAGTCCCTTTTCAGATATAACATTTGCAAATATTTTTTCCCATTCAGTGGGTCATCTTTTCACTTTTCACCCTCCGAAGCACAAAAGTTTTTAATTTTGATGAAGTCCAATTTATCTGTTTTTCTTTTGTCACTTGCACTTTCATATTGTGTCTAAGAAGGCTTTGCCTAATTCAAGGTCATGAATATTTACTTCTTTGTTTACTTCTAAGAGTTTATAATTTTAGTTTGTACATTTAAGTCTCTGATCCATTTTGAGATAATTTTTGTGTATGATGTTAAGTAGGGGGTCCAAGTTTATTTTGCATTTGGATATCCAGTTGTTTCAGTACTATTTGTTGAAAAGACTGTTCTTTCCTCATTGAATTGTCTTGGCACTTTGTCAAAAATCAATTGCATTTCTTTTGTTTCGTTTTTTTTTTTTTAATTGGGAAACTGGTGATGAAAACAGTAGTTTTGAAGATTTGTTTGGTTGAGGTGTGCAAGTTGAAATAAGGAACAGGAAAGATTAGGAGAGTAGGAATGGCATCACAGAACTATGTGTAAGGTTTTATAATCCATTAAATGTTTGAGATTTAGTGAGGTGTGCTAATTTTTTATGACTTATTGAATAAACAAACTTTGACCATTTCTTCCTTTTGTATAATGCCTAGAACTATTCAAAAGAGATTTTGCCTGCTTCTATTATTAAGATAATTCCTATTAGGTAGTGATAATTTTGTAAGAAGTAAGGTATGGGCATTTGACTACTTTGCTGTCCTGTGAAGAATTGAAATTGTAAGTTACAAATTCTTGGGTTATTGTATTTCACATAGAATGTTAGTTCTGCATAAAGCATTTATGTAATTTTCAAGTTAAATTTGATTTTTTTTATTTATTAGGTTATACCCTCAGTCTACGCTAATGTTTCTTTATATTATTATAAAGAAACAAAATAGAGAAATACTGCTAATCTCTAACAGGATTCTTTTTACTATTTAGGAAAAGACCACATTAAAGAAGAGGCTCTGTATAACCTTTCAGGTCTGATAAAAACAGGGTTTATTTGCTTTGGATGAAGATTTGCCACACACAAGAAACTTCTTCAGTGACTTGAAATATTACAGTGTGGGAATGGGGTTGCTGATTTTTAAAGATTATGTCTGTCTACTTTTTAAGTTTTATAAATTACTATGCGTATCTTTAGCTTAGCTCTTACTAAATATGCAAAGGAAGAGGGTCTTAATTAACCTAAATGTAGAATTTTAAGGACATCAATACCTGGTTAATATTGTTGAGTCTTTGAGGCTAATATGTCATATTCAGCTGATACTTTCAATATTGTTGATCTTTTTCAGAAATAATAGAATTTGGAACCAGTCCAACTTCCTGAGGTAACTGCTGTTTCAAAAGCATACAGCAGAGTACTTAACCTTAGCTTATTACCTTTTATGCAGTGACTGGGTGAGTGTACTTGAATGTGGTACATTTTAGGCAAGGCAGTGAAAGCTGAATGCTGCTCTGGAAAGTCAGTGATTTCATTCTTGACCTTTAAAAAATCATAATTAAAAAATCGAAGCATGTAAGTATGCATTAGCTTACTTTCGCATTACATAAGTCTACTTTGGGGATCTCCCTGTCCAACTTTATGGCCCTCTCCCTCAGGGGCGTTTGTTCAGAGGCTAAGGGAAATGAGGATGACTTGCCTAAGCATCAAGTTTATGCCAGCTCAGACTGATTTGAGATCTTTAATAACATGAACCACTTTGACCTACTAGTAGGGTAACCGAAGATCCCCTTTCTCCTGTAATGGTCCTGGTTTGGATGGTAAATTATAGGGTCATCCTACCTAGTAACCATTATATAGCTTAGAAAATTAGGCATCTTTATGCTATTTCTAGATATGTTACTAAAATGCTTTGTGAGGCAGCAAAACATTTTATATCCTTTGGTCCAACAATTTGTATTTTGTATTTGACCTTGTAGTTATTATAGAAGTCTTTGACATTAGCATGTCAACTAAGTAGGAGCAAAGTATTGTCAGCTCCCAAAAAAAAAACTTGATTTGAACTAATTTTAGACTTGCAGAAAACCTGCCAAAATAGTAGGAGGAGTTCCCTTGTATCTCTCACCTCCTTCTCCTACTGTTAGCATCTTCCATAACCAGTATAATCATCAAGAACAGGAAATTACCATTGATACAGTATTTTCAGCTAAACTACAGACCTTATTAGAATTTTTACCAATTTTTCCACTATCCTTTTAGTTATTATTTTTCCTTAGTCTTTTCCAGTCTGTGATTGTTCCTCTGTCTTTCCTTATCTTTCATGACCTTGATGCCTTTGAAGATTACCAGTCAGTTATTTTGTAGTATGTCCCTCAGTTTGGGTTTATTTGATGTTTTCTCATGATCAGAATGAGGTTATGAATTTTGGTAAGAATAGCAGAATGCATCCTTTAGTAGTGTATCATATCAAGAAGTTCGATAGTGTATCATATTAAGAAATTCCTGATGTCCGTATGTAATGGTTACTTTGATTACTTGGTTAGATTGGCGTCTGCATGGTGGGTCATTCTACTGTGGCGTTACTATCTTTCTCTTTGTAATTGATAAGTATCTTGTGGAAGACTTTGCAAATACTGTTTCTCCTCACACTTTGGCCCACTAATTTCAGCAACTGGTGGATCTTAACATGCAACGTTTATTAAGTTTGTGGTTGCATAATTGGGGCTATTTCTCTCTTCTACATTTATTAATTGTAATTCTGCTGTGAGGAAGAGCTCTCCTCCATTTATTGATTTATTCTATTATATATTTATATCATCACGGAGTCACGGATATGTATTATCATTATTTGTTTTGTTGCTCAGATTATTCCAACTTTGGCCATTAGGAGTTCCTTCAGATTGGCTACTGTGTTTTTCTACCTAGCCACCAACCTGTTTGTTTTTTGCCGTGCTATGCGGCTTGCAGGATTTTAGTTCCCCTACCAGGGATTGAACCCAGGCCCCTAGCAGTGAAAGTGTGGAGTCCTAACCACTGGACTGCCAGGGAATTTTGCCCACACCACCCCCTTTCTTTTTTAAAGCATTTCTTTACTTTCTGACACCACAAGGTGTTTCAGGTTCATATTGTATTTTTCCTGCCTCAATGCTGTGATCAAACACTTCTCCAAGAAATCCTGACTCTTTTTATTGGAAAATGGTATTAGTGACCAAGCTCTGGGCCGAGGTGTGTTCAATGTTACTGGAATGTCATTGCTTCTAGGCCCTATTGGCAGACAAAATTAGGAAATATATATATATATATATATATATATATATATATATATATATATATATATATACACTAACCCACTTGTATACACATTATCTGTATTTCTGTATTTATATATACATTAAAAACCACGAGTTTATACTAATAGCTCGAGTTCCACTGCAATGCCACCCAGTTTGTTTTAACATTCCCCTTTTCCTTATTTATTAAATATCTCCAATAATGAGAAACCTGGCTCTCATTATCTACAATCTACTCAGCTAATTATAGTATACACATAAAAAGTTTGAGAATTGCTAACCCTATTCCTCTACTTTTAGTTTTGATTGTTTACTTTGGATATGTGAAACATTACTCTGGTTCTAAGAGTCTGAGTTATATTAAAAAAAAAAAAAAAAGATATACTCAGAGAAGTGTTACTCCTATCTCTGCTACCCAGTTTCTCTTTCTGCCTTCTTTCCCAACTGTACCTGGAGGTAACCAATCTCTTAATTTCTGGTTTATCTTTCCTGTATTTCTTTTATACAAATGAGTAGATACCTGTACATTTCTTATATCCCTTTTCTTACATGAAGGTAGCCATGTGGTTGTGGTGAATCCCCTAATTCCTTGAGTTCTAGTTTTCTCATCTGTAAAATGAGGAAAATAGTACCTCTCTCCTTTTCCAAGGGTTATGATAATGATTGAGATAATGAAAGAGAAAATGCTTTCTAAACTTTATGATGGCATTTATAAGGCAACAGCATTAGTGGTTTCTGTCCAGGGAAATGACTTATTTGACCTTGTGACACAGTACAAGAAGCTTTTGTTACTGTGAAACAATTTGAGAATTAAAACATAGTTTTTTTGTTGTTCTACTTTTTCATTTTTATTATTTTTACCAATTTTCAGTATGGTTTTAGGTTATCACAGCATATCTTGTGTAATTACTTAATTTTTTATTTTTGAGCTTGGCCAGCATCTGAATTCCCCAAGAGTCAACGTTTTTAATTTGTATTAAAACTTGGTCAGATTTAAAAAGTATTCCTTCTTCTGTTAGCAGAGTAGATAAAAGAAGGAAATGTGTAGAGGTTTTTGTATTGTTTTTGTTTTTGCTTTGTTTTGCTCCCAGAGACTTGAATTTGAAGGGCTTTTTATGTTTAGGTTGTATTGGGAACTACAGGTCCAGTGTCTTTACTTCATATCTAACAGTTTGATTTAGTCAGAAGATGTACGTATTTCACATTCTTTGAGTTTTTAAGAGTAAATTCTTTTGATGAGATTTGAGGTCGGAGACGTACTCTAGTTAACCCTGTGGAACCCATGGATAAACCACCTACATTGTTTTTTATTGTTGTTAAATTTTGAACGCCAGGTCTGATGAATTGTTTTACCTGAAGGAGCTTAACTGAAATAGAAATTTAGTCATTAAAAGTTACAGTTCATATGCACTTTAAAAATCACAACCCCCTTTCTTCAGTTAACCATGTATTTATCACGGAGTCTAGGTACAAAAAGTAAGTCTGCATACATTTAGTGAAATTAAGGCTTTGGTCTATTCATAGGAGTACTGTGTGTGAAAATGAGTGGCAGTGGTAAGGACAGTTGTGAGAAGCCTCCAACTGTCAGATGGCAAAATAGCCTTCACACACATACTGCTGGTCACTCTTTCTAATTTTTCTCAGAATATTTGGAGAGGCAAGTCATGTTTCTTTTGTATTCCAGAAACATATTTGTGAAAATAGCTTAGTTGCTATTCAACTGAATGGAAGAGGACAACTGGTAATGGTAAGGTTAGGATGCTCACGGGAGAAGGAAAGAACTAATGGAATCTTGAGAAAAGAATAAGAAGTAGAACAGGGAAGGGAAATATTGGTCATTGTTTTGATACCACAGGTTAAGCTAACAGTGCCTGAGGCTTAGTAGACACACAATCATTGTTTATTAAATGAACAAAGGAGCAAGTTTTATTAAATAATAGTACGTGCTAGCTATTGAAGGAGATACAAAAGAAACCTGAAATGTGCTCTCTGCTTCTTATGTACTCTAGTCAAACAGTTAAAAATTTAAGGTGCTCTCTGAATGGAGGTAGGAGATCGGAGGCCTGAAAGAGCAGTGAGAACTAGAGGAATAGGAAGTAAGATTTGGGTAGATGTAAGGGGAAGGACATTTGCAGTTTATTTATTTATTTATTTATTTAGCTAGCTAGCTGCACTGGGTCTTAGTTGCCGTATGTGGGATCTTCTAGTTGTGGCGTGTGGGGTCTTCAGTTGCAGCATACAGGATCTTCAGTTGAAGCATGCAAACTCTTAGTTGTGGCATGTGGGATCCAGTTCCCTGACGAGGGATTGAACCCAGGCCCCCTGCTTTGGGAGCGCAGAGTCTTAGCCACTGGACCACCAGGGAAGTCCCAGGACAATTACAGTTGAGGAAGGATACATTTATAGCAGTTAGGAAATGGTACGTAGTATGTTTGGGGTAGTCAGAAGACCTGCTTGGCTGAAATGGAAAACATAGAATGTGCAGTACATGTGATAGTTTTGGAGACTTTTGCGTATTTAGCTAAATAATCTGTACTTTTATCTTGTAGTAGGTGGAAGTTTATTGAAGACTTAAGACCTGCTAACATGTTTGGTCATTACCGGAAGATGAAGATTGTGCTGAATGGGTTGAGAGAGACAGGAGGTATGGAGACTATATGCTAGTTCCATTAACGGTTTTCCAAGGTTTTACTGCTGCACATTGAGGCTAGAGGGAAGTGAAAAGGAAAGGATGGTCATATCATGAAAGCTATAAAAGAAAGAAAGATTTGACTATCCTTGATAAAAGAAAGTAAAAAGTTAAAACTGACTCCAAGCCTTTGAGACTGGAAAATTATGCTGTCATTGATGGAGTAAGAAGGATGTAGGGTTTAATTTTATATCACGTTTTGAGATAGTGGGCAGATAAATTCAGTTTAGGACATGTTGGATTTGAAATGAATGGAACGTCTTACTCATTTAACAAATGGAGATAACTGGACATGTTTGGAAATAGGGAGATGAAGGTCACATGAGCAGAAAGGGCTGGGAAAACAAATGTGTGAAAATATAAGCATAATGGAGAACGTGAAGAGAAAAGCAAAGGTTCTAAGTCCATGCAGTGTCCAGTGATTTGATGAAGATGATGAAACTGTAGAAAAGAGGAAGCGGCTGAAAGGAAAGAGAACCAAGAAAGCACAATATTTTTATGCTTTCCTGGTTAGGTTCCCACTGAGCTTTATGTAGCTGGAGAAAGTGACATTTAATACTTGACAGGTAGCCTTTTGATTTTTAAAAAAAAATAAATTTATTTATTTTTGGCTACGTTGGGTCTTTGTTGTGCGTGGGCTTTCTCTGGTTGCGTTGAGCAGGGGCTACTCTTTGTTGCGGTGCGTGGGCTTCTCATTGTGGTGGCTTCTCTTGTTGCGGAGCACGGGCTCTAGGTGCACAGGCTTCAGTAGTTGTGGTACGCGGACTCAGTAGTTGTAGCTCACGGGCTCTAGAGCACAGGCTCAGTAGTTGTGGCACACGGGCTTAGTTGCTCCGCGCATATGGAGTCTTCCCAGACCAGGGCTTGAACCCGTGTCCCCTGCATTGACAGGGGGATTCTTAACCACTGTGCCACCAGTGAAGTCCTAGCCTTTTGATTTAAACTCCAAACTCTGCTTAAGTAATTGTTGCTACATTTAAGGAAGATTGGGAACCGAAGAGAAATTTCTTTCTCTTTCTTTGCAAGCCTGAAATTAGTCCCTGATGGACTTTGGTTTGGGTAGTTATATTTAAATCTATACTTTTGCTTATTCTCTATAATAATGGCATATTTTATAATAAAAACCTTTAAATATACTTAAATCACATATTATCTACCTTGGCTACTCAAAAGCTGTTGTTATTGGGGTTCTGGGCTCAGTTATTATGAAATCATTCATTTGAATTCACATTTTTAATAAAGGATTTTATATACTAATCAGGAATTAAGCATAGCATAATGAACTCAGTGTTACCACCCTTAATTGATAAATTTCAAGAAGGAGAAAAGGAACTGATGTTTTAGCGAGTTTTTGTCTCGTTATTGTGGACTGATGTATAATTTCTTAAGCTTTTTGAAATAGTGAAAGTATCTTGTGGATGATGAATTTTTGTACCTAAGGAGTTTGGTTTACAAGTTGGGAACTGCTTTGTTAGTCCAGTATTTGTACCAGCTGGGAACTGGTGATTTGGCAAGCTGTTTCACATGGAATGTAGAACAAAGCAGAGATGGGATACTTTCTCCATAGGTTCTAAATAGAAATCTGTTTTGGGGACGTCCCTGGCAGTGAGTCCAGTGGTTAAGACTCCGTGCTTCCACTGCAAGGGGCACGGGTTCGATCCCTGGTCAGGGAACTAAGACCCCGCATGCCACATAGCACAGCCAAAAAAAAAAAAAAATCTGTTTTCTTGTTTATGTATCCCAGCTTAGTCATTCAGTAGGTATTTATTGAGCACTGACAATGTGTCCTGGGCTAAGCATGGAGAAATTAGAAATAAGTCATAGTCTTTGCCCTCAAGAAGTTTACAGTCCTAATGCAGGAGACAGATATGTAAGAGGGTAAGTAAACAGGAATCAGAAAGCATAGGACCCATGAGAGCTCTGAGGGGGGTCACTTCACTTAAGGGTGTGGGTGGGAGAGAATTGGGAGGAATGAGGGAAGAGGCTTCCTGGAGAAGGGGGTACTTCTAAACAATCTGGAAGGATGACTGAGC
The DNA here is from genome assembly GCF_949987535.1 of Balaenoptera acutorostrata. Classification (NCBI taxonomy): domain Eukaryota; kingdom Metazoa; phylum Chordata; class Mammalia; order Artiodactyla; family Balaenopteridae; genus Balaenoptera; species Balaenoptera acutorostrata. The sequence goes on along the minus strand of NC_080064.1, from coordinate 16,581,271 downwards.
CACGTGAAAGAAAATGGTAGGACAAAGAGTATTTCAGCCATGAATCAGCACATACAGAGACTTAGGACAGTGAAAATGACTTGTTCATCATTGCTGGAACAACAGTTTGGAGGGGAGAAGTGGATAATCAGAGGCCACAGAAAAGGGCCGTATAAGCCATGCTAAGGAGCACGGATTTCAGCCAGATGACAGTGAGGAGCCATCAAAGCTGTAGGCTGGGGAATGATGTGGCCAATTTGTGTTTTAGAAGGACCCTTCTGGAATGTTGTTAGGCAGGAGGATCAGATTATATATTTTTAGTAAATAATTCAAATCCAAATATGTGGGTTATAATTTTTACTTGGGACTCTTAAGATAGGTTGTATATACTTCTTCTAAGGATGACTTTCAGTTCATTTACTTTTTTATCTGCAGTTTTCCAAATTTATGAATTATGTGTAGATATTTTTGTTTAAGAGACTTGGAGCTAGGTTAATTTCCCTGGTTGTTACCAACCTGTATTTAAAGATAACTCGGACTTTATATATTTTAAAAAACACATGTAGTTCTGATTTAAGTTTCAGCCTTTGTTTACAGTTGATGCATGGTTTGTAGGAGATTCATGGTGGATAGCTTGTAAGTTTATAGTTTAAAAGGCATATTGTCTTGGTACTCAAATAAAGGAACACTTAATAGTGAAAGTACCTCCTGGCTAACAGGGCATCTTTTGTCATAGATATATATGTATTGTATATATCTATATCTCCTTGTTAGTTCAGCTAGGAATTTGAAATATTAGGTTAATTTGACTGCCTTTGAAATGAAAAGGGAAATTATTAAGGTGTAATGCCCAGATGAGCCATGGGATATGAAACGAGAAAGCAATTAGGAGTTGTTTCTCAGCCCAGTACTTTATTGGAAATCACAACTTTGAAAAATATATTTGGATAAAAGCTCTCCAGAGAGTGGGCATAGAGGGAACCTACCTCAACATAATAAAGGCCATATATGACAAACCACAGACAACGCTGTTCTCAGTGGTGAAAAACTGAAACCATTTTCTCTAAGATCAGGAACAAGACAAGGTTGCCCACTCTCACCACTATTAATTCAACATAGTTTTGGAAGTTTTAGCCACAGCAATCAGAGAAGAAAAAGAAATAAAAGGAATCCAAATCAGAAAAGAAGGAGTAAAGCTGTCACTGTTTGCAGATGACATGATACTATACATAGAGAATTCTAAAGATGCTACCAGAAAACTACTAGAGCTAATCAATGAATTTGGTAAAGTAGCAGGATACAAAATTAATGCACAGAAATCTCTTGCATTCCTATACACTAATGATGAAAAATCTGAAAGAGAAATTAAGGAAACACTCCCATTTACCACTGCAACAAAAAGAATAAAATACCTAGGAATAAACCTACCTAAGGAGACAAAAGACCTGTATGCAGAAAACTGTAAGACACTGATGAAAGAAATTAAAGATGATACAAACAGATGGAGAGATAGACCATGTTCTTGGATTGGAAGAATCAATATTGTGAAAATGACTATACTACCCAAAGCAATCTACAGATTCAGTGTAATCCCTGTCAAACTTCCAATGGCATTTTTCACAGAACTAGAACAAAAAATTGCACAGTTTGTATGGAAACACAAAAGACCCCGAACAGCCAAAGCAATCTTGAGAAAAAAAAAAAATGGAGCTGGAGGAATCAGGCTCCCCAACTTCAGAGTATACTGCAAAGCTACAGTAATCAAGACAGTATGGTACTGGCACAAAAACAGAAATATAGATCAATGGAACAGGACAGAAAGCCCAGAGATAAACCCACACACATATGGTCACCTTATTTTGATAAAGGAGGCAAGAATATACAATGGAGAAAAGACAGCCTCTTCAATAAGTGGTGCTGGGAAAACTGGACAGCTACATGTAAAAGAATGAAATTAAAACACTCCCTAACACCATATACAAAAATAAACTCAAAATGGATTAAAGACCTAAATGTAAGGCCAGACACTATAAAACTCTTGGAGGAAAACACAGGAAGAACACTCTTTGAAGTGTGTTGCTGTGAAGTGTAAATCACAGCAAGGTCTTTTTTGACCCACCTCCTAGAGTAATGGAAATAAAAACAAAAATAAACAAATGGGACCTAATGAAACTTAAAAGCTTTTGAACAGCAAAGGAAACTATAAACAAGACGAAAAGACAGCCCTCAGAATGGGAGAAAATGTTTGCAAACAAATCACGAACAAAGGCTTAATCTCCAACATATATAAGCAGCTCATGCAGCTCAATATTAAAAAAACAAACCACTGGATCAAAAAATGGGCAGAAGACCTTAGTAGACATTTCTCCAAAGAAGACATACAGATGGCCAAGAAACACATGAAAAGCTGCCCAACATCACTAATTATTAGAGAGATGCAAATCAAAACTATAATGAGGTATCATCTCATACTGGTCAGGATGGCCATCATCAAAAAATCTACAAAAAAATAAATGCTGGAGAGGGTGTGGAGAAAGGGGAACCCTCATGCATTGTTGGTGGGAATGTAAATTGATACAGCCACTCTGGAGAACAGTATGGAAATTCCTTAAAAAGCTAAAAATAGAATTAATATATGACCCAGCAATCCCACTACTGGGCATATACCCAGAGAAAACCATAATTCAAAAAGACACATACACCCCAATGCTCATTGCAGCACTATTTGCAATAGCCAGGACATGGAAGCAACCTAAATGTCCATCAACAGAGGAATGGATAAAGAAGATGTCGTGTATATATACAATGGAATATTAATTACTCAGCCATAAAAAGGAACGAAATTGGGTCATTTGTAGAGACATGGATGGACCTAGAGACTGTTATACAGAGTGAAATAAGTCAGAAAGAGAATAACAAATAATTGTATATTAACACATATATGTGGAATCTGAAAAAATTGGTATAGACGATCTTATTTACAAAGCAGAAATAGAGACAGACTACAGACGTAGAGAACAAACGTATGGATACCAAGGGGGAAGGGGGGGTGGTGGGATAAATTGGGAGATTGGGATTGACATATATATACTATTGATACTATGTACAAAATAGATAACTAATGAGAACCTACTGTATAGCACAGGGAACTCTACCCAGTGCTCTCTTGTGACCGAAATGAGAAGGAAATCCAAAGAAGAGGGGATATATATATATATATATAGCTGATTCACTTTGCTGTACTGTATAAATTAACATAATATTGTAAAGCAACTATAGTCCAATTAAAAAAATAATTAAAAAAAAAGAAAAATGTATTTGGAGGGAATCCTTCTTATGACAGAAGGATTCTTAAAGGTGAAACACTTTTTGTTCTGAGAAGTGAAACTGAGTTGAACCAGAACAAGAGAAGGTAATTCCATTGAGTATCAGGTTATTTGGCCTCTCCGACTCTCTCAAAAAAGATTAGTAAGTCATATTTTATCCACTTGTTTTCAGTTCCTTTAAATAAGCACTGAACTGTGCTTTAGTTAACAATGTTATGTGATTAAAAAGAAAAAAAAAACCAATCCTTATTTGTTTTTCTTATTGGAAGCACTTCTTCCTGTGTCTGAACATGTATAACATTAGTAGTCTATGAAGAGAACTGGGTTATTGCGATCAGAGGCACGCTCCTAGTTGCGAGAATGGTTTTTGAATGCTCTTTTAGGCACTTAAATTATTTTTGCTTTGAGAAAAGAGATTGTTCACTGTGCTTTAGGAGCTGGTAACTAAGTCTGATGCTTATTAGCCCTTAACTAAGAAAAATGGAGCTTGCTGACCAAAAATAGGTGGTTTTATAGGCCTGTGAAACCCGACAGCATGTTCAGCAATGTAAACAATGGCAGCTGTCTTATGCTGGCTTGTCTGTTGTTCGAAGTGTAATGAAACTGCTTCTCACAAATGGCTTCACCTGCTGACTCATCTTCCCGTCCCTAAACAACCATAGTATCCAGCATTATTTAATGCTGGGATTGAGAAGAAAAAGAATCCAACTCTTAGAATCTGAGGGTAGGAATGGATCATGGAAATCCTTTAACTCAGCCCCTTCTCAGATGGCCTCGAAAGAAAGGTCATTGTGGTGGATGCCATATTTTGATAGTTATAAGAATTAGTGGTACTACTATTCAGAGAGCCATTAGAATCTTCTTGAATGATTGAGGGCTCTTTTCTGTATAGAAATCCTTGAGATGTACTTTTTAGCTTTCCTACAAAAATAATACATTCTGAAAGTGGTCGTAAGTCACTGGTACAGGGGCAGCACACATTTAATGCCTGCTGTATACTGTAGGAGGAATGTGGGAAGAAGTAAAATGAAAGATGGGCGTTGTTCCTGAAAAACTTCAATTTAACTAGAAAATAGATATGAGAAAAGAGTGGGAAACATTTAGGAGTCAATTTATTAATGAGTGTATAAGCTGATTTACCTGATACATTGTGAAAGAGGCTTGTGTAAATTTATGTGAGCTCTTAGAGCAGTGGATGCAAAAAAATCTCTTGCAGAAGTGAAAACTTCCCAATTATATTTTAATTCTATAGATTGGAAATTACATTCCAAGAAATTGAGGCAAAATTTCCACAGAAAACACAGTGAAAACCGTTCACTTAAAATAGTGGTTCTCAGGGTTTTTTTTGTTGTTTTTTTTTAAATCTCAAGAGTCCTGTACATTATTAAATATTATTGAGGATCTCAGAGAGCTTTTCTTACGTGGGCTGTAGCTGTTGATATTTATATTAGATATTAAAATGAAAAAATTAAAAATATTCACTTAATTAAAAACAAGACAAACCCACTATAGATTAACTTAAATAATTGAAAAATAACTTTTTCAGAACAAAAATTAGTGTGAAGAGTGGCGTTTTATATTTTTGCAAATCTCTTTAATTTCTAGCTTAAAAGAATGTAACTGGATTCTCATATCTGCTTCTGCATTCATTCTGCTATACAGTGTTTTGTTTGAAGAAAATCTGGTCTCAGATCAGATTTGGGAAGGAGACTGGGAGGGAGAGGAGTATTTTAATGTCTTTCTCAGATAATTGTGGATATTCTTTATTATTATACGAAAACTTGACAATGGTAGTTTCTTTTCTTTCTTTCTTTTAAACCTAACTTTCTGACAATGGTAGTTTCTTAAAGGTTAGTTTCAATTTGGAACCTGAAACCATGTCCATGAACTTATTTGTTTATTTGGTTGCGTTGGGTCTTCGTTGCTGCATGCGGGCTTTCTCTAGTTTGTCGAGCGGGAGCTACTCTTCATTGCAGTGCACGGGATTCTCATCGCGGTGGTTTCTCTTGTTGCCGAGCTCGGGCTTTAGGCACGTGGGCTTCAGTAGTTGTGGCTCGCGGGCTCTAGAGCGCAGGCTCAGTAGTTGTGGCGCACAGGCTTAGTTGCTCCGCGGCATGTGGGATCTTCCTGGGCCAGGGATTGAACCCTACATTGGCAGGCGGATAGTGTCCCTTGCATTGGCAGGTGGATTCTTAACCACTGCGCCACCAGGGAAGTCCCTCCATGAACTTCTCATGCACTTAAATCTGTTGGTTTGTATGGTACTTTGAATGGATCTTTTACCCATGCATGATTTTGTAGCATCATGCATTGATCATTTGGAAGATAATAGTTTTCAAATGTTGATAGATTTCATTATACAGTATTTGGGAAGTTTTTGAGCTCTTGGTGGTCGATACCAACTCAGCTGTGACTTATGAAGTCTGGAAGGATAATTGAAATTGCATTAGTAACCAGTCTTTGGGTTGGAGGGAAATGGATTTCATTTTCATGAAGAAGCTCCATGTTGATGACCCTGAAAATGGGGCATTTTATTGTTCTTGTGCTTTTTCCTAGTGTTAGCAGGTTTGATTATTCATTTAAGGGATGCAGAACTGGAAATAGTTGGCCTTTTCAAATAAATTTGTTAACCTGGAGGAATTTCTCTGATGGAATGTGCAGGTGTACTTTTGAATATGGCTGCTCTAAGTGCTTGGTTCCCTGTCAGTTATAGGTCTGGGAGTCTAGAACCTCTTCTAAACCTTTTAATTTCCTCATCCTCCAATTGAAGATGGATCTCAGCAGTGTCCATTTAGAGTCCTGGATCAGTTTTACCTCACGGAATTACTTTCAGTTCTTCCCCAGGCTCTGCCACTATTTTCTTTTCTTTGAGCTTAGTCTCTTTCACTAAACAGGTATCTAGGGTGAGACAGAGACTAAAATGAATTTCTTTTCCAAGTGGGATGAATGAGATGGTTCGACCTAGGATTTTGCTTCTTGTGTCCCTTGGTGATGTAACAGAAATTGGACTGTTGTTATAATAAACTTTGTTAAGGTTCTGAGGTCAACATATATCCAAGGATTACTTTGAAATCAGGCTTGGTTTTTTGTTTTTGTTTTATATAATATCATCTGCTTTTACAGAATTGTACTTTGAAAGTCAGTGTTTAAATAAAATTCTGATTGTTGTCATGTCATCATTTATAATAGCAAACCTTTTGAAACATTCTAAGGCCTAGTAATAGAGTTCTGGGCAAATTCTGGGCTCAATATCCATTGAAATACTATGTAACCCTTAAAAATGTTGCAAAACACTTATTGACATAAAAATGTCCACTTTGGGACTTCCCTGGTGGTCCAGTGGCTAAGACTCCGTGCTCCCAAAGCTGGGGCCCCAGGTTCGATCCCTGGTCAGGGAACTAGATCCCACATGCCGCAACTAAGGGTTCACATGCTGAAACTAAAAAGATCCTGCATGCCACACCTAAAAAAAATGGTCCTGTATGCCGCAACAAAGATCCCATGTGCCACAACTTAGACCCGATGCAGCCAAATAAATAAATAAATACTAAGAAAAAGTCCACATTTATTCTATGGAAGCCAGTTAAAAGTAGCATGTGTGATCAAATTTTATCTTAAAAAATATATAGAAAAAGTGCTTGCTTATACAACAGTGTTCATAGGGGCTATTTCTGGTTGCTGGTGAGATTGGGTGATTTTCATTTTCTTTCTGTGCTAAGTCTTTTTTTTTTTTAATTTCTGAGATATACATTTTAAAGTAATAACTAGAATTATGACTTATAACATACTAGAACATATAAGATTTTTAGAAATTTCATGTAATGTCTGAAACATTTATATTAACGTATTTCCATACAAATAACCCAAAGAAAGTTTAGTATTGTTTTTGTTTGTTTGTTTGTTTGTTTGTACTGCAGGTTCTTATCCGTCATCAATTTTATACACATCAGTGTGTACATGTCAATCCCAATCTCCCAATTCATCACACCACCATCCCCACCCCACTGCAGTTTTCCCCCCTTGGTGTCCATACGTTTGTTCTCTACGTCTGTGTCTCAACTTCTGCCCAGCAAACCGGTTCATCTGTACCATTTTTCTAGGTTCCACATACATGCGTTAATATACAATATTTGTTTTTCTCTTTCTGATTTACTTCACTCTGTATGAAAGTCTCTAGATCCAGCCACGTCTCAACAAATGACTCAATTTCGTTCCTTTTTATGGCTGAGTAATATTCCATTGTATATATGTACCACATCTTCTTTATCCATTCGTCTGTCGATGGGCATTTAGGTTGCTTCCATGACCTGGCTATTGTAAATAGTGCTACAGTGAACATTGGGGTGCATGTGTCTTTTTGAATTACGGTTTTCTCTGGGTATATGCCCAGTAGTGGGATTGCTGGATCATATGGTAAATCTATTTTTAGTTTTTTAAGGAACCTCCATATTGTTCTCCATAGTGGCTGTATCAATTTACATTCCCACCAACAGTGCAAGAGGGTTCCCTTTTCTCCACACCCTCTCCAGCATTTGTTGCTTGTAGATTTTCTGACGATGCCCGTTCTAACTGGTGTGAGGTGATACCTCATTATAGTTTTGATTTGCATTTCTCTGATAATTAGTGACGTTGAGCATCTTTTCATGTGCTTCTTGGCCATCTGTATGTCTTCTTTGGAGAAATGTCTATTTGGTCTCTGCCCGTTTTTGGATTGGGTTGTTTGTTTCTTTAATATTGAGCTGAATGAGCTGTTTATATATTTTGGAGATTAATCCTTTGTCCGTTGATTCGTTTGCAAATATTTTCTCCCATTCTGAGGGTTGTCTTTTCGTCTTGTTTATGGTTTCCTTTGCTGTGCAAAAGCTTTGAAGTTTCATTAGGTCCCATTTGTTTATTTTTGTTTTTATTTCCATGACTCTAGGAGGTGGATCAAAAAAGATCTTGCTGTGATTTATGTCAAAGAGTGTTCTTCCTATGTTTTCCTCTAAGAGTTTTATAGTGTCCAGTCTTAACATTTAGGTCTCAAATCCATTTTGAGTTTATTTTTGTGTATGGTGTGAGGGAGTATTCTAATTTCATTCTTTTACATGTAGCTGTCCAGTTTTCTCAGCACCACTTATTGAAGAGACTGTCTTTTCTCCATTGTATATCTTTGCCTCCTTTGTCATAGATTAGTTGACCATAGGTGCATGGGTTTATCTCTGGGCTTTCTCTCTTGTTCCATTGATCCTATGTTTCTGTTTTTGTGCCAGTGCCATATTGTCTTGATTACTGTAGCTTTGTAGTATAGTCTGAAGTCAGTCTGATTCCTCCAGCTCCGTTTTTTTCCCTCAAGACTGCTTTGGCTATTCGGGGTCTTTTGTGTCTCCATACAAATTTTAAGATGATTTGTTCTAGTTCCGTAAAAAATGCTGTTGGTAATTTGATAGGGATTGCATTGACTCTGTAGATTGCTTTGGGTAGTATAGTCATTTTCACAATATTGATTCTTCCAATCCAAGAACATGGTCTATCTCTCCATCTATTGGTATCATCTTTAATTTCTTTCACCAGTGTCTTATAGTTTTCTGCATCCAGTCTTTTGTCTCCCTAGGTAGGTTTTACTCTTTTTGTTGCAATGGTAAATGGGAGTGTTTCCATAATTTCTCTTTCAGCTTTTTCATCATTAGTGTATAGGAATGCAAGAGATTTCTGTGCATTAATTTTGTATCCTGCAACTTTACCAAATTCATTGATTAGCTCTAGTAGTTTTCTGGTGGCATTTTTAGGATTCTCTATGTATAGTATCATGTCATCTGCAAACAGTGACAGTTTTACTTCTTCTTTTCCAATTTGTGTTCCTTTTATTTCTTTTTCTTCTCTGATTGCCGTGACTAGGACTTCCAAAACTATGTTGAATAATATTGGCGAGAGTGGACATCCTTGTCTCGTTCCTGATCTTGCAGGAAATGCTTTCAGTTTTTCATCGTTGAGAATGATGTTTGCTGTGGGTTTGTCGTATATGGCCTTTATTATGTTGAGGTAGGTTCCCTCTATGCCCACTTTCTGGAGAGTTTTTATCATAAATGGGTGTTGACCTCAATACATAAGGCAAATACTAACAGCCATGAAAGGGGAAATTGACAGCAACACAATCATAGTAGGGGACTTTAACACCCCACTTTCACCAATGGACAGATCATCCAAAATGAAAATAAATAAGGAAACACAAGCTTTAAATGATACATTAAACAATATGGACTTAATTGATATTTATAGGACATTCCACCCAAAAACAACAGAATACACATTTTTCTCAAGTGCTCATGGAACATTCTCCAGGATAGATCATATCTTGGGTCACAAATCAAGCCTTGGTAAATTTAAGAAAATTGAAATCGTATCAAGTATCTTTTCCGACCACAATGCTATGAGACTAGATATCAATTACAGGAAAAGATCTGTAAAAAATACAAACACATGGAGGCTACACAATACATTACTTAATAACGAAGTGATTACTGAAGAAATCAAAGGGGAAATCAAAAAATACCTAGAAACAAATGACAATGGAGACACGACGACCCAAAACCTATGGGACACAGCAAAAGCAGTGCTAAGAGGGAAGTTTATAGCAATACAAGCCTACCTCAAGAAACAGGAAACATCTCGAATAAACAACCTAACCTTGCACCTAAAGCAATTAGAGAAAGAAGAACAAAAAAACCCCAAAGCCAGCAGAAGGAAAGAAATTATAAAGATCAGGTCAGAAATAAATGAAAAAGAAATGAAGGAAACAATAGCAAAAATCAATGAAACTAAAAGCTGGTTCTTTGAGAAGATAAACAAAATTGATAAACCATTAGCCAGACTCATCAAGAGAAAAAGGGAGACGACTCAGATCAATAGAATTAGAAATGAAAAAGGAGAAGTAACCACTGACACTGCAGAAATACAAAAGATCATGAGAGATTACTACAAGCAACTCTATGCCAATAAAATGGACAACCTGGAAGAAATGGACAGATTCTTAGAAATGCACAAACTGCCGAGACTGAACCAGGAAGAAATAGAAAATATGAACAGACCAATCACAAGCACTGAAATTGAAACTGTGATTAAAAACCTTCCAACAAACAAAAGCCCAGGACCAGATGGCTTCACAGGCGAATTCTATCAAACATTTAGAGAAGAGCTAACACCTATCCTTCTCAAACTCTTCCAAAATATTGCAGAGGGAGGAACACTCCCCAACTCATTCTACGAGGCCACCATCACCCTGATACCAAAACCAGACAAAGATGTCACAAAGAAGGAAAACTACAGGCCAATATCACTGATGAACATAGATGCAAAAATCCTCAACAAAATACTAGCAAACAGAATCCAACAGCACATTAAAAGGATCATACACCATGATCAAGTGGGGTTTATCCCAGGAATGCAAGGATTCTTCAATATACGCAAATCAATCAATGTGATACACCATATTAACAAATTGAAGGAGAAAAACCATATGATCATCTCAATAGATGCAGAGAAAGCTTTTGACAAAATTCAACACCCATTTATGATAAAAGCCCTGCAGAAAGTAGGCATAGAGGGAACTTTCCTCAACATAATAAAGGCCATATATGACAAACCCACAGCCAACATTGTCCTCAATGGTGAAAAACTGAAACCATTTCCACTAAGATCAGGAACAAGACAAGGTTGCCCACTCTCACCACTATTATTCAACATAGTTCTGGAAGTCCTAGCCACAGCAATCAGAGAAGACAAAGAAATAAAAGGAATCCAAATCGGAAAAGAAGAAGTAAAGCTGTCACTATTTGCAGATGACATGATACTATACATAGAGAATCCTAAAGATGCTACCAGAAAACTCCTAGAGCTAATCAATGAATTTGGTAAAGTAGCAGGATACAAAATTAATGCACAGAAATCTCTTGCATTTCTATACACTAATGACGAAAAATCTGAAAGTGAAATTAAGAAAACACTCCCATTTACCATTGCAACAAAAAGAATAAAATATCTAGGAATAAACCTACCTAAGGAGACAAAAGACCTGTATGCAGAAAATTATAAGACACTGATGAAAGAAATTAAAGATGATACAAATAGATGGAGAGATATACCATGTTCCTGGATTGGAAGAATCAACATTGTGAAAATGTCTCTACTACCCAAAGCAATCTACAGATTCAATGCAATCCCTATCAAACTACCACTGGCATTTTTCACAGAACTAGAACAAAAAATTTCACAATTTGTATGGAAACACAAAAGACCCCGAATAGCCAAAGCAATCTTGAGAACGAAAAATGGAGCTGGGGGAATCAGGCTCCCTGACTTCAGACTATATTACAAAGCTTCAGTAATCAAGACAGTTTGGTATTGGCACAAAAACAGAAATATAGATCAATGGAACAGGATAGAAAGCCCAGAGATAAACCCACACACATATGGTCAACTTATCTTTGATAAAGGAGGCAAGCATATACAGTGGAGAAAAGACAGCCTCTTCAATAAGTGGTGCTGGGAAAATTGGACAGGAACATGTAAAAGTATGAAATTAGAACACTCCCTGACACCATGCACAAAAATAAACTCAAAATGGATTAAAGACCTAAGTGTAAGGGCAGACACTATCAAACTCTTAGAGGAAAACATAGGCAGAACACTCTATGACATACATCACAGCAAGATTCTTTTTGACCCAGCTCCCAGAGAAATGAAAATAAGAACACAAATAAACAAATGGGACCTAATGAAACTGAAAAGCTTTTGCACAGCAAAGGAAACCATAAACAAGACCAAAAGACAACCCTCAGAATGGGAGAAAATATTTGCAAATGAAGCAACTGACAAAGGATTAATCTCCAAGATTTACAAGCAGCTCATGCAGCTCAATAACAAAAAAACGAACAACCCAATCCAAAAATGGGCAGAAGATCTAAATAGACATTTCTCCAAAGAAGATATACAGATGGCCTACAGACACATGAAAGAATGCTCAACATCATTAATCATTAGAGAAATGCAAATCAAAACTACAATGAGATATCATCTCACACCGGTCAGAATGGCCATCATCAAAAAATCTAGAAACAATAAATGCTGGAGAGGGTGTGGAGGAAAGGGAACACTCTTGCACTGTTGGTGGGAATGTAAATTGATACAGCCACTATGGAGAACAGTATGGAGGTTCCTTAAAAAACTACAAATAGAACTACCATACGACCCAGCAATCCCACTACTGGGCATATACCCTGAGAAAACCATAGGTCAAAAAGAGTCATGTACCAAAATGTTCATTGCAGCTCTATTTACAATAGCCAGGACATGGAAGCAACCTAAATGTCCATCGACAGATGAATGGATTAAGAAGATGTGGCACATATATACAATGGAATATTACTCAGCCATAAAAAGAAATGAAATGGAGGTATTTGTAATGAGGTGGATGGAGTTAGAGTCTGTCATACAGAGTGAAGTAAGTCAGAAAGAGAAAAACAAATACAGTATGCTAACACATATATATGGAATCTAAGGGAAAAAAAAAAAAAAAAAAAAAAAAGGCCATGAAGAACCTAGTGGCAAGACGGGAATAAAGACACAGACCTACTAGAGAATGGACTTGAGGATATGGGGAGGGGGTGGGGTGAGATGTGACAGGGTAAGAGAGTGTCATGGACATATATACACTACCAAATGTAAAATAGATAGCTAGTTTGAAGCAGCCGCATAGCACAGGGAGATCAGCTCGGTGCTTTGTGACCACCTAGAGGGGTGGGATGGGGAGGGAGGGAGGGAGGGAGATGCAGGAGGGAAGAGAAATGGGAACATATTGTATATGTATAACAGATTCACTTTGTTATAAAGCAGATGCTAACACACTATTGTAAGGCAATTATACTTCAATAAAGATGTTTGAAAAAAAAAAAAAAAATGGGTGTTGAATTTTGTCAAAAGCTTTTTCTGCATCTATTGAGTCAATCATATGGTTTTTATTCTTCAATTTGTTAATATGGTGTATCACATTGATTGATTTGCGTATACTGAAGAATCCTTGCATCCCTGGGAGAAATCCCACTTGATCGTGGTGTATGATCCTTTTAATGTGTTGTTGGATTCTGTTTGCTAGTATTTTGTTGAGGATTTTTGCATCTCTATTCATCAGTGATATTGGTCTGTAATTTTCTTTTTTTGTAGTATCTTTGTCTGGTTTTGGTATCAGGGTGATGGTGGCCTCAGAGAATGAGTTTGGGAGTGTTCCTTCCTCTGCAATTTTTTGGAAGAGTTTGGGAAGGATGGGTGTTAGCTCTTCTCTGAATGTTTGATAGAATTCACCTGTGAAGCCATCTGGTCCTGGACTTTTGTTTGTTGGAAGGTTTTTAATCACAGTTTCAATTTCATCACTTGTGATTGGTCTGTTCATATTTTATGTTTCTTCCTGGTTCAGTCTTGGAAGGTTATACCTTTCTAAGAATTTGTCCATTTCTTCCAGGTTGTCCATTTTATGGGCATAGAGTTGCTTGTAGTAGTCTCTTAGGATGCTTTGTATTTCTGCGGTGTCTGTTGTAACTTCTCCTTTTTCATTTCTGATTTTATTGATGTGAGTCCTCTCCCACTTTTTCTTGATGAGTCTGGCTAATGGCTTATCAATTTTGTTTATCTTCTCAAAGAACCAGCTTTTAGTTTTATTGATCTTCGCTATTGTTTTGTTTGTTTCTATTTCATTTATTTATGCTCTGATCTTTATGATTTCTTTCCTTCTGCTAACTTTGGGTTTTGTTTGTTCTTCTTTCTCTAGTTCCTTTAGATGTAAGGTTAGATTGTTTACTTGAGATTTTTCTTGTTTCTTGAGGTAGGCTTGTACAGCTATAAACTTCCCTCTTAGAACTGCTTTTGCTGCATCCCATAGGTTTTGGATTGTCGTGTTTTCATTGTCATTTGTCTCTAGGTATTTTTTGATTTCCTCTTTGATTTCTTCAGTGATCTCTTGGTTATTTAGTAACATATTGTTTATGTGCTAAGTCATTTTTGTTTACATTAACCACATATCACTTTTTTTTAAAAAAAATAAATTTATTTATTTATTTATTTTTGGCTGCATTGGGTCTTCGTTGCGGTGCACAGGCTTTCTCTAGTTGCGGCGTGCGGGGGCTACTCTTTGTTGCAGTGCGCGGGCTTTCTCATTGCGCTCCCTTCTCTTGTTGCAGAGCACGGACTCTAGGCACGTGGGCTTCAGTAGTTGTGGCTTGTGGGCTCAGTAGTTGTGGCTCACGGGCTTCAGTAGTTGTGGCACACGGGCTCTAAAGCACAGGCTCAGTGGTTGTGGCGCACGGGCTTAGTTGCTCCGTGGCATGTGGGATCTTCCCGGACCAGGGCTCGAACCCGTGTCTCCTGCATTGGCAGGCAGATTCTTAACCACTGCTCCGCCAGGGAAGCCCCCACATGTCACTTTTATATTCAGAGAAGTAAAGCATTCTACTTTGAAAAATGAAACTAAGCTAAAATGTGACTCCTTGCAAGTTTCTCACTAAGCAAAGACAGGTTAAATTACATTCATTATTTTAAGAGTGAAGAGGATATAAAATACATTTGTAGTTTTTTAACAGGGAATCAAGGGAGAGAGGGAGCGTTTTTTTGTTATTAGTTAAGTAAAAACTTACGAATTGTGTTCCCCATGCATTCTGATTAAATTGATCTGTACCGTAATAGTAATGCTTATGCCGATCTTCCCAAATTTGTTTTCATGATACCAAGAGAAGTGGCTTAAATTACTTTGAAAGAGGCATCATTAAAAAAAAAAAAAAGCCTTACTTTTAATGATGTGGCAGATTAGTGCAACATTTTTTATGATACATCTTATTTGTTACAGAGTTTCCTTTTTAAAGTCCTTTGCCATCTTGTCCTTGCTGTCCTGGCTTTCATCTGGGGCTGCAGCAGGGCTGAGCCAAACATGGCTGCTGCTGCAGCATGGGCGGACGTAGTATAGGATTCGGCTGCTGTGGTTCCTGTGACGAAGCAGGAGGAGAAGCCTGGAGAGCGTGCTCTAGGTCAGGATTCTCTTAAAGCTTGTTGCCAGGAGAATTGGACTTTTCTCGTGGAGGAGATACTACATTTCAGTTTCTGCTGTTGAGAGGGAATGCCACTGTGTATTGGGATTTATAGCCTTAGCAGGGGAACCTCCCATTCTCTGCAGAAGTGAGAAATCTTAGCATATGCTGTCATTTGCCAGGCAGGATTGGCCATTTTTAGAAAGCAGCAAGGCTTACCTGTCTGTTTCAGTTGATGACAGAGAAGTGTCCAGAATGACAGTGATTTCTGGCTTGGTGGGTAAATTTACTAAATGGGTAGCATTTCTCTCAGGGACAGACTGGGTGGCATAGAGTAGAGGATTAAAATGGTCTGTCCCCATGTTCAGCTTGTGTGAGGATTACTGTATCACATCAAAAGTAAACCTAAAACGCTGGGTGAGAGATGGGGAGTGGTTTGAGTGGAGACTTGAAGTTGCTGTTCGTGCTGCTTAGGCTGCTCCCTAGAGTGAATGCACTGCCATTTGGATGGGGCGTATTTGTGCCTGAGTTTCTGTCCTTTCTGCCTGTGACTGGAGGTGGGCATGATGTAGGATATGCTGCTTGACAACCAGTAAGATATGATATATCTGGATGGGTAGTAACAAACTGCTTCATTCATTTCTCTGTTTAATATGATGAAGAGAAAAGGCTTTTAAAAAAGAAAAAAGCTCCCTGCCACAGAAAAGCCATATGTGATCATTGTAAAAATCACAGGGAAAAAAGAAAAAAAATCACTTGTAACTTTACCACCCATTGATAACTATTGTTAGCATTTTGATATATTTCCTTGGAGGAGTTTTTAAATATATATATGTTTATGTATACATGTGTTGGCATATGTGTTTATGTACATATACTCATATGTGCATAGCTGCAAATCATACTGTGAATATTATTTTTTCTATTTTAACATATTGATACATTCCCATTTCAATAAAAATTTTGAGAAGGCTTCCTTAATGGTTTTATAACATTTCTGTATATGGCTGTACCACAGTATACTTAAAGCACATTGCTTATCACTGGATTATTCAGTTAACAATTTTGTTATTAAAAGAAATGCTGAGACTAACATCTTTGTGTATAATGTTTTTCAGTATTTCAGATATTTGTTCAATAAAGTAAAAATTACTGGATCAGCAGGTGTGAACATTAGGATAATTGATGCATATTGCCCTATATTTAACCAGCATTAAATATTCTTTTAACCTTTGTTAATTTGATAGGTGAAAATTATATACAGTTTTAATTTGCATTCTTAGATTACTTATAAGATTTAGTTGTTTTCTCCCATGTTTATTAGCTTTTATTTACTGTTTTGAAAATTATCTGTTTATATGCTAGTTTCATGTCTTTATTCAGATCTTAGTTTAGTTTCAAAACAGTCAAGTAATGCATGTATATTATAAAGAATACAGATTATATTGATTTATACCTTTATATTATATATTTAAAAATAATTAAAAACCTTTTTCACTTCCACTTCCATTATTAGCAGCTATAACAGTTGACAGTTCAGCATCTCTCTTCTTACAGATCTTTTTGTATGCATTTACAAATTGAGAGAAAGAGGAAGGGGAAAAAGGAAGAGTGTCAGGGAGTGGGAGAGAGGTGGAGGTTTTTAGAGGATGGCCTCTGGAGCTGGACTCTGTGATTTGTATCCTAACTGCTGGAAGTGTGAAGTGTGATCTTGGAGGATTTCGAGTCCCATAGATGATAGTCCCAGCTCCCATGGTTTAGTGGCTGTGTACCTTGGGAAAAACGATTTAACCTTTTTGTGTCCCAGTGTCCTCATGTAAAAGGGTTAATTATAGACTCTAGTGCCTAAGGTTGTTGTGAGGATTAAATTAGTTATACCTATAAGGTACTTAAAATGGTACCTGGCACTTTGTGTTATATAGTAGTAAACAGCTATTACTATTATATTACTTGCGTGACAAGATTATAAGTGGGATTATACTGCACATGTTTAGTGATTGCTTTTTCATGTATTGTATAAATCTTTCCCATGTTGATACATGTAGATTATTCTATAGTTGTACCATAATTCATTTAACTCTTTCCTATTGATGGATATATGTATAGTTTCTAGGCTTTTTTGTGTGTGTTAAAATGTATAGTGCATATCCTTATACCTATGTGTGAGTATTTTAGTAGGATGGAGTCCTATAAATAGAACTGCTGAATTGAAGAGTATGTAAATAAACATTTGGCGATTACTTTTTTAATATCTAAGAATTTTTGTTTTCTCTCCTTTTCTGTGTGTAGCAGATGCGTCTTATTTTATGATTGGAATAGTATCTTGTATCCTTTCATAGGTACTAATTGGAAATTAAAAAAATCTTTTTCTGTTCCCTGCACCATCTCACTCCCTCCAGGGTTGGTTCTGTTTATTCATCTTGGTTCTTTACTTTCTTAATGTCTGGTGATTATTTAGTTTCCATTCGTGTTTATGAATGGAAGATGAGGTAGATTAGTACAGTTGACAGATGGATTTCCTGCAGTTGGGTAACAGGCCTCAAAGGTTGTCTTTAAGTGTTGTGGGTGGCGCCTGACACCAAGGACATTTTACTGAATTTGTGCCTTTATTTGCTCTTGGAATAAATTTTTTAAAGGACCATATTACTAATAAAAGTAGACTGATTTCTGTTAAGTCATGTTAACAAGTTGGTAGTATAGTCAGTGTTTTATATATTTGCATATTGTCTGTGTTTTGTGGAGTTTCTCATGTACAGTATTTTCCAGATACATTTCAGTTATGATTTTGGACTCATATCTTCTCACAGTTGGAGACTGTGAAGTGGAAATCCTAAAATTTCTTTTTTAAAAAAATAAATATATTTATTTAATTTTATTTTTGACTGCCTTGGGTCTTCCTGCGCGCAGACTTTTCTCTAGTTGGGGCAAGCAGGGGCTAACTCTTTGTTGCTCTGTGTGGGCTTCTCATTGCGGTGGCTTCTCTTGTTGCAGAGCACGGGCTCTAGGCGTGCGAGCTTCAGTAGTTGTGGTGCGCGGGCTCAGTAGTTGTGGGTCGCAGGCTGTAGAGCGCAGGCTCAGTAGTTGTGGTGCAAGGGCTTAGTTGCTCCGTGGCATGTGGGATCTTCCCGGGCCAGGGATTGAACCCTGCATTGGCAGGTGGATTCTTAACTACTGCGCCACCAAGGAAGTCTGCTAACAACTTTTTTGCTCTTAATTCCTTAGCTGAAGAGCTTAGTTGAAGCTTCAAAGCGTTCATAAAACAAGGAAGTAATTAACCATCTTTCAGTCCTAACCCTGAATATGTCTGCTTTTTTTCAGATCCCATTTTGTGCAGTTTGTTGATTGGTCTTGTTTTCAAATGGTCATCTTCACTGTCATCCGTTGCTAAAAACTGCTTTCTCTTATTTTTATCTTTTTATAACCTGCCTCATAAATAATTCTGCCCAAGCTATTGGAACCTTGAATTTTAGTGAAATGAAGAACATTTTATTGTTCCTTCTCTTCTCTTATATTAGTTTATTCCCATCTTTGCAATTTGAAAATCAATTTGTTAACTGTTTTGTCATTGTGTTGGTTATCCACAGATGTCTAGAAAACATTTTATTTTCCTGACAAAGACATATTGTGATACACTCTTGATGAGAGAAGTCAGTGTAAAACAAATTGGGAGGATGTGTTTAAGAATATGAGAAGTATTAATTTTTTCAGTCATTGAAAACTAAAGTTAGTTAATATTTTCATTAGACTTGATTGACCCAAGTAAGTAATCTTTTACTTTTTTTTTAATTGAAGAAAATGCCAACTTAATTAGCATAATTTTAGGGATGTGTTTAAGCTAGGATAGTAGTTCTCAATTTAGGCTGCTCATTGGAATAATTTTTGCAACTTAAAAAATATACAGACGTCTTCTGAATCATATTTTGGAGTTGAAGTTTTAGATATATAATTAAAGTTAAGACTCCTAGCCTAGAAAATTGAAATGGTCAATTGTGAGTTAATTAGGTCTTACGTATTATATAAATGACATTAAATTAGCTTAATTATTTGGATTGTACCTTTTCTGAGAGCGTTGAGTACTAGCATGTTGCTTGTTGTTGGATTTGAGGTCTCCTCTTTGTTAAGATTCTTGATTTTTAATGATCAAGAAATGGATGATTCCTTTACTTCTCAGCAGACAAGTCCTTTAAGTTTCATTTGTAGATTCATACTGAAATAGGATTTGGCAGATGACTAGAGGAAGATGTTCATATCTTTTGAAATAGGTTGGTTCTGAGACCTGGTAAAAAGTTAAAGGGCAAACCAGGCATTTTGCACCTGACATCCTCTTAGAACTTAAAATATTTTATTACCAGTATCCGATTGGTCATATTGACAAACTAATGGACACTGACAGCCTTTATCTGTTTTCTTTCCTGTTATGAAGCGCTGTGCAGCTTGCAGGATCTCAGTTCCCCAGTCAGGGATTGAACCTGGGCCACGGCAGTGAAAGCCTGGAATCCTAACCATTAGGCCACCAGGGAACTCCGTGAAGTGAACTTTCTTTTTTTTTTTTTTTTTTAAATTATTTATTTATTTATTTATTTATTTATTTATTTATTTTTGGCTGTGCTGGGTCTTCGGTTCGTGCGAGGGCTTTCTCTAGTTGCGGCAAGTGGGGGCCACTCTCCATCGCGGTGCGGGGACCGCTCCTCATCGCGGTGCGCGGGCCTTTCACTATCGCGGCCCCTCCCGCTGCGGGGCACAGGCTCCAGACGCGCAGGCTCAGCAGCTGTGGCTCACGGGCCCAGCCGCTCCGCGGCATGCGGGATCTTCCCAGACCAGGGCTCGAACCCGTGTCTCCTGCATTAGCAGGCAGATTCTCAACCACTGCGCCACCAGGGAAGCCCAGTGAACTTTCTTAATCCAGCAAAGTTTATTGTGTGCAACGCATAGTCCTGCCCCTGTTGTTATTGAGGATTATTGGGATTACCGTAAACCTGCCTAGAATTTTTATTTATTTATTTAAATTTATTTATTTATTTATTTATTTATTTTTGGCTGTGTTGGGTCTTCGTTGCTGCCTGGGCTTTCTCTAGTTGCGGCGAGCGGGGGTTACTCTTTGTTGTGGTGCCCGGGCTTCTCATCGTGGTGGCTTCTCTTGTTGCGGAGCATGGGTTCTAGGTGCGTGGACTTCAGTAGTTGTGGCACGTGGGCTTAGTTACTCCGCGGCATGTGGGATCTTCCTGGACCAAGGATCGAACCCATGTCCCCTGCATTGGCAGGCGGATTCTCGACCTAATGGAGCAGATATAAAAGCTTTCTTATAACTTTAGGTGTAAGAAATTAGGTGTAAGAAATTAGATATATAAAATTCCTACAAAGGAGAGATTTGTGCCCTTTGAAAAACAAAATTCAGTGTTTATTTAAGAATACGAGGCTGAGGACACTCCAAGCTACATAAGTATTATGTCAAAAAAATATATTTGTCAGTCTTTCTCTGTTTTAATAACATCTTTGGATTTATTGCCTTGAATTTGCTTTTGCTCATAGTGAAGTAATAAGAGAACTTAAAATTACTTTCTTCTGTATTTTTATTTATAGGTCATGGAAATGAAAATCAGTTAAGAAGCAGAAACACTCTTACTGTGGTTTTCATTCAGATAACGTTTTCAGAGTGACAGAAGTGATTTCATTTTTGAGAAGCAAATTATTTCTCTCCCCTTAGTTCACTTTCATTGTTTATACTCTTAACTTGTCATTGGAATTATGTTTCCATTGAAAATAACTAGTAAATATTCTACTTTCAGTTTTAGCTGCCTGTATTTGTGGCTTAATTGAAATCTATTCTGACTAGTAGGAATAAATAGATTCTGACTATGAGAATAAATAATTTATGTGATTATATTATGGAAAGAAAAAGTAAACTGCCAGTGAAAGCATTTAAATAATATATTAGGGTTTGTAAGGGGAAACTTAGGGTCTCTTACACAAGACAGAACTTTGGTTGAGAGTTTCTTGACCTTTTACTATTACTTATCATTCCCTTTTAAGTATAGACTATTTTGATATTTTGGATAATATGCCATAATTCTGTAAAAAAAATAGAAGTTTCTGGCTTTCTGTGCACTCTGCTTTTTGTTTTCCCTTACCTGTTTGGTCTGCTTCTAACATCTCTTCTTTTCTGTAGGTTATTTTACTTCTGTGTGCTCAGTCTCTTTCTCTGTAAAATTGGTTAACTAGACTAAACTAATTCCAAAATCCTTTTTGACCTTTTTATTAGCCTATGATTAGGGTAAAAATAATCTCATATATTCTTTTTTTCACCTTCCTAGAGTATGGGCAGCAGCCCTTTTTGTCACTAAGGGCTTTCTTTTAGGCACAACAGGGAAATATGTGGGAGAAGGGGGTTAGTTGATAATGAAACTTTAGCAATAAAGAATTATCAGAAAAGTTTGAAACATAGTTGATGTTAGAGACAGTCTTGCAGAAGAACCTCCTTTCCTTTGGTTGTATTGTTTACTATTGGAATTTGATGCACATTTAAAACATTTTTCTTTCTACCTTTTCTCTCTTAGAATAATAATCCTGTTAGGAAATGCCTCCAGAATCAAGGGACACTCCAGGCAGTGTCCAATAGAACTTTCTGTGATGTTGAAAACATTCTGTGTCTACACTGTCCAATATGGCAGCCACTAACCATACGTAGCAACGAGCACTTGAAAGGTGGCAAGTGTGACTGAGGAACTAAATTTTAAAATTTCATTTAATTTTAATTAAGTTTATATTTAAATAGCTACATGTGGCTAGAGGCTGCCACATTGGACAGCATAGCTCCATATTATCCATTCAACCAGCAGATTTTTTTTGAGCACTCAGAGATACGCCCAGCATTGTGTTAGGTGCCAGAGATATTAGGGTCCTGCAATGTGGTGAGGGAGAGATGATTAAAGAGATAAGTGTAATATGTGTGATATTTGCTGTATTAAAGAAAGGCACAGGGTTCTCTAGGACCATAGATACTGGTTCTTACCTAATCCAGGCTGAGGGTGGGTCACTTTGGGGGTGCTCTTATGTGAAAAGAAGTTGTGTCAACTGTCCCTTTGTATTATACATAGGTATTGAGCTCAAGTCAATCCTTGTTGTGTTTCAACATACCAAGGGATATGGAAACACTTGGTCATTATTATTTTTAAGTGTTTGGGGTTAGCCACTAGTATTTTTGTGCTTTAACTCTGGACCATATATAGAATTGATAAGTCTTCATTGTTTGTGATGTGATTAACTGTTTCTCTTATGAAAATCTGTAAACAGAACTGTAAATCACCAAGGCTGCAGTTTGGCTAAAGTGGTTACTTTTATTTATTTATTTATTTTTAATGAAAAAATATTTATTTTTGGCTGCGTTGCGTCTTCGTTGCTGAGCGTGGGCTTTCTCTAGTTGCAGCGAGTCGGGGCTACTCTTCATTGAGGTGCACGGGCTTCTCATTGTGGTGGCTTCTCTCGTTGTGGAGCACGGGCTCTAGGCATGCAGGCTTCAGTAGTTGTGGCTTGTGGGCTCTAGAGCACAGGCTCAGTAGTTGTGGTGCACGGGCTTAGTTGCTCCGTGGCATGTGGGATCTTCCCAGACCAGGGCTCGAACCCATGTCCCCTGCATTGGCAGGCGGATTCTTTTTTTTTTTTTTTTAGAGTTTGTTTTTTTTTTGTTTTGTTTTTTAATTTATTTTATTTATTTATTTATTCATTTATCCATTTATTTTTGGCTGTGCTGGGTCTTCGGTTCGTGCGAGGGCTTTCTCTAGTTGCGGCAAGCGGGGGCCACTCTTCATCGCGGTGCGGGGACTGCTCTTCATCGCGGTGCGTGGGCCTTTCACTATCGTGGCCCCTCCCGTTGCGGGGCACAGGCTCCAGACGCGCAGGCTCAGCAGCTGTGGCTCACGGGCCCAGCTGCTCCGTGGCATGTGGGATCTTCCCAGACTAGGGCTCGAACCCGTGTCTCCTGCATTAGCAGGCAGATTCTCAACCACTGCGCCACCAGGGAAGCCCGGCAGGCGGATTCTTAACCACTGGAACGCCAGGGAGGTCCGAAGTGGTTACCTTTATTTTTTTATTTTTATTTTTTTTCTCTTTTATTTTTTGTTTATTTACTTTTAACATCTTTATTGGAGTGTAATTGCTTTACAACGTTGTGTTAGTTTCTGCTGTATAACAAAGTGAATCAGAAAATATGGAACGCTTCACGAATTTGTGTGTAATCCTTGCGCCAGGGCCATGCTAATCTTCTCTGCGTTGTTCCAATTTTAGTATATGTGCTGCCGAAGTGAGCGCTCAAAGTGGTTACTCTTAAGTGGGTGCAGTTTAGGCAGTTTTTCAAAGGCCACGTCTTGCCCTCAAATAACATTTTTTTTGTGTTATAAAGTACTGGCAAGGAGGCTGTCTTGGTTCTGTGATTCCTGGAATATATATTATGGACATCCTTGGGGTCAAATTTCCTGGGCTTTGGGACTTTTACATATGAATATTGAGTGGAAGAGTAATAGTTCTTTAGCTTCTTTAGTACTGATCTTTATTTAAGTTCTTCTAGAGATGAGGGAATGCCTAGTCATGTCTTAGGGCCCCTGGATGTCATTTGTAGTCTCTCTGGGTCCATTTATAGTCTCTTTGGTTTGATCTATTCAGAATCTTCTCAGCCACGTAAGTCTCCTTGGCTTGGGGAAGGAGGGCCTTTGGAATTCTCTCTTTGCTCTTACGCTGGTCCTTCAGGTGACTCTTGAGGAACTCAGGTCAGTGTGAGTCATGTACCTAATGAATTAATTTTCATGGCCTCTCTAGATACTAAAGAGCAAGAGCTTTGACTTTTAGCCCCAGAGGTCAGATTCTGTAAGAATGCACTTACACGTAATTTAAATGAATTGAGCGCTCATAAGTAAATGCCTTGTTTTTAGGATGTTTTGAAGTTTACTTCTCTGTAATTATAGAAAGAGCTTGGGTTTTGATGCTGTGGTATGATTTTGATGAACTGTGGTATACTGGGCTATTTCTAGTGTAATTCAGTGTAATAGGAGGAGGAACAATTTTACTGAAAATTAATCTAGAAAAGTAACGTTTGTGGTTTCAGTTTGTTGGGTTAATGAGTGTCATTGTCAGACCATAAACACATGCCCTAGGTAATTAGAATTCTGACAACATAGATCCTTTCTTTCTTCATGTTTGATTTTTAAAAAGATTGAATTTAGATATGGTTATAGGTTACTTTAGCTAATATTTTTGAAATTTCAATCTAAGATTCAGATTTAGCTAATCCTTACTGAATACTTTTGAAGTGCATTATGTATTCAGTTTTAATTTTTTTTATGGATTATTTGTTGGGTGGAAATATGTAAACCAGCTGTGTAATTTTAGATTTTCTAGTAACCATGTTACAAAGTGAAAACAGGTAAAATCAATTTTAATAACATACTTACCCAGTATATCCAAAATATTATCATTTCAAGATGTGATCATTATAAAAATTATTAGTGAGATACTGTATTTTACATTCTTTCTTTGTACCTAAGTCTTTGCACTCCAGTGTATATTTTACACTTATAGCACATCCACCTTGTGGTAGCTGTATTTCAAGTGCTCTATAGCCCCATGTAGCTTAGAGGTTACCTAGTGAATAATGCACTTCTGTAGTATATAGAAAGGTTAAGTACTGCTTTCCTGTCTGCTTTCAGAGAAGACCGGGACTAGCAGAACTGGGGGCAAGGGAAAGGATAAAGAGGAGGAGCTATATGGCAGAGAGTACCAATCAATAGGGTGATACTTCACACCTCTTTCCAGCTGGGTTAGTTGCTCTACTAACAGCTATAGATAAATTTATTATTTATTTTCTTTACTGAACTAAATGCTTAAGGCAGGAATTATATTTTTTGTTTCTATTTCTCTAGGGTCCGTTAGTGCTAGGCACAAAGTAGACACTAATAAATAATGTTTACTAGAAGTCTATACTGAGAACAGGAAGCTTTAAACACTGCCTCTGAAGATTTTTGGCATGATTTATTGCATTTCTGGGAGCTAGACATGTTTTTCACCTATGTTAGTTATACATGTATCCATTCCCAAGGTTATTCCACAAATTAGGAGTGGAAGGAAATGTATACACTGTCAGGAATAAGTACACATGTGAAGACCTACAGTTTGTAAATACTGACATACAATGTCATATTTTTTGCATTTTTGTACTTTAGCGGTTGCCACTAATAATAACTAACATTTGATGAACATGTGGACTGTTCATTTTTTGTCCCACTTCGTTTTCATAATACTACTGTGGATAGGTAGGTGGGATTGACCTCACTGTAAAAATGATGAAAATAGGTTATACTGTCTTTTGTCACAAAAGGCATTTACTTGTCATGGTTGGAGTTAGTGTGTAAGTTTAGTGTATGTGGTGGGATATAGTTCTTCTTCTAGAAACTGCAGTAATAGTATGGTAACGATTATTTACATTTGTGTTCAGGGAGATAAAGAGTGACATATGGTTTGAAAACTTAAAAGATGTATTTTGAAATACTGCAGATACTATACAGAAGTACACTGTAGTATAGCAAACCCAAGTATCCATCAACCAGCTTCACAAACAAAACATTATCAGTATATTTAAAGACCTCAGCATGTACCCCTCCTTTATCACTTGATTCTTTCATTAGAGGTAACTGTTATCCTGAATTTGGGATTTATTAGTGCAGTGTATTTCTTTTATATTTACTACATACTTATATTTGAGTTTTCTAAATCTTTTTAGTTTTAATTCAGTTGTGGAAGAAATCAGAATTATTAAATCTAAATTGTTTTGTGTGTATTTTTTCATCCTGTGAGTATTTTCTGAACTTACTTCCAACTTTGTATTTCTGTATAGAGTTATTAAGTCATTTTGACTGAGAAGTTGCAAGGTTTTGTTTGAAAGAGCTAATCTAAGTATTATTAGCCAATATTTTGAGCAATTAAGATTTTGGGGGACTTCCCTGCTGGTCCAGTGGTTAGAACTCCAAGCTTCCACTGCAGGCTGCACGGGTTTGATCCCTGGTCAGGGAAGTAAGATCCTGCATGCTGTGGGGAGTGGCCAAAAAGCAGAAGATTTTTGTCTCCTAAAGGGTAGGGACAAGACCGTTTCAAATTATTTTGCACAGTGAAGTATAATTCTTATGTGAGGTTTTTATTAAATATGGTCTGTTCACTGTTAATAGGCATAAGCATTGAAGAAGCAAGTGACATTAAAATACACAGTGGAAATCTAGGAATACAATTTAAGGACTAGGGATAATGCATATGATGATAGTGATCTCTCTCTCTTTTTTTTTTTTTTTCATTTTGCCACGCGGCATGTGGGATCTAATTCCGCCACCAGGGGTCGAACCTGTGCCCCCTGCATTGGGAGTGTGGAGTCTTAACCACTGGAGCGCCAGGAAAGTCCCGACAGTGATCTTTAAGGATCTAAATTCTGATATCTGTACTTCCTTATCCATAAATGGTAGTAGGAGTACTTAACGTTATTTGGATAATGGGGAGGACTAGAGTATATAAAGCCCCTTAAACCATCCTGGGTGGTTTATTATCAGCATATCAGATATTTTTCAAGCCTTAGTACTTATGGCCTTTGGGTTTAAAGAGCTGCCTGGAAACCTAGTTTGTTATTAGCCTCTTTTTTAATTGTTGGAGAAGATGGTGATGAGTGGAATATGTAAGCTATAAGCTGCTCCTTTTTGATTTTTATTACTCTGAAAGGTAGGGCTATGGTAGAAGGTAGCACTGTGTTTACTTGATTGCTCTGCATTCACTTTCCTGTAACTAGCAGTGATACTCCATACCGGTATGGTATAGGCACCAACTATGAAGAAAGAAAGGGTTTGTACTTGACTTCAGCCCTGTCTCTAAAGTGCAGTATTATTTAACTATGGTACATTGTCATTTTTGTGTAATAGGATTTTTTTTCCATCTGAAACAAAAATAGTAACTGTTCATAATGGAAAATATGAAGCTTTAGATGTTGTGAAGAAAAAAAAAATCAAACATAATTCTACTATTCAGAGAGAACCTTTTTTTTTTCATTCAGCATTTTTCCCTAGGTTTGTTTCATTCTCTTTTGATTGTTTCAGTTCCTCCATAGTATTCTAAACCATAGACTGGATGAGAGGTATCAGGGTTAACAGGAAGGGCTTTTATTTAATTAATTAATTAAATTTTTGGCTGCATTGTGTCTTCGTTGCTGCATGTCGGCTTTTCTCTAGTTGCGGCGAGTGGGGGCTACTCTTCGTTGTGGTGCATGGAGTTATTGCTGTGGCTTCTCTTGTTGCGGAGCATGGGCTCTAGGCACACGGGCTTCAGTAGTTGTGGCACGCGGGCTCAGTAGCTGTGGCACATGGGCTTAGTTGCTCTGCGGCATGTGGGATCTTCCTGGACCAGGGCTTGAACCTATGTCTCCTGCATTGGCAGGCTGATACTTAACCACTGCGCCACCAGGGAAGCCCAGGAAGGGCTTTTAGAAGCGTGTTTAGGAGATGATAAACTTTCATTTGAATGTTAAGGAAAATATCTGAGTATTATGGAAAATAACCTCTCAATTTTTTAACATCATTTCAAGGGCAAAGACACTTTTTACCATGTTTATTGCATTTCAAGTAAAAGTATCTAGCAGTATTTATCTTCAGTTTGGCATGGAGAACATTGTTTAGGTTGATAGTGATCTTTGCCTTCATGATGAAAAATAATTTTCCTGCATATAGAATTCTGGGTTGACAAATTTTTTCTTTTACAGCATTGAAGGTAGTGAAAAACATTGTCTTCTGGCTTGCATAGTTTCTGATAAGATCTACGGTAATTCTTATCTTTGTTCTTGATTATGTATGTAGTATTTTTTACCCCCTCTGGTTGCCTTCAAGCTGTTTGATGCGGCTAGGCAGGTATGTGTTGTTGTTTTATTTTATCCTGCTTGGGATTTCTTTAAGCTTCTTGAATCTGTTTGGTATCTTTTATTATTTCTGGAAAATTCTTGGCCTTTATCTTTTCAAGTATTTCTTCTGCCTTAGTCTCCTTTTTCCTTCTGAGACCTCATTTACGTGTATTTATCTTTTCAAGTATTTCTTCTGCCTTAGTCTCCTTTTTCCTTCTGAGACCTCATTTACGTGTATGTTAGACCATTTGATAGTCCCTCAACATTGGACCTTCTGTTTTTCTTTTTTTCTCCCTGTGTTTCAGTTTTGATAATTTCTATTGATGTCTTCATCTATTTTCCAAGTTTATTGATTCTTTCATCAGCTGAGTCCAGTCTGCTGCTGAATCTGTAGAAGGAATTCTTTATCTCTGACATTGTATTTTTTATTTCTAGCATTTACATTTAACGTATAGAAAAATTTTCATCTCTTTGCTGATATTATCTAATCTGTTCATGTATGTTGTCCACCTTTTTCACTAAGTCCTTTAACATATTAATCACAATTTTAAAAAATATCCTTCTCTGATAGTTCTAGCATCTGGATCATCCCTAAGTCTACTTGTATTGGTTGCTTTTTTTCTTGACCATAGGCTGTTTTTTTTTGTGTGTCTCATAATTTTTGTTTAGGTGTTGGGCATAGTGTATAGAACAACAGTTGAGACTGAGGTAAATTGTATTTATGTTTGGAAATGGGTACACCCCACTTCTGTTGGGCTGTCAGTGTGTGGTGTTAAGCCAAACTAGTCATGAATTGAACTAGTTTGGGGTTTCATTGTCGTTATCATTACTTTCAGTGCACCGCAGTCTTCATAGTCTTGTAGTGGTGGCTACTGTTACCCCTGGTGGTAGAATGCTGTTGCTTGCTCCTTGGTGTTATGATTATGTTGGAGGCAGTTATCTCAGTTCAGCTTCAGTCTTTTGCAGACCCTGTTCATCTGGGCCTTATAAATAGGACTTTGTCATTGTTCCCTCTCCTCCTTGTGGCAGCCACTGTTTGCCTTGTGTTTGTACTTATTCTTGGATAGGGTTTCCTGCCCCTCTCCCAGCATTAGGAGGCTCCTGGATGGTGTATTTGTGTGGGATCCTAGGCACAAGATGGTTACTTACCCCTCCCCACAGGGATAGAGGGATTTGCTTATCTCTTTATCTCAGCAACAACAAATGTTTGCCAGTGTCCTAGGACAGAAAGGGTTTGCTGCCCCTACTCCAGTGGCCTAACACCTTTGCTTCATAGGAGAAAAGGATATGGGGAATCAAGTGCGGCTATGTTCCTGTTCCCAGCAATGACTGGTCACCTCCTGAATTCCTGTGCCATTGAGTGGGACTCTCTCTGGTGTTCTGCCATGAAACCAATCTTTTTCATGAGCACCCTTTGGAGGCCAGTGGAGAAGAGCTTGCAAGTGAGTGCAGACTCCTGTTGTGGATAGGGCACCCAGTTGGGAAATTGGCATGCTAGCCTATACCTTTTAGGAATTCAGTAAGTATTTAGCAGATCTTTGTATTCACTGTATTATGATTACCCCTTTCTCTTCTCATCTACTGTGTATGTTCTTTATTGGAGGGTCTTGTTCCTCTTTGGAATTCGGGTTATTTGGTTGCCTTGCAACTTCAGCAGTCTGATGGGCTCAAGAAAGGTTGTGGTGTTTCAGGTAATCTGGTCTTGTCTTCTTTTAGAGAGGGTGCCATGTTTTTGTAGTTTTCTGTATCTTAAGCAGAAACAGAAATTTAATAGTAATCTGTAGAGTTAATTAATCTGTGCTAAACTTCATTCAAAGAAGGATTCAAAGTGGTTTACAAAAATACTTGAAATAATAATAGATGATAAAATTAGGTAAAGATGGCCTTAGCAATATCTTTTTAGATCTGTCTTCTCAGGCAAGGGAAACAAAAGCAAAAATGAACAAATGGCGTTACATCAAACTAAAAAGCTTCTGCACAGCAAAGGAAATCATCAGTAAGATGAAAAGACAACCTACGGAATGGGAGAAGATATTTGCAAATGCTATATCTGATAAGGGGTTAATATCTAACATATATAAAGAACTCATACAACTCAACAACAACAACATGATTAAAAAATGGGCAGAGGAGTTGAATAGACATTTTTCCAAAGAAGACATACAGATGGCCAACAGGCACAGGAAAAGATGTTCAACATTGCTGATTATTAGGGAACTGCAAGTCAAAACCACTATGAAATATCACCTCACACCTGCAAGAATGGTTATTATCAAAAAAAACAAGTGGGACTTCCCTGGTGGCTCAGTGGTTAAGAATCTGCCTGCCAATGCAGGGGACACGGGTTCGAGCCCTGGTCTGGGAAGATCCCACATGCCATGGAGCAACTAAGCCCGTGCGCCACAACTTCTGAGCCTGCGCTCTAGAGCCCATGAGCCACAACTACTGAGCCCGCGTGCCACAACTACTGAAGCCTGTGCGCCTAGAGCCCGTGCTCCACAACAAGAGAAGCCACTGCAATGAGAAGCCTGCGCACTGCAACGAAGAGTAGCCCCTGCTCGCCGCAACTAGAGAAAGCCCACATGCAGCAATGAAGACCCAACACAGCCAAAAATAAAGATAGATAAAAAAACAAGCAATAACAAGTGTTGGCGAGGATGTGGAGAAAAGGGAACCCTTATACACTGTTGGTGGGAGTGTAAATTTGTACAGCCACTATGGAAGGCAGTATTGGACATTCCTCAGAAAAGTTAAGTATAGAACTACCATGTGATCCAGCTGTCCCACTTCTGGGTATTTATCCAAAGAATGCAAAAACACTTTGAAAAGATATATGCACCCCTGTGTTCATTGCAGCACTATTTACAATAGCCAAGCTATGAAAACCACCTAAGCGCCCATCAGTGGATGAATAGATAAAGAAGATGTGGTGTATAGGCGCGCGCGCGCGCACACACACACACACACACACACACACACACACACACACACACACACACACACACACACACACGAGTGGAATACTACTCAGCCTTAAAAAGGTGAAATCTTGCCATTTGTGACAACATTGATGAACCTTGAGGGTATCATGCTAAGTGAAATAAGTTGGACAAAGATGAATATTGTGTGATTTCATTCATAAGTGGAATATAAAAACTAATAAAATAAAAGAACAACCAAACTAAACAAAACCAAATATAGTTACAGAGAACACAGTAGTGGTTACCAGAGGGGGAGGGCAAAATGGGTAAAGGGGATCAACTGTATGGTGACAGATGGAAACCAGATTTTTGGTGGTGAGCATGCTATAGGGTATACAGAAGTAGAAACATAATGTTGTACAAATGAAGCTTATATAATGTTATAAATCAGTGTTACTTCAATAAAAAAATAAAACCAGATAAAGAAATCAAAGCAAAGGGGAAATAAGGATAGGGATTAAAAAAGTACCAACAGACAGACAGATAGGTAGAGCATGAGTATTATATAGAAATGAATGCCAAAGATGCTGGATGGTTGTTGGTTGTGGGTTACAGATTTGAATCTGAGCTTCATCATGACAAAAGCAAAGTTACATGACTGACATTGCTCAAACTTAAGTTCTTTTCATTGGTGCCTTTTAAATTGTAGGAAGAAATATTTTTTTACTTTTACTGGCAGAGCTGGTGAAGTGAATTATGTAATGTGTAAGACATTATATATATATTTTATTGAAATATAGTTGATTTACAATATCATGTTAGTTTCAGGTGTACAGCACAGTGACTCAGTTATATGTATATATATATTCTTTTTCCGATTGTTTTCCCATATAGGTTATTACAGAATATTGAATATAGTTCCTTGTGCTATACAGTAGGTTCTTGTTGACTATTTTATATATAGTAGTGTGTATGTGTTAATCCCAATCTCCCAGTTTATTCCCCACCCCCCTTTCCCCTTTGGTAACCATAAGTTTGTTTTCTATGTCTGTGAGTCTCTTTCTGTTTTGCAAATAAGATCATTTGTATCTTTTTGGGTTTTTTTTAGATTCCACATATAAACGGTATCATATGATGTTTGTCTTTCTCTGACTGGCTTACTTCACTTAGTATGATAATCTCTAGGTCCATCCATGTTGCTGCAAATGGCATTATTTCATTCTTATTTGTGGCTGAGTAATATTCCGTGTGTGTGTGTGTGTGTGTGTGTGTGTGTGTGTGTGTGTGTGTATCACATCTTCTTTATCCATTCATCTGTTGATGGACATCTAGGTTGCTTCCATGTCTTGGCTATTGTAAACAGTGCTGCACTGAACATTGCGGTACATGTGTCTTTTCGAATTATAGTTTTCTCCAGATATGTGCCCAGGAGTGGGATTGCAGGATCATATGGTAACTCCATTTTTAATTTTTTAAGGAACCTTCATACTGTTCTCCATAGTGGCTGTACCAATTTACATTCCTACCAACTGTGTAGGAGGGTTCCTTTTTCTCCACACCCTCTCCAGCATTTATTATTTGTAGACTTTTTGATCATGGCCGTTCTCACTGCTGTGAGGTGATACCTCTTTGTAGTTTTGATTTGCATTTCTCTAATAATTAGCGATACTAAGAATCTTCATGTGCGTGTTGGCCATCTGTATGTCTTCTTTGGAGAAATGTTTATTTAGATCTTCTGCCCATTTTTTTGATTGAAGACATTATATTTTTAATACAGATACTTGATGTTTTTTTCACCATACTATTTCTTTCATTTGTTGTATGTACTTTTCTCACATTCTCTCCTGGAGGAGCTGGGTGATTTCATGAATATTAGTGCCTGATGATCAATGTAAGATGCTAGCTCTGTGGCAAATGGTTTCTGAGGTAGTTGCTGTTTGAATCTCTGAGTCCTCAAAACAAGCTATTAACATACTGTTGCTAGGAAGCCAGGATGGCCTTAATGCATAGGTGGGGTTAGATCTCTGAGGTTGTCCCATGTACACACATTTGAAGTAGCTAAAGGTGGCCAGTGTAGTTGGAGATGAGGAAGTGGGGAGCAAGTTCATGTAGGCCCATGTAGGAAATGGTAAGAATTTTATTTTGATATGGGAAGCCTTTGGAGGGTTTAGAGCTGAGACATGATATTTATATGACTTGTAAGAATTACTCTGATTTTACATATACCTACCCACCTAAAATCTGTAATATCTTACTATGCTGCATTACCATATTGTTCCATTTGTCTACAGAGATCAGGATGACCCTGTTTTCTTCCAAAATATTTGTTCAGTTTCCTAGGTAGTATCTTAAATTTTACTTTTAGAACATTTTTCTCTGAGCTTAAGGAACCTATCCTTGTGATAAAATAGGAATACTTCCAGAAGTCTCTAAACTGTATTTGGTCATCTGTCTATTAAGGTATGTTATTTGTGATTGAGATCCAGTCTTTTGCTATTTAAAGTGATGCTAAAGACACTTGATGCCTATCAAGGAGGGGAAATGCCACTAACTGGGGAAAGTAGATTGGAATACAGAGGTGAGAGTTCCAAGGCAAACGCAACTATTACTTCATCAATTGAAATAGAGCCAACTTTCTTAATGTGATAACTCTGGTACCTGATGTCTTTGTTTCCCTTATCTTGACAAATGTTTGTTTAAGTCTCTTCAGCTTAAGGCTTAATACTTTATATAAATGCAGTGTAGTATTATGGTTAAGAGTATGGACTCTGGAGTTAGAATATTTAGGAAGCTTGGAAAAGTTTTGTTTTTGTTTTTTTTGGCCTTTTCTGTGCTTCAGTTGTCTCATCCTGAAATGGAGCAAAATAGTAGAACTTTTCTCCTAGGTTTGTTGTAAATGAATTAATGTGCTAGAACAGGGCCTGGCTTAGTAAGTGCCTAATAATGTTAGCTATTCTTATTATATGGAATATGTAACCATAAGACTTTCTTTATAAGGGCCCTTTGTCCTTGACAAAGTGAGGTCACTATTTCAACAGTATTTAAGCACTGTTTCTAGGCCTTCCCTATTTATTTTTGTTTCACAGTAACTTAGTCAACAATTGAATGATCTTGATGGAATGTGCTAACTCCAGAAGATCATCATCAAGATATGCCTGGTTCATTTTTCTATTTTGAAATAAACTGGTGACTATTAAAATCTTCAGTGTTACTGTCTCCCTGAAATTGATCTGATACTGGGTATACAGAGATAATTTGTGCTTAAGTAACTAATCCGGTTATATTTATAGGCTAATGGAGCATCTTAATTAAAACTCTTGTTCTTGTTTTATCATATTAATCTGACTTCTGAGAATTGCTCATATATGTTAACATGTGATATACTATTATATATTAATGTTAGAGCTTTAATACCAGTAAAAAAAAACTTTAAATTAGATCTGTAATTATCAGAAGTTTTTGCTTTCCAAGCTCAGTTCTCCAGGCATGAAGAATTGTCATGTTTTCTTGTTTTATGCTAAGGTGATCATATGATTATACTGTCTAATTGTGTTTCCTCTTTTAAAAAGCTGTTTTTTATATCTCGTAAGTTCCATATATATAAGCCAGATTTGATCTTTTACATAATAGCATTGTAATGGGTACACAGTTATTGAGAAATCAGTGGATTTAAGTGGATATATAATTAAATTTCTTGCCTCTTGTTCATATTTGTAGTAGTTGATATTGCCTGGGTACATTTTTTGGTAATGTGTGTCACTTTAAATGTGGTCTTGTAGAACTTGTTTCTTAACCTGAATAAGTTGAAACAGTTAACTGATGTGGAGGTAATCTTAGATCTACTTGGTGTTGAAGAAGGACAAAACCAGAAAACACCATAGTAACAGAAAATCACTTCTGATGTGTTATCCTCTCCCCCTTTTTTTGGTTAGCAATTGAGAAAAGGAGCTCCTTGGCATATGTTTTCATAAAAATGAAGGTCTTTAGTGTGACCAGTTTAAAATGGTTAGTATTACTCTTATTCAAAGAATTAAGCTATTTAACTTTTTAGGAATATACCTTGTTGTCAGACCGAAATGAATGCCATTTTATGCTTCCTTTAAAAAGGGCTGTACAGAATGGAGTTTCCTCAAAATAGATCTGCCATATGATCCAGCAGTCCCACTCCTGAGTATATATTTGAAGAAAAAAACACCGATTCAAAAAGATACATGCACCCCAATGTTCATAGCAGCATTATTTACAGTAGCCAAGATATAGAAGCAACGTAAATGGCCAACGACAGATGAATGGAGAAAGAAGATGTGGTACATATATACAATGGAATACTACTCATACATAAAAAAGAATGAAATTTTGCCATTTACGGCAACATGGATGAACTTGGAGGGCATTATGCTAAGTGAAATAAATCAGACAGAGAAAGACAAATACTGTATGATACCACTTATATGTGGAATCTAAAAAATGAAACAAACTAGTGAATATAACAAAAAAGAAACAGACTCAGCTATAGAGAACAAACTAGTGGTTACCAGTGGGGGAGAGGGAAGTGGGGAGGGACAAGATAGGGGTAAGGGATTAAGAGGAACAAACTACTGTGTATAAAATAAATAAGCTACAAGGATATACTGTATAGTACAGGGAATATAGCCAATATTTTATAATAACTATAAATGGAACCTAACCTTTAAAAATTGTGAATCACTGTTGTACACCTGAAATTTATATAATATTGTAAATCAACTCTACCTCAGTAGAAAAATTAAATAAAAATATACTGTCAAAAAAAGGACTTTACAGAAAAATGAGAAAGCCAACATATTGAGATTTCAACAAATTTTGGGTATTACAGTTTGAGAAGATTTCAGAATTCTGAATAATCTATTTCTACTGTAGGCAGTCAAGCCTTCCTCTCTGTACATGGCTCAGTGAGTTGGCCTTCTACAGAAGCAAAATAAAACCTACCCCAGTACAGGCATGCCTTGTTTTGTTGCACTTTCACTTTATTGTGTTTCACAGACTGAGTTGTCAGATAATGGTTAGCATCTTTTAGCAATAAAGTATTTTTAAATTAAGGTATGTACAGTTTTTTTTAAGACAATGCTATTGCACACTTAATAGACTACAGTATAGTGTAAACATAACTTTTATGTGCCCTAGGAAACCAAAAAATTTGTGTGGCTCATTTTATTGTGATACTAACTTTATTGTGGTGGTCTGGAACTGAACCTGCAGTATCTCCTAGGTTTGCGTGTATCAGATTTGCTGTCTTTCTGGTGTTTGAAGCCAGTAGTGCCCATATAACAAGCAATAGCACATCTTTACTATGGGTTCTTGGATGGCAGTTTGAATGTTTGCATTTGGAATACATTTGTCTAAAGCTCTGTCATACACCTTGAATATTTGGAAGACATATATAATATTTGAGATATTTAAGGAAGAGAATATGTATTTTTAATCCCTGAGTTGATCCCTTGACCATCAAAAAGATAACTGTATATGCCATAGCATTTCTATGTCATAGAAATGCCTTCACTATATTGTCATTTAATGCATGCTTTTTGTTATCACTGGAATTTTAAAAAATAATATTTTGTATGTTTTTCATGGGACCTTTGTGCAAAACTTTACTTGATTATAATCTAGGAAAGAAGCTGTTTTTTTGCAATAAGTTTTCTGCTGTTTAAAAAATTGTCCAATGCAATCTGTCTCCAGCTCCCTTCTTTTTTTTTCATTTTAGTGCCATTAAATTTTAAGCCAGTTTTGACCCAAATGCTGTAAATTACTTCAGTTTAGGTACTGAAAGCATCATTTCCTTTTTTGATTGATTCCTTTTGTTTCCCCCTCAAGTGTCTTGTATTATGTAAGCTCACTGATATCTCAGAGTCATTGGGACTAGGGCAGATAAAAAGAATTGCAGATCTTTTGAGACTAGATAGATGTCTTCCAACCTTCAGATATTTTGATAATTTACCATTAAGAGAGAATGAGGAGGATCATGAAGACATCTCATAAGAGAAAAAGCTTGGCCATCAAAAAGAACAGCAATTTCCAGAGGATTTTATTTTTATTTTTTTTATTTTTTTATTTTTTTAATTTTATTTATTTACTTATTTATTTATGGCTGTGTTGGGTCTTCGTTTCTGTGTGAGGGCTCTCTCTAGTTGCGGCAAGCGGGGGCCACTCTTCATCGCGGTGCGCGGGCCTCTCACTATCGCGGCCTCTCTTGTTGCGGAGCACAGGCTCCAGACGCGCAGGCTCAGCAATCGCGGCTCACGGGCCCAGCTGCTCCGCGGCATGTGGGATCTTCCCAGACCAGGGCTCGAACCCGTGTCCCCTGCCTTGGCAGGCAGATTCTCAACCACTGCGCCACCAGGGAAGCCCCAGAGGATTTTATTTTTAATTAGGATTGGTTTATATTACTCTTACATTTACACTCATATTTCCAACTGTGTAGTTTTGCCTGCATACGTGATCTTGTCTTGCAAATAAACACAATACGTAGTCTCCAAAATCATCATGATTCAGGTCTTGCCTGAGCCTGAATCTGTAGTTACTTGAAACTCAGCATTGCTACTTGTGTAAATGCAATAACACATCATTCACATGTGTAATGCAAACTGGCAGACTGAACCCCCAGCTGATGTGTTAAATGCACTGTAAAGAAGTTTTTGACACATTTAAATTGTGTTATTTTCTTACGAGAAAATGCTCAGTATTATTGGCCTGGACTATAGTAATTGAATCACAGTTGAACTTGAATTAGCCCAAACTGAAAAAAATCTGTTGGTTGACCTGGCAGGAATTTGTTCTGTATCTGTGTGCTAACTGCGGAAAGTATTGAAACATTAGGTATGTGAAAGCATATTAAATAATGAGATGTTTATTTAAAAAGCAGCAAGTCTAAATTTGTAACTAATTTTCCAACTAATTTATGACATTCAAAAAAGTGTCATTCTCCTCTCTTACCTTGTACTTCATAACTGAAAATAAATCAACAGAAAAATAAGTTACATGGTTAGAATTAGTCATTTAGCTTTTTGGTTTCCAATATATGGTAAAATAGAAATTATTTGGCCCCTTAAAATATTTACATGATTTTATTTTTAATTAATGATTGCAATTTGTTCTTTGGCATAAAGGAATTTTCATATAATGTTGTGGAAGAGGTACTCTATTGAGAGCTCATCTGAATTCCTTTATTCTTTCAAATTTAAGTATAGCTTTGTTTAAGCTTCTCCGTGGTCCTTAAGTTCATTGTTTATAAATACATGAATTCATGCCAGAGGGGAAATAGAGGATGGTGGCCATAGGCTTCACTGGAACTAGAGCTCAGGTGATCTGGGTCGAATCTGTGCTCTAGCTGTGTGACCTTGGGAAAGCCACCTAACTTCTCTGTTCCTCAGCTTCCTAATCTGTAAAATCGGTTTAATAGCAGCACCTACTTCACAAGTTGTTTTGAGTCTTAAATGACAAGTGCATGTGCATGCTTAGCAGGGAGCCCAGCTTGCAGGGAGTGCTCAATAGGGTCTGCTATTACTGTTGTGTTTAATTTTATCATTCTTCCACGAGTACCCTGCCAGTGCTGAGAGGCTTTTTTCTCTCAAGTGGCACCCCTCTCTCTCTTACCTTCAGCATCCCATTTCATCCCAGGAGCAGACTGAGGTGGAACAATTAGCCTTTTTTTTTTTTTTTTTCAATTTATTTTTTGCCCGCACTGTGAGGCATGTGGGATTTTAGTTCCCCGACCAGGGATTGAACCCATACCCCCTGCAGTGGAAGCGCGGAGTCTTAACCACTGGACCGCCAGGGAAGTCCTAGCCTTTGGCTATTATAGCATAGGTGCGTGTTCTTATTGAGCTTCAGCTTTAAAATGTGAAACTTTCCCTCCTTTTTTTTTTTTTAAAGATTGATTGATTGATTGATTGATTGCTATGTTGGGTCTCCGTTTCCGTGCTAGGGCCTTCTCTAGTTGCGGCAAGCGGGGGCCACTCTTCATCGTGGTGCGCGGGCCTCTCACTATCGTGGCCTCTCTTGTTGCG
Source organism: Balaenoptera acutorostrata (assembly GCF_949987535.1). Taxonomy (NCBI): domain Eukaryota; kingdom Metazoa; phylum Chordata; class Mammalia; order Artiodactyla; family Balaenopteridae; genus Balaenoptera; species Balaenoptera acutorostrata. The sequence continues at coordinate 16,542,043 of NC_080064.1, read as the reverse complement.
GAGCACAGGCTCCAGACGCGCAGGCTCAGCAGTTGTGGCTCACGGGCCTAGCTGCTCCGCGGCACGTGGGATCCTCCCAGACCAGGGCTCGAACCCGCGCCCCCCGCACCAGCAGGCAGACTCCCAACCACTGCGCCACCAGGGAAGCCCTTTCCCTCCTTTTTTCATGCTGCTTACCTAACTCTTAGCTGGGGCATTGAAGTAGGTGTTTGAAGTGATGGATTAGTTATCATTGATCACTTAAGTATTAGGAATATTTAGAAGATCCTGGGGGTATCCAACTAGAATACTCATATTGTTATTCATCTGTGTGACAAATTAAAGTTTGTAAATTCTAGTTAGGTTATTTCATCTCTCTTATGTACTGTGGAACACATGGGGGAAGTTAAATACCATTCTTTTAAGGTAAATAAAACTTAAATGTATACATTTATAATAATAAATTACATTGCTGTTTTTTGTGTATATAGTCAGTAAATACAGTTGATCTTAGAAAAGGGAAACTCAAAGGTAAGAGTAATCAAAATACTTGGTCTGGGAGGAAGGGTTTAAACTTGTTCTTCAGAATGGTTGGGATTTGGTGAGTTCGAAGGAGCTAGGTGATTGAAGGTGAGGCAAAGGTATAGAAGAGAAAACAAATGTGGTATATTTAGAAAGCACTAAAGGAACACCCCCCGCCCCCAAAAGCTAACATTTTTTCAGCACTGACTCTATGCTAGCTACAGTGTTAAGGGTTTAATTTGTTTAATCCTCACAGCAACTCTATTTTACACATGAGGTTTAGAAACTTGGCAATACCTGGCTATAAGGTGCCCCCAATTTTGTTATAGTGGAAGAATTGTATTTGTGTGTAGATGAAGTTTATCTGTGTTGCTGTGTAACAAACCACCGCAAAACAGTTGTAAGTGAATATCGCAGTAAGTTTTCTCATACTGCAAGCACCAGTATAGGATATCAAGCAGTAGAAGACCACCCTCCACCCTCAGCTTACTTTCCAGTTTGCTCCCACTGACCTACTTCTTTTTTTGTTTAAGTTGCTGATCTCTTAATTTCAAATGCGTTTAAAAATTCTTATTTTATTTATTTATTTGTGGCTGCATTGGGTCTTCATTGCTGCACGCAGGCTTCCTCTAGTTGCAGTGAGCGGGGGCTACTCTTTGTTGCAATGGGAAGGCTTCTCATTGTTGTGTCTTCTCTTGTTGTGGAGCATGGGCTCTCGGTGCCTGGGCTTCAGTAGTTGTGGCATTCGGGCTCAGTAGTTGTGGCTCGCGGGCTCTAGAGCGCAGGCTCAGTAGTTGTGGCGCACGGGCCTAGTTGCTCCGTGGCATGTGGGATCTTCCCGGACCAGGGATCGAACCTGTGTCCCCTGCATTGGCAGCTGGATTCTTAACCACTGCACCACCAGGGAGGTCCCTGACCTGCTTCTAACAGCATAGATTATTTTTGTCAGGTTCTGAACTTTATATGAATGTAAACACAGTGTCTGTGTCTGGTTTCTTTTATTCAACATTGTGAGATTCATAGCAGTTGTATATAGCTGTATTTTATTCATTTTCATTGCTATAATGTTTTTTAAAAAATTGATTTAACTGAATGTAAAAGGTTTAAAAAGAAAGTTGGAAGATTTTTACCATACTACAAATACAAACGGACTTAGGTTTTTTTAAGAGGCATTGAAAGTGTGTGTAAGGTTCTAAGCTTATATAATTAAAACTAATTTATGGATGCTAAGGAATATTCTATTTTAAAGGGAAAGTTACTTTTCTGAGCTTATTATTGACATAATAATATGTATCAATCTTTTGGGTTTTTTTTTTAGAAACAAGGAGAGAATCTATGTCAACTTAATTTTTTTTAACATCTTTATTGGAGTATACTTGCTTTACAATCTTGTGTTAGTTTCTGCTGTATAACAAAGTGAATCAGCTATACACATACATATATCCCCATATCCCCTCCCTTTTGCGTCTCCCTCCCACCTCCCTATCCCACCGCTCTAGGTGGTCACAGAGCACCGAGCTGATCTCCCTGTGCTATGCGGCTGCTTCCCACTAGCTATCGATTTTACATTTGGTAGTGTATGTATGTCCATGCCACTCTCTCACTTTGTCCCAGCTTACCCTTCCTCCTCCCTGTGCCCTTAAGTACATTCTCTACATCTGCGTCTTTATTCCTGTCCTGCCCCTAGGTTCTTCAGAACCATTTTTTTTTTTTAGGTTCCATATATATGTGTTAGCATACGGTATTTGTTTTTCTCTGACTTACTTCACTCTGTATGACAGATTCTAGGTCCATCCACATCACTACAAATAACTCAATTTCACTTCCTTTTATGGCTGAGTAATATTCCATTGTATATATGTGCCACATCTTCTTTATCCATTCATCTGTCACTGGACACTTAGGTTGCTTCCATGTCCTGGCTATTGTAAATAATGCTGCAATGAACATTGGGGTGCATGACTTTTTAATTTAATTTAATTTTATTTCATTTCTGGTTGTGCCGGGTCTTAGTTGAGGCATGCAGGCTCCTTAGTTGCAGCTCACCAGCTCCTTTAGTTGTGGCACACGCGCTCCTTTGTTGTGGCATGCGAACTCGTAGTTGTGGCATGCCTGTGGGACATAGTTCCCTGACCAGGGATTGAACCCACATCCTCTGCATTGCGAGACGGATTCTTAACCACTGCGCCACCAGGGAAATCCCCATGACTCTTTTTGAGTTATGGTTTTCTCAGGGTATATGCCCAGTAGTGGGATTGCTGGGTCATATGGTAGTTCTATTTTTAGTTTATTAAGGAAACTCCATACTGTTCTCCATAGTGGCTGTATCAATTTACATTCCCACCAACAGTGCAAGAGTGTTCCCTTTTCTCCACACCCTCTCCAGTATTTATTGTTTGTAGATATTTTGATGATGGCCATTCTGACTGGTGTGAGGTGATACCTCATTGTAGTTTTGATTTGCATTTCTCTAATGATTAATGATGTTGAGCATCCTTTCATGTGTTTCTTGGCAATCTTTTCGTCTTGTTTATGGTTTCCTTTGCTGTGCAAAAGCTTTTAAGTTTCATTAGGTCCCATTTGCTTATTTTTGTTTTTATTTCCATTTCTCTAGGAGGTGGGTCAAAAAGGATCTTACTGTGATTTATGTCATAGAGTGTTCTGCTATGTTTTCCTCTAAGAGTTTTATAGTGTCTGGCCTTACATTTAGGTCTTTAATCCATTTTGAGTTTATTTTTGTGTATGGTGTTAGGGAGTGTTTTAATTTCATTCTTTTACATGTAGCTGTCCAGTTTTCCCAGCACCACTTATTGAAGAGTCTGTCTTTTCTCCATTGTATATTCTTGCCTCCTTTATCAAAATAAGGTTACCATATGTGTGTGGGTTTATCTCTGGGCTTTCTGTCCTGTTCCATTGATCTATATTTCTGTTTTTTTAAAAAAATTAATTAATTAATTAATTAATTTATGGCTTTGTTGGGTCTTCGTTTCTGTACGAGGGCTTTTTCTCTAGATGTGGCAAGCGGGGGCCACTCTTCATCACCGTGCGCAGGCCTCTCACTATCGCGGCCTCTCTTGTTGCGGAGCACAGGCTCCAGACGTGCAGGCTTAGTAATTATGGCTCACGGGCCCAGCCGCTCCGCAGCATGTGGGATCTTCCCAGACCAGGGCTCGAACCTGTGTCCCCTGCATTGGCAGGCGGATTCCTAGCCACTGCGCCACCAGGGAAGCCCTATATTTCTGTTTTTGTGCCAGTACCATACTTTCTTGATTAGTGTAGCTTTGTAGTATAGTCTGAAGTTGGGGAGCCTGATTCCTTCAGCTCTGTCTTTTTTTCTCAAGATTGCTTTGGCTGTTCGGGGTCTTTTGTGTTTCCATACAAATTGTGCAATTTTTTTGTTCTAGTTCCGTGAAAAATGCCATTGGTAGTTTGACAGAGATTCCATTGAATCTGTAGATTGCTTTGGGTAGTATAGTCATTTTCACAGTGTTGATTCTTCCAATCCAAGAACATGGTCTATCTCTCCATCTGTTGGTATCATCTTTAATTTCTTTCATCAGTGTCTTATAGTTTTCTGCATACAGGTCTTTTGTCTTCTTAGGTAGGTTTATTCCTAGGTATTTTATTCTTTTTGTTGCAGTGGTAAATGGGAGTGTTTCCTTAATTTCTCTTTCAGATTTTTCATCATTAGTGTATAGGAATGCAAGAGATTTCTGTGCATTAATTTTGTATCCTGCTACTTTACCAGATTCGTTGATTAGCTCTAGTAGTTTTCTGGGAGCATCTTTAGGATTCTCTATGTATAGTATCATGTCATCTGCAAACAGTGACAGTTTTACGTCTTCTTTTCCAATTTGTATTCCTTTTATTTCTTCTTCTCTGATTGCTGTGGCTAAAACTTCCAAAACTATGTTGAATTAATAGTGGTGAGAGTGGACAACCTTGTCTTTTTCCTGATCTTAGTGGAAATGGTTTCCGTTTTTCACCATTGAGAACAGTGTTGTCTGTGGGTTTGCCATATATGGCCTTTATTATGTTGAGGTAGGTTCCCTCTACGCCTACTTTCTGGAGGGTTTTTATCATAAATGGGTGTTGAATTTTGTTGAAAGCTTTTTCTGCATCTGTCAAGATTATCGTATGGTTTTTATCCTTCAGTTTGTTATATGGTAAATCTCATTGATTGATTTGTGTGTATTGAAGAATCCTTGAATCTCTGGGATAAATCCCACTTGATCATGGTGTATGATCCTTTTAATGTGCTGTTGGATTCTGTTTGCTAGTATTTTTTTTTGAGGATTTTTACATCTATGTTCATCAGTGATATTGACCTATAGTTTTCTTATTTTGTGACATCTCTGGTTTTGGTATCAGGGTGATGGTGGCCTCGTAGAATGAGTTTGGGAGTGTTTCTCCCTCTGCTATATTTTGGAAGAGTTTGAGAAGGAAGGTGTTAGCTCTTCTCTAAATGTTTGATAGAATTTGCCTGTGAAGCCACCTGGTCCTGGGCTTTTGTTTATTCGAAGATTTTTAATCACAGTTTCAATTTCAGTGCTTGTGATTGGTCTATTTATATTTTCTGTTTCTTCCTGGTTCAGTCTTGGAAGGTTGTGGTTTTCTAAGAATTTGTCCATTTCTTCCAGGTTGTCCATTTTATTGGCATATAGTTGCTTGTAGTAATCTCTCATGATCCTTTGTATTTCTTCAGTGTCAGTTGTTACTTCCCCTTTTTCATTTCTAATTCTGTTGATTTGAGTCTCCTCCCTTTTTTTCTTGATGAGTCTGGCTAATGGTTTAGCAATTTTGTTTATCTTCTCAAAGAACCAGGTTTTAGTTTTATTGATCTTTGCTATCATTTTCTTCATTTCTTTTTCATTTATTTCTGTTCTGATCTTTATGATTTCTTTCCTTCTGCTAACTTTGGGATTTTTTTGTTCTTCTTTCTCTAATTGCTTTAGGTGTAAGGTTAGGTTGTTTATTTGAGATTTTTCTTTTTTCTTGAGGTAGAATTGTATTGTTATAAACTTCCCTCTTAAAACTGCTTTTGCTGCATCCCATAGGTTTTTGGTTGTCGTGTTTTCATTGTCATTTGTTTCTAGGTATTTTTTGATTTCCTCTTTGATTTCTTCAGTGATCTCTTGGTTATTTAGTAGTGTATTGTTTACCCTCCATGTGTTTGTATTTTTGACAGTTTTTTTCCTGTAATTGATATCTAGTCTCATAGCATTGTGGTCGGAAAAGATGAAATATCAATATTTAAGAAATTTCAGTCATATAATTGTGGTCAATAGCTATTCAAAATAAGTAAGTTTTCTTTCCCACTTTTCTCTTTAAAAACAAGCAATAAAGAATTTTATGAAGATAAATACAGTATGATCTCACTTATATGTGGAATCTTAAAAAACAGAAACAAAAAACAAAAGAAAACCAAGCTGATAAATACAGAGAACAGATTGGTGGTGGCCAGAGGTGGCGGGGGTGAGGGTTGGGTGAAATGGGTGAAGGGAGTCAAATGGTACCAAATTCCAATTATGAAAACATAAGTTATGGGGATATAATGTACAGCATGGTGACTATAGTTGATAATACCTGAATTGTGTATTTGAAAGTTGTAAATCTTAAAAGTTTTCATCACAAGAAAAAAAACTGTATTGTGACAGGTGTTAACTAGACTTAGTGTGGTGGTCATTTTGCGGTACATGCAAATAGTGAATCATTATGTTATACACCTGAAATTAATGTTGTATGTCAATTATACCTCAAGTAGAAATAAAATAATTTTATGAAGGTGGAAAATGAACTTTCTGAAGTAGTACAGGGGAATAATTAGGTTCAGTGCTGATCTGAGCTGAGGTGGAAAATCTCAGAGTGAGATTTATTTATTATTTTTAATTAATTAATTAATTAATTAATTTTTGGCTATGTTGGGTCTTCATTGCTGCACACGGGCTTTCTCTAGTTGCGGTGCGCAGGCTTCTCATTTGGTGGCTTCTCTTGTTGCGGAGCACAGGCTCTAGGCGTGCGGGCTTTGGTAGTTGCAGCACGCGGGCACTAGGGTGCTTGGGCTTCAGTAGTTGTGGCGCATGGGCTTAGTTGCTACACGGCATGTGGGATTTTCCCGGACCAGGGCTCGAACCCATGTCGCCTGCGTTGGCAGGTGGATTCTTAACCACTGTGCCACCAGAGAAGCCCTTCAGAGTGAGAGTTTTTTTTTTTTTTTTTAAATTTATTTATTTTTAGGGAATAGATTTATTTATTTTATTTTTATTTTTGGTTGCGTTGGGTCTTCGTTTCTGTGCGAGGGCTTTCTCTAGTTGCGGCAAGCGGGGGCCACTCTTCATCGCGGTGCACGGGCCTCTCGCTATCGCGGCCTCTCTTGTTGCGGAGCACAGGCTCCAGACGCGCAGGCTCAGTAATTGTGGCTCACGGGCCTAGCTGCTCCGAGGCATGTGGGATCTTCCCAAACCAGGGCTTGAACCCGTGTCCCCTGCATTGGCAGGCAGATTCTCAACCACTGCGCCACCAGGGAAGTGCCAGAGTGAGATTTGAATTAACTTCATCCTAAGCCAGACAGAGACTACCAAAATGGTCGTTTTATGTATGCTATGAGTGAATGATTCTCAGCTAGCTTGATCTAGGATCCACAGACTGCCTATTTAAAAGTGTATTTTTTTTTCCTACCACAGATGTTTGTGGATGGTGCCAAGCTTTAGAGTAATGGAGTTGATGCCGTTTGATGATTTTTGCTAAAAAATGAGAAGTGAGAGTAACTGTAGATGGAAGGGCACATACCTTATCATTATTATTTTAAAAAAAAATACATGTGGCTGGGAAATCAGTGGTAGAGAGCACAGCAAAGGGAAGGAAACTTTGCAATATCTCCTCCTCCTCTGTTTGCTACATTAAGACATTTTACATATACTTCAGGCCTTTAGTTTCCTCTCCGTAGTTCTTCCTCTGTTTCTTACCAGTACAGATAATTTCCTTGACTTAGCTGAGAAGAGTAAAGCTGTGGGAATGTAAGATAAGGAAATAAGTTTCTCGTTATGCTTCCTAGTTTTTCATGAAAATACTTCTATGTTTATATCTTCGCTTGGATTCCTTTGGAAGTTGTCCTTTTTTTTACAGAGCTCCCGCTGTTATCTTCTTTTGGTCCTATTTCCATTCCCTCTCACTTCTGTCAAGCCTCCTGCTCCATTACTTACCTCGACCTTCCTTTCTTGTGTGCGCACATTCTTGACTGCTGCTGTGAATCCTTCCCCTGTGCCCATAACCTATTCAGAACTTCTCTACACTAAAGTACCTTTCTCAAGCTGCTGCTACTTGAATGGCATTTTGGCCAAGTATGTTTGTTTCAGTGTTTTTGTTTCGCTTTGCTTTTTTAACTACAAAATTGCTAAAAGATTGGTTTCTACTTAATGTTTCCAAGTTCCTCATCACTAATTCAGATACCTTACTCTGTACCGTTTGGCTTCTCCTCTTGTTTTACTTTAGTTGTTCTTAACCTTGGCTGCACGTTGGAATTACTTGGAAGGAGTTTAAAACCTGAATATCACTTTTAGATTTAGTTCTGATTTAGTTCTAGAGTGCAGCCTAAGCATTGGGAGTTTTGAAAGCTCTACAGCTGTTTCTTATTTTTATAAATTTATTTATTTATTTTTTTATTTTTGGCTGTGTTGGGTCCTCGCCGCTGTGCACAAGCTTTCTTTAGTTGTGGCGAGTGGGGGCCACTCCTCATTGCGGTGTGTGGGCTTCTCATTGTCGTGGCTTCTTGTTGTGGAGCATGGGCTCTAGGCATGCAGGCTTCAGTAGTTGTGGCACGTGGGCCTACAAGCTCCGGCTTGCGGGCTCTAGAGCTCAGGCTCAGCAGTTGTAGCGCACGGGCTCAGTCGCTCCGTGGCATGTGGCATCTTCCCAGGCCAGGGCTCGAACCCATGTCACCTGCACCAGCAGGCAGACTCAACCACTGCGCCACCAGGGAAGCCCTACAGCTGTTTCTTTCTTTTTTTTTTTATAAGCAGATATTCATTTTTAATTATTATTAATTAATTTATTTATTTTTGGCTGTGTTGGGTCTTCGTTTCTGTGCGAGGGCTTTCTCTAGTTGCGGTGAGTGGGGGCCACTCTTCATCGTGGTGTGCGGGCCTCTCACTATCATGGCCTCTCTTGTTGCGGAGCACAAGCTCTAGATGCGCAGGCTCAGCAGTTGTGGCTCACGGGCCTAGTTGCTCCGTGGCATGTGGGATCTTCCCAGACCAGGGCTCGAACCCGTGTCCCCTGCATTGGCAGGCAGATTCTCAACCACTGCACCACCAGGGAAGCCCTACAGCTGTTTCTAATGTGTAGCTAAGGTTGAGAACCAGTACCTTGATTGAAATCAGTAGACATCAAATTAATTCCCTTATCAAGTCAATTCTTAGAACCTGAAGGAGTATATTTTTGGTTCTATTGGTAAGAAGCCTTCTGTGCTTCTCTGCAGCCTCAGGTGAGAACAGCGTTAATTATTTGAAGGTCTTTTGACATCAGTGGTCCTTCTCTTGCACACTCTTTATTCTGCTGGGTAGCTGAGTAGGTAAATGTCTGTTCTATTGACCCACCTGTCCTCAGGTACAAGTCCCAAGGTCTTAGGTCAGATGGAGTAGGAAGCCCATTTTGTTCTTGGGCACCAGCTGAATTCTCTGGTCTAGCTTTTAGCAGTAGTAAAGCTGACATTTTAATTCTTTTCTGGCATCTCTTTCTTTCTCTCCTGCTTAGAACTTTGAAGGGGTAGGAGTATGATTACATGAGTTCCCTCAGATTCCAACACATGCTGCTTCTTCATGCCTTCTACCTTCTTTGGGTTGAACAGAGTTAAGAGTCACCAGCAGAACTTGGGACACTTTCAGTCTAGGACAGGGCTTGTCTTGCAGGGCTTACTGCTTGGAGGAGAGGAAACAAAAATAACTTGCATATGCACAGTGATACAATTTCAGATCCAGTAATGTGAAAAATGGCAGCAGTATCCATTCTGTGGGCTAAGACAGGAATGTGGGGGGAACAGAGCTTGATCCCCCATATTGTTTCTCAGATTTGGTCTTTGGCTCTCATTTTCGTCCATATACTTCTTTGGGATATCATCTGCTACTATAACTTTAAACCTTATCCTAAGATGACAACAGATCTATACTATTTCTTCTCCTGGACCTTTGCCTGATTGCCTGCTGCATATTTCCTCTTGGAACATTCTGCAAGTAACTCATACTCAATAAGGAGATAGTGTTCAGTCATAAGCATTAGCAAAACCTGGGTTATAATCTTGGTTTTGCCATCGACTTACTTTGTGGCCTTATTTGGTGACTCTCCTGAGTCTTACTTTTCTCATCCGTGGAAGGACGTGGTAGAATTGGAGTCCTTTCTAGCTCTGACATCACATGACTTTCTAATCTTGTGTAGGCCTCCTGTGTACTTGCACTACCCATGCTGGTCACGATGTGTAGACTATTCCAGGTACATTCTTATTTCCCTTACTTAGAATGCCTCTTGGTCTTTTACTTCTCAGTCTTAATCTTCCTCTGCAATCCATTTCAGTCCTTTTATTTCTCTTTTTATTTTTTTAAATTAATTAATTAATTTATTTATTTTTGGCTGTGTTGGGTCTTCCTTTCTGTGCGAGGGCTTTTCTCTAGTTGCAGCGAGCAGGGGCCACTCTTCATCGCGGTGCGCGGGCCTCTCACTGTTGCGGAGCACAAGCTCCTGACGCGCAGGCTCGGTAGTTGTGGCTCACGGGCTTAGTTGCTCCGCAGTATGTGGGATCTTCCCAGACCAGGGCCCGAACCCCTGTCTCCTGCATTGGCAGGCAGATTCTCAACCACTGCGCCACCAGGGAAGCCCCCCTTTTATTTCTTGTAGAATGGTTCCTGATCATCTCAGTCCACAAATATTTCTTTGTTTTCTGAATTCCTACAAAGTCATTGACATCACTGATTGGCATTCCTCAAAAAATTTCTTGAATGGTTATTTGTTATACACATATCTTACTTAGCCAAATTGTAAGCTCTCTGAGGATGTCTGTGTTCTGTAGTATAATGCCTTGCACTGATGGGCATTTAATGATTATGTTTTGCCCTGTTGTACCCTAGTTGCCTAGTATATGCATTGCCCATAATCTGCACTGTTAAGTCCTTGCAGATTACTTTGTGGTCACTTTTGCTAACATTTAGAATAGACGTGTATCACGTTTCAACATGAGATTGTGATTTGATAGCCTCTAAATGGAAAAACATATATATATATTTTTTTCCAGAATGTAATTAGTGTGAATATTTTGCTTGCAGACTACTTTGTGACTCTGTTCACATCATTTAACAAAAACATCTGCACCTTCTTTTTTTTTAAGCTTTCGTTTTATAATTTTTAATTTGTTTAGTATTTGGATATATGATGATTAAAGCCACAGGATGAAGGTGTCATTTACTGATATGATGACATATTGTTAACTGGTTATATATAAGCGCCAAGAGGGTGGGAACTTTGTGTTGTTAATCATTCTATCTCCTATTCCTAAAAATTGATGTCTGGAATGAAGTAGGCTCTTAATAAATATTTGTTGAATATATGAGTGAGTGAATGAATGAATAAATCTTAACAGAACTGGAAGTATTTATGCTCTTCTCTGTATCTCTGCATTGCATTTGAGTATTCTGTATGCTAAGGAATGTCTTATTGTATCTGTTTTCTCATTCCGTGGTGGGGGAAAACCAAATGAGTAGTGGGTTTTGACCCACAGAACCCAAAATTCAGCTTGTGTCCTCTTTTCTGATGGTGTGATGGATGGGACTGAAGTTCAGATAAGGTAAGCTGGGGTGGTGATTCCAATGGTGTTGTCATTTAAATGGGGTTGACAGAGGATTGAAGGTATAGGACCAAAATGGAGGTGGGAGGAGGTAGTGTCATAGAACTAGGAAAGTTGACAGCAAATAGTGGAGTGGGCAGGTCATAGCTGCTTTGGAGGTATTTTGGAGATGAGATGTGGATAACCTGTGGTGACTTTTTCCTGGGCTCCATAGTAGAGTTGAAGGATCAGGTCATGATATGTGAAAGGGGTAACATTTTTCTTTTTACATTAGGGTCACAGTTAGAGTACACACCAACAAGAAGGAAGCAATAATAAAGAGGAATCTGTCTCGTGTTATTTTGACCTTAGTCTTAGAGTTGTGTTTTAGAATTCATCTCATCAGTTTTTCAAACTTTGAAGTTTCACTTTTGTCTTCTAGCTACACATGTTCCCTTGAGAAACAAAATAATTCTGTATGATTTTTTTATCTTTTTTTTTTAGCGAGAGTTCTAGTCTTTGCCAAGACTTGTATATCATTTGTATGAAAGGATGATTAGAGTTATTCTTCTGGTTTGGTAGAAATTAATTTTCTTTCAATTTGATCGTCTTTCAGTGACGCTCTTTGCCTTTAGGAAGTTATTCCTGGACTGCTGCATGGTAGGGATTGCAGTCTTGAAGATATACAAATGATGAGCAAAGACTTTTGAAAGTCAGCATGGTATTTTGGACTAATAACCTGACTAGGGCCAAAGTTGGTTCAGATCATTATTAGGAAAATTCCATATTCTATCAGAGTTTCATTAGCAATACAGAATTGAAATCAAACAGTTAATTCTTAGGACTGGAAGTAAGTATACTAAATTGTTAGTGGTGATTGTCACTGGCTTGTGGTTGAATGATTTTTAATTTCTTGATAGTCTTGTATTTAAAATAATTTCAACAAAGCATATATATTTATAATGAAGTTATTTATGAAATGTAATAATGAATACAGTTGATCCTCCGTATCTGTGGCTTCCATGTCTGCTGATTGAACCAACCACAGTTGGAAAATATTCAGGAAAAAAAAATTCCACAGAGTTCCAGAAGCAAAACTTGAATTTGCACCGACACTGGCAACTGTTTACATAGCATTTACATTGTATTTACAGCTCTTTACTAGCAATTCCATTGTATTTGGTATTATAAGCAGTCTGTAGATGATTTAAAGTATATTGGAGGGTGCGAATACTACACCATTTTATACAAAAGACTTGAGCATCTATGGATTTTGGTATCTGTAGGAGGGCCTGGAACCAATCTGTCAGGGATACTGAGGGACGGTTGTACTAGGAAAATACATGATTTAATGAGTAGTCATTGTATTGTACACTATATTAACTTCCTAAGAAAATGCATACATAGGAGAAAGGACTGTAAGAAAATATAGATAGAAGTGCTAGGAGTGGCCTAGGGAGATAGAATCGTGGGTAGTTTTAAAATTTCCTATTTTACAAAGTTTTGGTAATATGCTTATGACAATCATAAAAGAATCAGTGGCCACTTATCTTTTCTTAGGTAGTATATTTTGAAGCAGTGGTTTAGTTGACAAAATTGACAGCAATTCAAGAAGCTTAATTAAATGTCATAATTAAAGGCATAGTGGTGGATCTTTCCCATTTTCTATGTGGTTGTGAAGCATAGATGATGTATAGGGTAAGGGAGTAGAAGTTAAGATTGATCACTGCTGCTTCATTGGGCTTCTGGACAGATGACAGTGCTATAAAAACAAGTGAGTAACAGGAGGAGGGAAGTGCTTTAGGGGTAAATAGTAGAGTTGTGATAGAAAATGGCCATGTTTGCATGTGGGACATTTCAGGAGGACATGATTAGCAGACAGTAAGACATTTTATCACTTAGAACAATCTGAGTTTAAGTTACAGATTTGTGAGTCATAATTGTAAAGACAGCAAGTTGAAGCATGGTAAGTGCTAACTGCATTCAGAATCAAAGAATTTTGGTATATGAGCAGTGAGGAAAGGAACCACTGCTCACAAACTGTTTTCATCAAAACCTTTGTGTCTCACAATTGCTCTTCATAGTGACAGCGTAAAGGTTGGAAAACAATGAAATGGCTAATGTACATGTGTGTTATAGTTGGGACCCATTGTAAAAGAAGCTACTACTACTAACTTGTTGGGTTGGGGTAAAAGTTGTTTTACAAGGCCAAATGGAAAATTGAAAGTGTGCTCAGTTGGTATTTTTGATCATTTATGTCAGATATTGGGTCCAAAGCTAAGTTCTCACATTTCTTGAAATTTAACTGTATCATAGCATGTGTGTGCATTCATAAACTGAGGAAATGGAATGTATATTTTTATGTATATGTACATTTCTCAATTATGCTAGGAACTCTGCTTTGTCAGTAATTTTGTTTGTGAAATATTACTATATAGGAAGCATTTGCATTTATTATAATGTATGAAAGGTCTTCTTTAAATGCTACTACTATTAGTAGTAATAATAATTGCTCCCATTTGTTGAATGTTTACTAGGTGCCAGACTTGTTAAGAATACCTTTTTACATGATAGAAAACTAAGCTTGGTGGTAGATGTGGGATTCTAGCTCAAGTCTGATTTTAAAGTTGATAGTATTGCTCTTGTACTGAGATGTGTGTTGGGTATGGTGAGTTGCTGAGATTCATATTCATTAGCATAGTACACGTCCATCAGTTGGAATATACATATTAGAAACTGGCATCTTGAATTTCAGATCTATTAGGACATATTTACTGAAGACGTCATGTATAGTGTATTAGATTTTTGTTCTTTGATTTTTTTCACCAGAATCGGAGTGCTGTTGTTAGTTTATGATTTGACCTAATTTAATTTTAAAGGAGTGATTACTGGATTGTCACAGGTTTAATAAGATATAATGGAAAAGAAATGGGGGAAATGAAGATGGAATACACTGAGAAATAGCTGTAAAGATTAATAGATGATGTAACTTGTCAAGTGACAGTGTCATTTATCTAGTATGTATATTTTAATTGGCTCCATTGTGTGAAATTAAATGTTAAAAATGGTCTTAACAGACAGAATATTAGATCAAATAGTTCTGTTAACATTTCATACATTTATTTTGTCTGTTTTATAACTTTAACAATCTTCATCATTATGTTTTCATAATGTAAATGACCCATATTTAGAAATTTTACTCTTCTTTCTTTTTTTTTTTTAAATCAGAGTTTTTTTTGTTTTGTTTTTGTTTTTAAAATAAATTTATTTATTTATTTTTGGCTGTGTTGGGTCTTCGTTTCTGTGCGAGGGCTTTCTCCAGTTGCGGCGAGCAGGATCCACTCTTAATCGCAGTGCGCGGGCCTCTCACTGTTGCAGCCTTTCCCGTTGCGGAGCACAGGCTCCAGACGCGCAGGCTCAGTAGTTGTGGCTCACGGGCTTAGTTGCTCCGTGGCACGTGGGATCTTCCCAGAGCAGGGCTCGAACGCATGTCTCCTGCATTGGCAGGCAGATTCTTAACCACTGCGCCACCAGGGAAGCCCGTACTCTTCTTTCTTAAACCTATAGTGATCTGACATTTTGGGGGGCCGTGCTATGCGGCTTGCGGGATCTTAGTTTCCCGACCTGGGATTGAACCCAGAGTCCCGGCAATGAAAGCGCCGTGTCCTAACCACTGGACAGCCAGGGAATTCCCTGACATCTTAGATAATTTTAGAGCAATCATAATGATTAATTTTAGAAACAATTTTTAAGAGTTAAAAATGATAATGTATGTGTTTAGAAAATTTCTGGAAAGATGAATAAACTCGACAGTGGTTACCTTTAGGAGAAAAATATTGGATGACGGAAGATATTTTCTATCTTAGATCCTTCTGTGCTAGTACTCTCTGTATCCTTTTTACCATTTGATTTTTTTTTTTAATAGTGATTACATGATCTTAAAACTCGTTGTAGTTAATAGCACAGGCAACCACAGATCTGTAGACTGTGAATGCAGCTATAGTTTTCTTTGTCTGATTTTCAAAGTATGTAATATTTACTTCTTCCTTTTATTTACCAAATAAATTTAGCTGCTGTTCTTTGTTTTTATTATATCCCTTTATTCTCACTAAAATACTATTTTATTTCAGAAGTCAGTATGGTTTCCAGAAAATTGTTTAGAGGTCCTTTGGGAACAGTAGATGATTTATTCATTTGCAGATCATAACCCAGTAAAACTGAGGTTGTAAACTTACACAAATTTGGCTTTTCATTTTCTACTCTCATTATAAAGGAAATTTAGTTGTGTGACCTTCAGCACATTACTTAATTTCTGAGTCTTTTTCTCT
This sequence comes from Balaenoptera acutorostrata, assembly GCF_949987535.1. Lineage (NCBI taxonomy): Eukaryota > Metazoa > Chordata > Mammalia > Artiodactyla > Balaenopteridae > Balaenoptera > Balaenoptera acutorostrata. The sequence goes on along the minus strand of NC_080064.1, from coordinate 16,526,407 downwards.
TCATTTAGTTAGACATTCATTTTTGTAAGATTATCTCCCATGACTCTTCGAAATCTCTGATTTTATAATTTCATAACCATTTCAACTCAAAAGATATAATTCAGTAATTCTTAAAGTATTTTACAAGCAAAATTTCTAGTTAACCAAAATCTACATAACCTCAGAATCAACTTTAATTATTTAAGTGCATTTGCAGTCTGATTTGTCTCATGAGTGAATTCTAATGTAGTGCTACATAAAGTCAGCCATATGCATATATAAAATCTTAGTCATGGAGTGGGATTTTGAAATGACAATTTCCAGTAATGAGGACATATTAACTTTCTGTGTGTGTGTGGGGGGGGGAATGTGTGTGTATATATGTGTATTTTTTAAACAAATTAACATTACTATTTTTAATCTTAATACTTAATTCTAGAGAATGAGCCTTTTCTTTGTTTAGAACCTTAAAGGAAATGGTGTCTTATGCCAACTGTAGCTTCATGGATAATTATACAATGGGTTATCAATCAAATTTAATTAAGCTATGACAGCTTCTTTCTCTAACTTTCCTTCAGTTGGTTAAGTTATGGCACTGAGGAAAATGGTTAGGATCCACACCCTGAGGGCTTGCTATTTTCAAAGCAAGTATAGTGTACTGAAATGTGACGTCTCTTTGTGAACCTGTGTTAAACATTGAACTGCTGCCTTCATTAGGGAACCTCCTCTGGTTACTTGGGCTTTGAAAAACATTTGAACAACAAAATAAGATTAATTTTAACTTTTCTGATGTCTCTTCAAGCAAGAGGATTATCATTACTGAAGTCTAAATTGGAAGCCAAATGACTTTATTTCCCCTGTGGTTTTCTGAATGAACTAGACTGAAAGGGTCAATGTGTTTTAGAAATTTTGTTTAATGGTAAGATGAGTTGTAATGGAAGCAGGGTGCATGAGTCTTGTTTGCTGGCTTGTGTTAATAGACAAAAGACTGGGTAGCTACATGCTTGGAAAGCTTTTCTGTGTCCTTGCACTCTTGATCCTTACTGTAGCCAGGCAGCTGAGGAGATATCCCCTGAAGTGGCAGAACTCCCCATCCTCCCTATTCTCCTGCCTTTTTTTTTTTTTTTTTTTTTCTTTACTATATACTGGGACATTCAATGGCCTTGCATTGACCAGAAAGACAAAGAGTGCTTTCATACTCAGGCTTAGCCATGGCCGGTGTGCTGGGCCTTTGTTAGGACTTGCAGTAGTAGCCTTTTCTCTGTCACCACCCCCAGTCTCATTGCTCATACTTGGCAACAGCAACAGTGTCATTTTTAGAATTTTAGCTCCTTACTTACAAATAAATACTTGCAAAAGAAAAATCCACTTTCTCTTAATGAAAAATGCAAAGAAAAGCAGAGCTTAATTTTCTCTTGTGGTTTTTTGATAAAAGAGGTCCCTGTTACAGCTAAGTGCCATAGTGCAAGACTTGATCTTATTGAAATTATTCTCTGTCATTTAAAAAGTAAAAATGAACTTTATTTCCTTTTTGTATGGCTATATCGCATCTAACTTATTGTTGGTGCTTGATATTCATTCATGAAGTATAGATGAAAATCTTTTTAACCGGTGTCAGATGGTTTTTAAATTATTTAATGCTTTTATGGTTTATTAGATAATATGAAGTGGAGAATTTAGACAGTTATGTGGATTATTTAAAGAATGCCTTTTGCCTCAGTTAACAGGCACAAGTTAATAGTGTTGTTTTTGTCCTACATTTTGCTTATATAGAAGTAAACCATCAAGATGAAATAAGCAAAAGTTATTTTTTAAAACGTGTTACATTTGGATATGTAAACTTTATCAGATAGGGCTGGACTATATTTTACAATTTTATTTTTTATTCAATTTTATTTTAATTTACTCAAGAGCTCTCTGTTTTTTACACGTGATTCATCTTTTAATGAATATTTTTTGCATATAGAAAATTATAGAGAATAATGTAACAAACAGCAGTGCATATACCCCCAGCTTTATTGTATTTGTATTCTTGAGAGATTTTTGTTGAACCCTAGAAGTCTTAATCTGTGTCTTGTGAAAGTTTATGATTTTTCATTTCCTCATCTGTCACAACTTTTTTTCCTAGACAAGTCATTTGTTAAGGTAAACCTAATGAATGCCACAGTTCATTACCCTTAGACACAACACAGTAACTGCTTGAAAGTGTTTGTGACCAATTTAAATTATATTTAATAACCTCAGTATTTTTTTTTTTAATTTTTATTTATTTATTTATTTATTTATTTATTTTTGGCTGTGCTGGGTCTTTGGTTCGTGCGAGGGCTTTCTCCAGTTGCGGCAAGTGGGGGCCACTCTTCATCGCGGTGCGGGGACCGCTCTTCATCGCGGTGCGCGGGCCTTTCACTATCGCGGCCCCTCCCGTCGCGGGGCACAGGCTCCAGAAGCGCAGGCTCAGCAGCCGTGTCTCACGGGCCCAGCCGCTCCGCGGCATGTGGGATCCTCCCAGACCAGGGCTCGAACCCGTGTCTCCTGCATTAGCAGGCAGATTCTCAACCACTGCGCCACCAGGGAAGCCCAATAACCTCAGTATTAAACAAGTATATGTACTAAATTTTTAGATGCTAAAGCTAGGTTGTCACATTCTAAGAAGGGACCATTATATTCAACAATGGCGAAAATGTATTCATAGTTATGTTATATAAGCTGGTGTATATATATGTGGTTGAAATCTGAGTAAAATTTCTGCGATATTGTCATTGGTTCAGCTGCTATTGGTACTTCATTTTGACCTTTACACTAGAAAGAGGAATTGCTCTTAGAGTTCTTGATATTAGCAGTGGTTTATTGTATGCCTACTGTATATCTGGCACTGGGTTAAATACCCTAAATAAACTATGTTTCTGTGAAGTAGGTACTATTATTGTCCTCATTTTTCAGGTGGAGACCCCTGTGCTTAGAGATGTTAAATGTAACTGCCCCAGAAATCACACAGGTAGTAAGTGGAAGAATTGGAATGCTAAAATCAGATTTGTATTCGAGATCACTGATGTGAATAAACTGCCTCGTGAGGTCAGTGTTTTTAGAGTTGTTGTAAGAAATCTCTTTGATGGTCTGAATTCGATCTGTTTCAGTTAAAATTCTGGGCTTCAGGTTGAGGTATATTCAAGTTTTTCTTAACCTAGGTGTTCGCTGGAATCATTGGCTCTAGTTTATAGATTAAAGGGGTTGTGTGGGATGTGTTTGATTCAACCCAGAGCTCTTAGACTGAATTGTTGCCACTGGCAGTGTTCATCTCTGTTGCTGTACCCATTCCAGACAGATATGTCACGAGCTGAGGTGCTTAGCTACCTACACCTGAAGCTAGAGAAAAGGAAAAGAAGGTTGGGAGAAAGGAGGAACAAAAGGAGCCTCTGTTTTTCTAGTGGTTGAAGTACGTTGATGAGTGAGGGTCGTTTTGGAAGGGCCTAGAGTGTGAGATCCTAAGGGTGAGGTGGAGAAGGAAAATGACTTGACCATGGGTTGAGGCAGTGGGGACACAGAGAAAGCTGCCATTGCTACATTTATTTTAAGATTTTACTAAATATGGGCTAACAGGATATATATACTCCAGCATACATACCAGTTTGTTCTTTTTTTCTGAAAGAACATTAATGAGTTCTCTGTGTGAATGAAAAGCCCTTTGGAAATTTTTCATGACCATTTTTGTATTAATTTAGCATAACTACATTTATAGGGTTCTCTGGTGCCCTTACTTACTTGGATCTCTGCTTCTGGCTTGCTTACCTAGATTTACTCTGCTCTAGGAATTTTATTCTGGATGTTAGCAGTGTTGAAATTCTGTTCCTGCCCATCAGGCGGCGCTGTGAGAGTATGATTTTCTTAGGGTAACTTACTATGTAGAGGTAGAGGTCAGAACTGTTTTAATAATTGTTCTAAGATATTTCTTGCCTTTTTCATTTTATTGACATATTCACTGATGGTGCCCAATCAATGGTGTGGGTTAAACTGCTGATGCAATAGCATGAATCAATGTAGAAGTACCAGCTGAACTAGTAATGATTGTTTTTTTCACCAACATGCATTCTCCAAAAAAAAAAAAAAAAGCTCCAGTTTCACTTAATATCATTGATGAAACAGTAGAACTTATTCATTTTATTAAATCTTTACCTTTAAGTGTACATTTTAAAATATTCTGTGTGATGGAATGGGAGGTATGCATAGAGTACTTCTGTTGCATAGTTGTCCAATAACGGCTTTAATGAAAACCACTTGTGTGAGTGAGTTGCAGGCAGAACTAACTGGTTTTTTTCATGTAACCATTTTTATTTGAAAGAATGATGAACTATGCTTATTCAGACTTGCATATTTAGCAGACATGTTTTCAAAAATAAACCACTGTGCCTGCCTTTTTGAGGAAAGCTGTTACCAATGATAAAATTAGAGGTTTCAAGTGAAAGTTAGAATATTGGACTTGTATCTGCCACCGTGAGTTTGACAGCTTCCCAGTATTTAATAAGACTTTTCTGATGAGATCAATGATGATATTAACAGATTTCATTTTTATTTATTTATTGAACAGATTTGATTTTTAATACTGTGCAATGAAATGTGTCAATATCTGGAAACTCTGCATAAGTTAATGTGCCAATATTTCCAGATGATCAGTGCATGATATTACAAAATCATGCATAGGTGAAAGATCCATTTAAAAAGCAATCTGGAACAACTAATTTTAATGTAACTGTGTATGAAAAGTTAATTAACATGGTTTTTAGATTCCAGATTTCACATAACCTTTAAAAACTACCACTTGTCAAGTTTTGGTGTAATAACAAAAAAGAATATGCACAATTATCAAGAAAGGCTATTAACATACTTCTCCCTTTTCCAACCACACATCTGTGTGAGACCAGCTTTTCTTCACAGACTTCAAAATAACATGTTGCAACAGATTGAATGCAGAGCACATATTAAGATTTTAGCTGATCTTCTATTAAACTAGACATTAAAGAGATTTGCAAAAATGTAAAACAGTGCCACTCTTCTCCCTAAATTAAAAGAAAAAATTTTATGGCTAATTTTTAAAATAAAAATTTTACTTACGTTTACATATAACTGGTTTATTATCGCTATCTGAAAATAACTTAGTAGATATTCAAAATTTTTCTTAGTTTTAATTTCCGATATGGTAAACATACTTAGATATAATCCATTTAAGCAAAAGCTCTTTAGTTTCCTCAGTAATTTTTAAGTGTAAAAGAGTTCTGAGACCATAAAGTTTAGAAACCCAAATTTTATCATCTCAACAATTAAAGCTATCATTTCTTTGTTCTTGTTATTTTAATGAGATAATTATTTTAAAGGAGAAATAAACTTTTTGTTATAATTTACTAATAATTTAGTTGCTATAGTTAAATTATTTGTTAGCAATTATATCAAACACCTATGTATTATTTAATTTTCACCAGAATCCTATGAAGTATAAGTACTGTTATTCCGTTTGCACATAAGAAAATTGAGTCTCAACAAGCTTAAGTACCTTGCCCAAGAGCGCACAACTAGTAAGTGGGGGAGCCAGGATTTGAATCTGGCATCTTGACATCAGAGTTCACATTCTTAATCACATAAAATGTTTGTCAAAATGGCCTGCTTTTCTGTTAGTTTTTTTTTTTCTTAATATATATTTATTTATTTATTTGGCTGAGCTGGGTCTTTAGTTGCGGCATGTGGGATCTAGTTCCCTGCCCAGGGATCAATCCCATGCCCCCTGCGTTGGGAGCACAGAGTCTTAGCCGCTGGACCACCAGGGAAGTCTCTCTGTTAGATTTAATGTCAGTCAGTATTAACAGTTATATCTAAGATGGTATTTACTTATATAATATCTTAAATATTCTTTCATCTCTTTCCTCTTTCATTAAGTTTTTCTTCCTCTTATTTACTTTTCTAAGTATAGCATGGAAGTCAAAGACATAGGGGACAGAAACAGTATCAGTTGAGTGTCTGCCACATTTTAGGTACATCCTACTTCATCTTCATAATAATTCTGTGAAACAGCTGTTACCATTTATGAGAAAACTGAGGTTTGGAGAGGTGAAGTGACTTTCCTAAGTTAAGTAGAGAAATCAAGATTCAAAGTCAGGTCTTATTTTTCCAAGTGCTTGTTCACTTTCCATTCTTAATCTGCTTGCTCCCAAGCAACATGAGTGGGTAGGGAAAAATGGGGGAATCAGCACTTACTTCTTTCTCCAGTTCTTTCTTTTCTGTTTTTTCTTTTCTTTCCTTTTCTTTTCTTTTTTCTGTCTCTCTCTCCCTGCCTCCCTCCCTTTCTTTCTCTCTCTCTCTTGCCCTCCCTCCCGCCCTTCCTTCCTTCCCTCCTTCCCCTATATCCTTTTCTCTGCATACCTACGGAGTCTTTCTCTCTTTAACCTGGGTCCTCTGTGTTGTTGGTGCCTCTCTTGACGGTGATCTGTGGTGACTGCAGCTGGGCTGGCTGGAAGAGAGGCAAGGTATTTAGGATTTAGGAACTTTGATTTAGTATTTAGGTACATTGATTTGATGTTTGAAGTAATATCTGTACTCTTTGGGGAGATGCTTGGGCTGGCTTGAGTGCCACATCCTTTTTTCCTGTCTTCATGTGAGAAAGTGATCCTTTTGGTCATTTGGACCAAGACTTATTTTGGCAGGGTAATCCCTACCCTAAAAGCCTTTATCAAGACAAAAAGAGAAGCAAACAGCATTGGATTCTAATTAGCTTTGGGACTAATTTGCTTGTGTGAATTATTCCATCAGGGATTCTTATAAAGATGTCTTTTGTCTGGTTGGAGAAAGGATGTTAACATAAGGAATAATGAGAAAGTGTCTGAAGTGTTCTCTCATATAAGATACCATTTATTAAACACCTACTATGTACTAAATTATTTATAAGGATTATTTATTTAATCCTTACAATAGTTCTTGAAGGTATTATTTCCTGTCTCCTTTTACAAATAATAAATAGGGTAACTGAGGCTAAGTGAAAGGAAGCAACATACGATCTCTTATTACAAAGTAGGGAAGCCTGGAATTTAATCCAGGTAGTAGTTGGGAGTTGAAAGGGTTTAGATTAGTGGAGGAAAGAAGGGAAGGCATTCAGGCATTGGAAGTTGCAAGATCAAACAGTCAGGAAAGAGCCTAACATTTGTTATTTAGGAGAGGTTTTATTTTAGGGAATGGGAAATAAAAATTATATAGGAGAGCTCCTAGGTAGTGGTGGTAATCAAATTACAGGATTTGGACTTGGAGGTAAAAAAACAATTGGGGAGCCATTTACTGTTCATTGATGACCACAGTATTGTCCAGGAAGATTGATCTGATACCATACTGTATGAATTGAAGAGGAAGAGACTCTCCTCAGGAAACCTAGGCAGCTACTGCAACTAGAAAGTGAAGATCTGAATTGAAGTGGTAGCCATGGCTTTGGGAAAGGGGAGGTTGAGGATGGCGTCTAGAAAAATTACAAAAGTAGTATAGAGAGGAAATTGAATGAATTTATAGGCTAAAATTGTATACCAGCAGTTAGCCTGCGCATTAGTTAATAATTGGACTGCTGCTGCTGCATTGAAGTAGAGGTAGTATAGATCGACCCATTTTACTTTTTTTTTCTTGGGCCATGCCACACAGCTTGCGAGATCTTAGTTCCCCAACCAAGGATTGAACCTGGGGCCACGGCAGTGAAAGCGCAGAGTCCTAAACACTGGACCACCAGGGAATTCCCCGACCCATTTTAGCCAGTAGAATTTTTTTCTTGAATAAAAAATGCTTAATGCAGTAGAATTTATTGATATGTAACAGATTGACTTTGGGATAGAATAATTATGTGCGTCTCTGCAGAGATTACTAATAAGAATATAATTGATATGTTGCTGTAACAGTTGGAAATTGAGTAATAGGAGAGAGTGATCGGGATGTTTTGTACACAGTGGTTTACCAGTGGTGGTGGGATGGTGGTGGCTGCATAGTCAAATGACTTTTAAAAATCTGTTTTAAAGGAATCACGTGAGATATCACCATACTGTGTCTCAATAAGTTCAGCACAGTAAAATTTTCTTCCAGGTTGTATTTCTTCCCTTTTTAAGCACAGGATAATTCACTGTTAAATAGAGTCCAGATTATATAACAATACCTACTCAACATTAGAGTAACACTTAGGACTTTGAGAACCAAGGAAACTAGTTGGTTTAGATCTCAAGTCTCACGCTGACTCTGGAGCATCTGCTCCTTGAGTGGAATGGCAAGAGTCAGCACTGTTCACATTTCCCTGCATCTCTCTTCCCCTCTACCTTCCGTGTGGCCTGGTTACTTTTGTGTAAGTTAAATGCAGGTGTGACGAGACTCTATATAAATACATACTCACACCTATCGTATTTTATTTATATATGATAAGAAACTTCGCAACTACTGATTTCCATGGCATCAGTTCTAAAAGGAATGTTTCTTTTTATGTTATATAGATAGGAGTTACTTAAATTTGAATTAAAAAGTGATTTGTCACTTTTGCATAGTCTTACTATCTTTTTAAAAAATTTATTTTATTTATTTTCTGGTTGCGTTGGGTCTTCGTTGCTACACGCAGGCTTTCTGTAGTTGCGGCGAGCGGGGGCTACTCTTGGTTGTGGTGCGTGGGCTTCTCATTGTGGTGGCTTCTCTTGTGGACTACTGGCTCTAGGCGCGCGGGCATCAGTAGTTGTAGCATGCGGGCTCAGTAGTTGTGGCTTGTGGGCTCTAGAGTGCAGGCTCAGTAGTTGTGACACACGGGCTTAGTTGCTCCACAGCATGTGGGATCTTCCCGGATCAGGGATCAAACCTGTGTCCCCTGAATTGGTAGGGGGATTCTTAACCGCTGCGCCACCAGGGAAACCCCAGTATTACTATCTTGAGTCCACTTCTTCCTCCTTCCGGTTAAGTTGAGTAATAACTATTATGATGGAATGTTATATTTGGGGCAAAGCATATTTACAGTTCTCAGAGTAGACACTTTATACCTATTTATAAAAGTGAAAACTATAATGTTTCTGTTAACTTTTATGTTCATCAAGCCTGTGGTAAGCATCTTTTAACTTACCTGTTTTTAAATTGTGTGTTAAAAAACAATATTTGAAAATGATAAAAAATTTGAACAGGACAAAAGGCGATATACAGTGAAAATAAAATCTCCTTCCCACCCTCAGTGCCCTAGTTGTCTTTCTCAGAGGCAGCCACTGTTGTCAGTTTCTTATGTGTTCTTTCAGAGATGTTTTGTGTGTATGCAATCATGTAATAAAGCTTTACAAACATTTAAAATTTGCGAAGCCATCAAATTTATTAAATATTTCTAGCAACTAAGCAATAGAAGAAATTGTTCCTAGTCCTTAAAAAATATAACAGGAATAAATTTTAATGGTGAGCCAGGTTATAGATTTTACCTCTGATTTTATGGTTTCTGAGTTATGTAAGCTAGGACAAGCCGAATTTCAACTTTTACCTTTATATAATTAACATTTTTTGAGGCCTATCATGTATTTAGAATTATATGCAACTTTATTGTTTTCTTTAATAGATGGAGAAACCATATGTAACATTGTTAGTTAAATAGTTACAGACAGTAAATTCTGAGCATCTAGATTGCTGTTTTCATAAGATTTCTGTTTACATTTAATTAGCAGAGCTAGAAAATATGTAGAATCCTTAATTGATTCAGTCATCAAGCTTAGCGGGAGGCTGACTCTACTTGAGCTTGGCTTGGAATTGTATTGGTCTGGAACCTTGATGTAAATGGTGGGGATACTGAGAGAGATATGGAGCAGTGGGACAGAATAGTAGCAGCTTCTGAGAATTAAATATTCATAAAGTGGCATTGTTTGATTTGAAGCATTATGCAAGGTTAGAATTTCTGTATACCTATCCGTGTTTGAAAACCAAAATTTACTAGAACCAACTAGAAGTTACTTTTTTTTTTTTTTTAATTAATAGCTACTTTATTTATTTATTTATTTTTAGCTGTGTTGGGTCTTCGTTTCGTGCGAGGGCTTTCTCTAGTTGCGGCAAGCGGGGGCCCCTCTTCATCGCGGTGCGCGGGCCTCTCACTCTTGTGGCCTCTCCCGTTGCAGGGCACAGGCTCCAGACGCGCAGGCTCAGCAGTTGTGGCTCACGGGCCCAGTTGCTCCGCGGCATGTGGGATCTTCCCAGACCAGGGCTCGAACCCGCGTCCCCTGCATTAGCAGGCAGATTCTCAACCACTGCGCCACCAGGGAAGCCCTAGAAGTTACTTTTTATTAAGTATCCTTTGATCTCTTATGCTAAGGTTTGCTACTTGTGGATAAAGAAAAGTTAATCTGTTAAATTCTAGCACACAGTATTTGGATACTCTTCTTGGATTTAGGTTTATTTAATACTTATCAAATGCATGTCATAACAAAGGAACTCATTTGATTTGGGAACATTGCCATTAGAAAGATAAGAGCAGAAGGTTATTGATATGTTTTGTATTGTATTTCAAATCATTCTCTCCATTGTTCTTTTTGTTCTTTTTCAGTTTTCCGAATATTTGTATCTTTCTGATTTTACCAGTCAAATTTATTTTAAAATAAAATATCAAATCACTATAAAAATTTAAAAATCAGGGACTTCCCTGGTGGTGCAGTGGTTAAGAATCCACCTGCCAATGCAGGGGACACGGGTTCAAGCCCTGGTCCGGGAAGATCCCACATGCCGTGGAGCAACTCAGCCCGTGCGCCACAACTACTGAGCCTGTGCTCAAGAGCACGCATGCCACAACTACTGAAGCCCGCGCGCTTAGAGCCCATGCTCTGCAACAAGAGAAGCCACCGCAATGAGAAGCCCGTGTACCACAATGAAGAGTAGCCCCCGCTCGCCACAACTAGAGAAAGCCCACGTGCAGCAACGAAGACCCAACTCAGCCCCCCCCAAAAAAAAAAAAAAAAACTTTATAAGCCTGCCGTCTTTGAAGAATGTGATTGTTTTTAAAACAATTTTTTGGAAGACTGTTAAATTTAAACATGTGACACTGGATACATAGTAATTACTTTGGGCCGGAATTTATGGAAGAAAGTCATCTTGGCTATGTCCATTCTACATAAGCATGTGAAACCTTCTGAAAAACTTTCTGTTTGATAGTTTTCATTATAACATGCTTTCCTTTCAGAATTTTAGGTTGAAAAGAAATGCTGCTGTTTCAAGAAAGAAAACATCTTTCTTAAATGTTTCTTAAGAAAGAAACATTCCATCTTTCTTAAGTGGAATCAGGCGTGTCTAGAATGAGACAGGAAAACATTGCCTGTAGTTATTGCCATACCTCACAGTCACCACGTAAAATAACAGTGACTTCATATGGGTCTGATATCCTAAGAAATTATGTTTAGAGTTGTGAAAGTTTGTAAGATTTTTTTCTCTGTCAGGACATTTTTTTTTTTGGCTGTGCTGTGTAACATGAGGGATTTTAGTTCCCAGACCAGGGATTGAACCCATGCCCTCTGCAGTAGAAGTGCTGCATCTTAACCACTGGACCACCAGGGAAGTCCCTTTGTCAGGACATTTTTATTGAATATTGAAAGTAAGTTATAATGATGTAAAAGTTTGTATTCTTCTTGTTGGTATTATTTATAATCCATTTTTTGGCTTTGTGATTGAAAGTTGACTCGTCGTCTTTATTTGTTCAGTAGGTATCGCTAGGGGACCTGCTCTCTTGGGTGGCTCTGAGTAGGGTGAGACAGAGTTGCAGAATGCTTTGCAGCTCTTGTTGGCTATGTATTTGCAAGTAGATGGAGTGATGAAAAATGTTTCCAGTGTACTTTGACATTATTAAAAATGATGACTACAGAAAAAGGAGAATTATTTATTTTTTGAGTGGTGGTGGTTGGTGTTTTGTATTGCCGTTGATGTTTGTGAGATCATGTTTTTAAGGAGAAAATTAGAAAATTGCTCAAAAAATTTCAAGTGGGCGGTAGACTTTGAAGGTAAGTTTTGCTAGTAAAAGGGTATTGATTTCCCCCATAAGTCTCTTTGATAGCTGGCATGGTGGGAACAAGTATTTTCAGTAATGTGACTTCTGGCATGTGACAGTTGGGTGAATTTATTTGGGCTAATGACACGGGTTGTTCAGACGTAAATAAAAAAAGCAGTTTCCTCTTTCTGACACTATTCCATATAAACCACCTTGAGCTGAGAACCGTTAAGTTTATCTAATAAGCTGCTCACCTTGGGGAGAACAGTTAAGTCAGAATTAACAAGTTTCAGAGAGGAGAGAAATTCTTTGAAGAGCTGAATAAATGTCTGTGTAAAAGTTCACTATCCAAAGTAGCATAACTCAATCAGTATCTTTCAGAATTTTGTCAGGTATGGAACAGATTGCATAATTTTTAGCTTCTTTTTTCATATGTCATGGTATCTGTCAGATGCTCCCAAAGTCCTTTTCTTCACCACATCTTTCATTCTAGCTTTTCTAAGCTCTAAAGAATGAAGTAGGAAGTTCTTGGTGCTGTTAGCGATTGGTGGGAATCTGGGAGAGCTATCTTAAATGCCATGTCTTCTGAATACTCAGAGAAAGGAAAATAATAATCTTTATGGAAGAACTATTTGAAATAATTAGATATTGCCTATTATGTGCCAAGCACATCACAAGCCTTGTTTTGTTAAATCTTCCCATCATTCCCACAGAGTATAGATGAGGAAACTGAGGAGATAAGATCATTTCCCACAAGGTAATCTAGGTATTGAGGAAGCTGTTAACCTTTTTTCTACATATCTGTCTACTTCAGGGGTCAAAGTGAACCTTGACACGTAAGACCTAAGTTTGAGAAATGCAGATAACTTACTGTAGCTGCATATATCTGAATAAAATTGAGCCTAACTCTGTTTTTATCCAGTTCCCCTTCTTCTGCAGTAGGAAAATACTGATCAGTCCCCTCCTTAAAAAAATTCTTAGAACTTGTATGTATAGCTGTAATAATGCTTACACTAATGGTATCACTTGTTTCATTAATAAAACTTTACACATTTGACAAACCATTTAAGAGTATATCTATCTTGTGGAGTGCTCTGCCTTGGAGCCTGAGAACTCAGATTATCTTTTAGTCAACAAGGTTTGTGTCTGTAAACACTAAGCCATTTTAAAAATTAGAGAGTTTTTAAAATAACCACCATGATAGCTAATGTTTGTTGAGGTTTACTGTATCCCAGATACTGTTAAATGCCTTGAATGTATTAGTTCAATTCTAGGAGATAGTTTCCATTTATTCATACTTTATTTTTTTAATGATGAGATTTTAGCAACGTGTTGGCTAGCGTGTAGCAGCCCATGTGGTCTAAAACTGGATTCTCAAGGCTTCCTGGAAGGCTGGCAAGTTGGTTACTCTTGTTCTGGTGTGTCAGCAGTTAGAGTATAAAGAGAATGTTATGGATGCAATATTCACTTCACTTCCCTGAATAATGATGTGGTCCTTCGGTACCCCAGTACTACTGCATCTGTTGATTTTCCTCCTACCTGGGCAGGGTCCTTTGCTGATGCCTCCTTTATCTCACCCTCAGGGCTGTGGTACTTTGCTTCTTTATTTCTCTTGGGTTTAAATACTATTTTTATGTTGATGACTTTCAAGTTCTTGTATTTTTAGATCAGATTTTTAGCCAGACCTAAATATTCATTTATCCAATTTGTGTATTTACATCTCCTCTTGGATTTCCAACTGGCATTTCAGACCTCTTGATTTCCTTCTCACCCCTACTTCAACCTGTTCCTTCCCAGTTTTGCTAAATAATATTGCTGTCTACCTAGCTGCTCAAGGTAAAACATCTGTAAGCCTTTCTTTGATTATTCTTTTCCTTCACCCCTCTACTCTTAGGCAGACACGGGTTGTTCAGACGTTTATTGTTGCTGTTGATCTTAGATTTCATATTGTTTACCAGGGCCTACACAGCTTCAGATGACATAGCTCCTGCTTGAGTTTCTGAACTCTGTGATGACCACTCCCTACATACTCCCTTCACTCTAGTCTCATGATCCTTTTTTAAAAAAAATTTATTTTATTGAAGTATAGTTGATTTACAATGTTGTGTTAATTTCTGCTGTACAGCAGTGATTCAGTTATACATGAATATGTGTATGTATATTCTTTTTTGTAATCTTTTCCATTATGGTTTAGTATAGGATATTGAATATATCCTGTGCTATACAGTAGGACTTTGTTGTTTATCAATTCTTTATATATAATAGTTTGCATCTGCTAATCCCGAACTCCCAGTCCATGCCTCCCCTACCCCCCTCTAGTTTCATGATCTTTGAACACAGCCCTCTTCTACTTCTGGCCTTTGCATTTGATGCCCCCTTCCTAGAATGCTCTTTCCCTTGCTTTTTGTAGAATGGATAATTTGCACCCTTCAGATCCCAATTTAGAAGTTATCTCTTCTATCTTATCCAGAGTACTATTACTCACTTCTTATATCATTCTTTTTATTTTCATGCCATTTTCACCATTTTAATTATCTGGTTTGTTTACTGACTTTTTGTCTGTCTGCCCCCAATAGAATGTAAGCACCATGAGTTTGGTGACTTTGCTTATTTTATTCACTACTTTGTAGCTACTCATAAAATATTTGTTGAAAATGAATGAATGAGGTGACTAGCTGCTTAAAAGCCGATTTCTTGCATTTGTCCTTTTAATGCCACTTTCCAGACCATGGTTGTAGCATATTCTAATTTGGGGGCTAGAAGAGGGAATTAACAGGGATTGAATGGCAAATACCTGTCAGGCATTGTGCAGAAAGTATTTAGTCTAGTGACTTAGTTAATCATCAGAGCAATTTATGAATGTTTTATGTTACCATTTTACAATTGAGGAAGCTGCTGTTTAGAGATTAACTATGACTACACAGTGTACTAAAGGCTAAAGCTAGGAATGGAACCCAAGATTGTCTGACTCCAATCCAGAGCCTCTAGAGTACAAAGCATTAGGAAATTCTGTGGTGAGTATGCTTTTAGGCAGGAAAGTAGGATTTTGGTCACTTAAAAAAAGGAGAGATGGATCTTATTTCTTCATTCTTCTTTCCTCTTCTTTTTCACCCTTTCACTACTGTTAGCCAATCCTTATAGTCACCATTCACTCATCCTGCTCTAGGTGAAATGAATCACATTCTCTATTCTCTTGAGAATTCTTTATAACTTTCTACAGTCCTCTTAAAACAGGATTTTCAAAAGTTGAGCAATAGTTAGGGAGCAGTGAGGATTTAACATTCCTTTTTGGCTGCCTCCTTGCTATTTAAATAGTGAATATTTGGTGTAGGGGACTGGGTAACTGATAGTAGTCAGAGTTTAGAAGGGGACAGGGATGGTGAATAGAAGGCAACGTAGGAGCGGAGTGTAGCTAGCCATAGGGACTGGGGTACTGGACTGCTGTATTTCAGAATGTTGTTATAGTACATTAAATCAAATAAACCACAACAATGTTTGTCTCAGAACAATAGGGAGGGACTTCCCTGGGAGTCCAGTGGTTAAGATTCCTCAATTCCTCTGCAGGGGGCAGGGGTTCGATCCCTGGTCGGGGAACTAAGATCCTGCAGGCTGTGAGGCGCGGCCAAAAAGCAAAACAAAACAAAATAAAAAACATTAGGGAGCATTAGTGAGTCAGTATACTATAGGGAGATCAGTGTGTTTTTATAAATATAGATTTTTAAGAAATACACGCAAATATTTTTTTCTTTAGAACAGTAAATTTGTCAGAATGAAAAGCACAGTACAAGATAGTTGACTTTAATATTAATTTTTAGTATTATTGAAGGTGGTTTAATAGGAAAGAGAATTGAAACGAAATATGTCTTCCTGTTTCTTTTAATATGGGTGGATATGTTAAAATTATTTTTTCTCCGGACATTTATTTCTTTTTTTATTTTTATTACTACTACTACTACTACTACTACTACTACTTGAGATTGTGGAGTAAAATTACTTAAGGATTCACTGTCATTGTTACTGAATTAACATTTATATGTGATTATTGGCATATCAGAATTTGTTTTAGTTATTAAAAACTAGTCTGAATTTAAGCCATATGTACACTAATTTTTTCAGATAATACCATTGTTTTATTAATGATGATTTCAAGAATCTCACTAGTATCAGTCTATTGACATAGTACTATAACTCTTCTTCCATCTACATCATGGGTGAATTTAATTACTGTTTGGAAACATAAGGTTTGTGTTACCAGATATTGTATAACTGAGCATTTATAATTTTAAGTGGGTAGTGTTGTACAAAGTATTGGGGAAAGCTCTTTTATTAGGTTAAATTAAGGGTAGGCAACCTATGGCCCACTAGCCAGCTGCCTATTTTTGTAAATGAGTTTTATTGGAACATGCCATATGCATTCATTTTACGTGTTATCTGTAGCTTCTTTTGCATTACAGCAGTGTAGGCGAGCAATTGTGACAGAGACCATATGGCTCGTAGGCTCATACAAATACCATGAATGCACAAGTATTTACTATCTAGCCTCTTGAGAAAAAGTTTGCTGACCCACGGGTTACATTAACAACTTATAATTTACCATTGCAAACTTCCATATTATGTAGTTTTCCACCTTTGCCTCCTTATCTCCTTGTTATTTTTAGTAATTGTTTTTCTTTCTTTATTTTCATTGATCTATTTTCTGATTTACCTACTCTTTCCTCTGTCATCTCCATTTTGTTACTGATACCACCCAGTGAATTTTTTAAAGATGTTGTATCATTCAGTTCCAAAATTTCCACTTGGTTCTTTTTTATAGTTTGTATCAGTCTGTTGAGGATTTCTGTCTTTCCATTCACTTCAAATGTGTTTACCTTTACCTCTTGGAGCATAGTTATAATAGTTGCTTTATGTTCTATGCCTGATAATTCTAATATCTTAGTCTTTTCAAGGTTGGCGTGTGTTCATTGTCTTTTCTCCTGAGAATTGGTTACATTTTCTTGGTTCTTTGTATGTCAGGTAATTTTGGATTGTGTCCTAGACACTGTAAATGTTAAGCTTTATAGATTCTGAATCCTTTGGAGAATATTTTTTAAGCAATCAACCTTGTTAGATTTGACTGCTAGTTCTTGAGAATTGGTTACATTTTACTATATTTGTATGCTGAGTAATTTCAGATTGTATCCTGGACATTTAAAATTTTATGCTTTTTTTTTTTAAGTTTTTTTTTTTTTTGATGTGGACTATTTTTAAAGTCTTTATTGAATTTGTTACGATATTGCTTCTGTTTTATGTTTTTTGGGGTTTTTTTGGCCCCAAGGCATGTGGGATCTTAGCTCCCTGACCAGGGAGTGAACCCTCACCCCCTGCATTGGAAGGTGAAGGTTTAACCACTGGACCACCAGGGAAGTCCCAAAATTTTATGTTTTATAGATTCTGGGTCCTGTTATAATCCTTGGAGAATTGTGATTAAAAAAATTTTTTTTAAGGAGACAATCAACTTGATTAGGCTCAGGGCTGAAGTTTTGTCTCTCTGTGGGGGGTGGTTCTAATCTTCGTTTATTTTCAGAGCTTTTAATATGCTGCTTTGGAGCTGTCCCATTTATGTACAGCTTTGAGGGTGAGCCTGGCCTTATGTAGATTCATACAAAGAAATAGGGATCCTCCTCCTCTACTTTTCTTCTTTGGAATTCCCCTAATACTCTTTGGCCCACAAAGACTCTTTCCTCCATTTCCTCTGGCCAAGAAGAAGGGGTTTCTGGAATATCACAGTGCTCTTTCTTTAATTCTGACCTACCCCAGTGATTTAAATTAAGATGAAATTCTTATCCTTGTAAAAACTACTGGGAAATTTAGATGAAAAAATTGAGTGTAAGATTAGATTTCAAAATGAAATGAATCAGAATCTGCATGATGAAATTAAATAGGTGCAAATGTATTCTGTTTACTTTCAAATGATTGATTACTTACAGTTATGCCCAGAATGAGTCAGACATGACTTGGTGACAATTTTAGATGGAAAGAAAACACACATGGACAATAGTTTATTACAGACAACATGAATGTATTAATAAGCAGAGGTAAAGAAAGCTCACACAATCTTTGTTTGCATTGATAATAAGAAAATTGTCTCCCTTCCACTTTGCTCTGATAGGATTATACCACATCTCCCTCTCCACGAGTGGTCAAAAGGAAGTGAGTATTTCACCTAAAAGATAAAGACTAAATAATAAAGACTTAATAAAGACTAAAAGATTTATTAATATTAACAGTACTCAGATATTTGAAGAGTTTTCCTGTGGAGTAGAGTGTACTAGGTATATGGAATCCCTGCATTTGTTGTTAGGTTGACTAGAGCCATGTGGACCTTCCAAGTATAATTTGGTGTGGTTTTCATTGTTGATGAATTAACCACAATTCTTTATTTTGTGAAGTTATTTCTTCTGTTAAATGTGGTTTTCTTTGTTACCGTTTTTCTAGTGTACAGAAATACTTTGACTCATTTCTAGATACTATAATTAATCTCCCCTTTGGTATATTGACAAGCAGTATTGATCCACTGGTTTAGTGTAAGTGTGCTTTGGCTTGGGTTTGTTGGCTGTGGATAGAGAAGGATCTTTTCCAGATATTACTGAAGAGAAAAGTTTGTCGGGAGTAGTGTCAAGAGGCTGGCTGGGCAAGTTTCCATGTTGCAAGGTCATTAGGCAGAGTTTCAGGAGAGTATAAGATCCTGTATTTCTTTCTGCCATTGAAAGAAATTCAGTTCACTGCATAAATCCAGCTACCCATTTTCCTGTGGGGCACCTGTTTTACTATTACTGTTGTGTAAAACTTCTCTTTGTTTGCTATGTAGATTCTTAGGATGAGCCATACTTCTTTTAAGTCTAGTGGACTACGGGAATTCCCTGGCGGTCCAGTGGTTAGGACTCGGTGCTTTCACTGTCAGGGTCTGGGTTCAATCGCTGGTCGGGGAACTAAGATCCCATAAGCTGTGTGGCGTGGCCAAAAAAAAAAAAAAAAAAAAAATCACTTATCTTAAAAAATAAGTCTATTGGACTAGATCATGATGATGAAGCATTTTGAGTTTATGACTCTTTTTAGCAATACTCTAGTGTCTGGGGATAGAGTAGTAGAGAAAGTGCTTGCCCCACCATGAAGTTTTAATATTATTATTTAAAAAATTTGTTTAAAAATTACCTACAGTGTTATTCACTTTTTTGATAACAGCTTTATTGAGATATAATTCACATAACATAAAATTCACCCATTTAAAATGTATAGTTTATTGGGTTTTAGTATATTTACAGACTAAGGTAACTATCACCATAGGTTTAGAACCTAATTTTAGATTACTTCAAAAAGAAACCCATATCCTTTAGCAGTCATCCCTCCTTCCTCCATTTCCACCCATCCCCTCAGGCCTAAGCATCCACTAGTCTTTTTCTTTTATACTTTTTGTCTGTGGATTTGCCTGTTCTGGACATTTCATATAAGTGGAATTATGCAAAATGTGGTCTTTTGTGACTGGCTTTTTTCACTTAGCATTGTGTTTTCAAGGTTCATCCATGTTGTAGCATGTATCAGGACTTCCATTTCTTTTTATTGCCAAATAAAATTCATTGTGTGGATATACTTCATTTTGTTTATCCATTCATCAGTTGGTGAAAACATTGTTTCTACTTTTTGGCTATTGCAAATAATGCCGACATGAACATTCATTTATTAGTTTTGTGTGCACATGTTTTTATTTCTCTTGGATATATACCTAGGAGTGAGTATTGCTGAGTCATTTAGTGACTTTATTGCTTAACCTTTGGAGAAACTCAGAACTCACTTATTTTAGATATATAGTTTTATGAATTCTGATAAATGCAGAGTTTTGCAGCCCCACCATACTGAAGATATGGAAAAGTTCCATCACCTAATTACAGTCCTTCAGTGCCATCTCTCTTATTTAAAAATTTTATTGAAGTATAGTTGATTTACAATGTTGTGTTAGTTTCTGCTGTACAACAAAGTGATTCAGTTATACATACATATTCTTTTTCATATTCTTTTCCATTATGGTTTATTATAGGATTTTGAATATGGTTCCCTGTCCTATATAGTAGATATTCTATATATAATTCTATATATAATAGTTGAATTCTATATGTAATAGTTTGCATCTGCTAATCCCAAACTCCCAGTCCATCCCCCACCCCCACCCTTGGCAACCACAAGTCTGTTCTCTATATCTGTGAGTCATTTTCCATTTCGTAGATAAGTTCATGTGTGTCATATTTTAGATTCCACATGAAGTGATATCATATGGTATTTGTCTTTCTCTTTCTGACTTATTTCACTTAGTATGATAATCTCTAGTTACATGCATGTTGCTGCAAATGGCATTATTTCGTTCTTTTTTATGGCTGAGTAGTATTCCATTGTGTGTATATATATATATACCACATCTTCTTTATCCATTCATCTGTCAGTGGACATTTAGGTTGCTTCCATGTCTTGGCTGTTGGAAACAGTGCTGCTGTGAACATAGGGGTGCATGTATTTTTTTGAATTATAGTTTTGTCTGTATATATGCCCAAGAGTGTGATTGCTGGATCATAGTGCTGTCTCTTTTAAGATAAACTCTCCCCCAGGCCCTAGCCCCTATAGTTTTGCCTTTGCCGGAGTGTTATATAAATGGACTCATAGCCATTTTGAGTCTAGCTTCTTTCACTTAACTTAATTAGCATTTGAGATTCACTCGTGTTGTTGTATCAGTAATTCATTACTTTTTGGAACCCTCCTACACTGTTGTTTGGTGCAGCCACTATGATAAGCAGTATGGAGGTTCCTCAAAAACTAAAAATAGAATTATGAAATATTAACAGCATGGTCAGCAGCCATTTTCTTTGGCAATATTGGTCTTTAAAAAAAAAACACACAAAACCTAAGCAGAGTATGTTTCTGGGTAAATTTAAATGCGGCTGTCAGGAAATCAATTTGTAATATGTGGTGAGTTGTGTTCTGCGTTAGAAAACCAGAGTCAGAACAAAGGCATTTCTGGCTAAGCACTTGGAGACTAACGTTTCTGGATTTGTTTAAAAAAAAAAAAAAAAAAGAAAAGAAAGCAATATAATGGTTCCTAGCTGTTAACATTCAAATGGTGATTTCCAGAGACTTTTAGAGCTAAAACACAATGGGAAAGAAGGTATAGGCTTGCAATTCTAAAATCAAAAGAGCTTGGGGAAATGAGTTGTTTTCTGAAATTGGCAAAAACTCTGGACAGAAATACAGAAATTTCAATATTCATATATTTTACAGTAGAGATACTAATCTATTTGATTAAGGAGTGCTGCCTTATTAACTTTCTAACAGTGGAAAAATTCTGAATTCCAATAAAGGATTTTGGACCTGAATTAACACCTCAACATGAAATTGAATTGAAACAAATATTAAAATTGGCTAGTTTTATTTCTGTGCAGTTTTAGTGGCAAAAGATAAGCAGCAATGAAAAAAAATAATTTTTTAAACACATTCTGTTATAGATTCCAAGGTTAAAGTAGAAGTAGATATGTCATAGTGTTTAGGTTTGAGAATACAGTTTCTGTTTTGCTTTTGTCCATACAGAATTACTAAAGTTGTGACCCCTGAGATTTCTGTAGTTGCTAAGTCGAGTCATTCAGGATGTTCTGCTTTTTGGGACATCTTACATGCTTGGTGCCTACGTTTGACAGCTTCAAACTCTAATTCATTCCTGTCTGTTTCATCTTTCATAATAACATGCATTAATCTTACCAGTATAGTTTCATACTTGAGTTTGAGGATGGGCTCTGTCTTTGGTGCCATTTAGGTAAGTAGAAATTAGCTGAGGATGCTTTACTGTTATCTGCTGAAGGCTCCATTCTGGAATTTGCTTCTCTTACTTATGTACAGTCTCTGGTAGTACATCTCTAGCCCTTATCTTTTACGAAGCTTTTCCGAGTGTAGGAAAGGGTTAATTTTTTTTTTTTTTAATTTAAATTTTTGGCTGCGCTGGGTCTTCATTGTGGCACACAGGCTCTTCTTTGCAGCATGTGGGCTTCTCTAGTTGCGGCACGTGGGCTTCTCTAGTTGTGTGTGGGCTCCAGAGTGCCTGGGCTCACTAGTTGTGGCGCACCGGCTTAGTTGCCCTGCGGCATATGGGATCTTTGTTCCCCGACCAGGGATTGAACCCATGTCCCCTGCATTGGAAGGCGGATTCTTAACCACTGGACCACCAGGGAAGTCCCTCACTACTTGTTTTCACTACTTGTTTTCTAATTTGTCAAAATCTACCTTTTGAGGAGGTACTGACTATACGTCAAACCCAGGATCAGATATGATTGCCATAGATTAAGAAGTTTCATCCTCGTGGGAGTTCATCATCCTTGAAATGTCAGTAAACATCTGTGCTCAAAAAATTATAGGTCTCCTCTTTCCTTCATGGTGTAAGTAGGAAATGTTCAGATCATTATGTAATCTCCTCATAGATCCTTGGATTTCTCTGATGAATATCTGCCTAATTGACATTTAGTGGAGAGTATGTAGTGAGTACTATAATCAGAGTCTACTGTGTTTTACTACTCTTTAACCCTCAAATTTTATTTGTTTCTGAAGTTTGTCTTCTGTTAATTTTTTATTAGAAAGAAGGTGGGGAATTAGATTTTTTTTGTATTTATAGTTCTATTTTGGGTTGGCCATAAAGTTCGTTTGGGTTTTTGCCATAAGATGTTATGGAAAAACGCAAACAAACTTTATGGCCAACCCAATACTTAAGAGTCTTATTAATTCGGTTATTACATAGCAGCTGTCCAATCTTGCTAACGATTATGCTTGTATTTTCTAATGACATAATATAAATCATAGCAATTTGAACTACGGAAGTGTCAAGTGGGTGTGCTACTGTATTTCAGTCATGAGATTTAAAAAATAAAAACAGTGTCGTCCGGAGCACTGCACATGCATATTACGCTGCTCATTGTTTGAATTAGAATTTTAAGTGGTATTATGAGAAGCTGTTTGCTTGTTATGTTGAGCTGAAAGGGAGGTAAGCATCCAGTGATTTATGCTGGAGATACAGAGCTTGGTGAGAGCTGGTAATAAGCTTAATGACAGGCAGAATTAGGAAGTATGTAGTGTAAGAGCTTTACATGCATGCCATTTCTTTGAAATTCACCTGTTTCTGGAGAAAATGCCTAGCAGTGCTTATCTCATACTGATTTATCTAGGCTTTTTTAGTGGAAGGAGGGGGTGCTAAACAGCCTAGTTGCAAATTACTAAAATACCATTAAAAAAAATTGAGATACAATTCACATACCATAAAATTCACAATTTTAAAGTGTACAATTCAGTGGGGTTTTTTAAAACCATATTTATGAAGATGTGCAACCATCACCACTACGAATTAAGGAGAAAATTGCTCCATAAAATAAGTTCCCTGGGTTTCATGCATTACGTGCCCAGTCTGCAGTAGTGTGTTCATTTGCCATTGGGCAGATGATTCAGCCTGGGCCAAGAATTTGGGACTTTCTAGAAGTTCTAGAGTGACACTCCATTGACTCTTTTATGAGATGAACTACTAATTTAATTCTGTCCGGAAGATAGGGGCAACCATATTTTGACCAGGTTGTGATAATGCTTTTTTACTATGCTATAAAGTATTCTGCGCATGGGCGGGTTGATGTAATAGGAAGAGCGCTGTCTTTAGAATACAGAAGAAACCTGACCTGGCCACTTAGCTTAGTTAGCCTTGTTAACTTGGGCAAATTACTTCATCTTGCTGAGACTAAGTTTATAGGAGATGCTGTAAAATGGTTCATTGAGGACAACATGGTTGGTTAGGCTTGCCGCATGCTCTAGATTCAGATCTCCTGACTTCTGTTTTCAGTTTTCTTTTTATAGAACTATGTTTTTGTCTTAAATATTTTTATCCAAATGGTCTTTTAAGAAACAATGTATTAATCCACAATATTCTGTTGGTATTTTTCAGAGAGGGGAATAAATGAAGTCAATATTCTTTATGTGACCAAGGAAAAAGAATGTTTGTTACATTGAACATTGGCCAAATATATGATTGTCTCTCTAGAAGTCTTGTAGGTAACAGTAATATTGTTAGCCAGTAAAGTTACTAATAAAAATCAGGAGCCTTAACCTTTCCTAGTAAGGTTAAATGGTATGGCTCAGCTCTTGGGGCCCACTACCGATGACTCATTTGAGAACTTATTCCCACATAGTGACAGTTGGCCCTCGCTCGAAAAACTACTAGCAGTTGGCTTTGTAGAAGAAAGAACAGTCTCATATTTTCTACCATTCGTGTGACCACAATGCAGAACCGTAATTCAAAGAAAGTTTTATTTTGGCTAGGGGTAATCTTCATTCTGAAAGAATTGACAAACTAATATAAAGGACTTTTGTCCTGAAACTTGTTAGGCTTATGTTTTCTACATTGCAAACATATATATAGTTTCTTTGGATGAAGCAGTTCCTTTATGAAATGTTTTAGCTTTGTATTTCTCAGTGCAGCATTTTAAATCAGTTCTTTGTGTGTAGGGGATGATGGCAACGCATGGAACTGTTGTCTGAGGTTGCTAGTTTGAAGAACTAACTAGAGACTGGTACAGTGTTACTAATTTTGAGTGACTAAAGCATTGGGTTTTTTGGTTTGGTTTGGTTTGGTTTTCCCTCTCCCACCTCAGTAAACTTTTGCTACTTGGATATAAAGAATTTTACTTCTAAAGATTCTTTTAGACCTCTGCAACTTGTGGTCATTCATATAAAATTATTATTTGCAGCTGTCACTTCTTCTTCCTTACTGTTTCATTAAATTAGAAAGGAACATGATATGAGAACTATTAAATATTTGTTAGGTTGAAGAAAGAATTCTGTCTTATTTTGGGTTTATTATATTTATAGTCTTTCTTTTAAAATACATTTAAATTATACAAATAATTTATATTTATGGTAGAAAAGGCAGTTATGTAATCCTGTCATCCAGAGATAATTGCTGTTAATCTTCTGTGCCAAGTCTCTTGGTTGTCATTCTTAAAGAGGTAAAATATCACCTTACCAGGTAGAAGAGCTTACGTCTTTCAGTTTTGAAGCTGAATAAAATGATAGTCTTTTGTCTTTTGAAGAATATCCTGACATGTTGAAATATTTTAAACTAAATTACAGTGGAGAGCCTCTTTTATAAAAATGAGGAGTTGGTGGGTAGATATTGGGAAAATAGCAGCTAAAAAAGAAAAACAAGGAAACAGTTGTATTCGCAGAACAGACTAGGTCTTTGTCAGCAATTTCCACGTTGATGAATTAGTCTTATCTTTCTGAATATCCTGCTTATACTTCCTTAGTCTTTTTCTCTAGAAAGTAAAGGTGGTAGATTCTCATCATGGGCCTAAAGTTAGGAGGCTTGTTGTATGATTTTTATTTGTTTTGAGTTTCCATGGAATGTTTATCATGGGAATCACTTTTGGAGAGACTGATCTAGTCACATTAGGAAATTGGAAATACTTTGTTTTCTAGTTTCTCTGGAGAAATAAGTGTATAACTCCACTAACTAGATGACAAAGCTTGGGTCATTGACAGAATTTTGTGGTCGTAATTTGCTCTTACTGCTAAAGCAGTTCATTTTTGAGTTCTCTTATCCTTAACTCGCTCTTCTAGAATTCCTAGAGGACCTGTGCAGCAGCCTCTCGAGGATCGAATCTTCACTCCTACTGTCTCGGCAGTGTACAGCACGGTGAGTACCTCAGGGTTGTTTGTCAGATTGTGTGTGTTTTTTGCACATGAACCTTTGATATTATAGGCAGTGTTTGTTAGATTGGTACATAATAGGCTTTTGACAGAAAAGTTCAATAAAATCTCGAACAGAATTAGATGTATATAATATAATAAGGTGAATAGGTCTTTTCCCCTGTCATCTTAATTTAAGAAGTAGACATGAAAGAAACATTCTGTTAAGGTAGATTGACTTGTACACCTGTGTTCTTTTTCCTCCCTTTTCCTCCTTCCATAAATATTGTGAGTCTTCTAGGACACTGAGTTTTAATTTTCTTTTGGATATTTTTTCTTAAATTTTAATAAATTTTACACTTTTAACTTAAATTTTTTATTTTACTTTTTTCCTTCTTTGATTACATATAAAAATGCAGAAAGTTTAGGAAAGAGAACAGTGGTTAATTGGAGTAAATTTAAATATTTATGTTAAATGATAGATTCAAATTCATAAATGAAGGGAAATTTAAAAGTTAGAGGATGAAGATAATAAAATTAGAAGCAGATTACAGGGGTATTGTAGTGAGCCTAAGGGAATTTAGGGGAGAATGGAGGAGTTGGACATGTCTTTTTTTTTTGGCTGTGCCGTGTAGCTTGCGAGATCTTAGTCCCCCAGTCAGGGATTGAACCCAGGCCCTCGGCAGTGAAAGCACAGAGTCCTAACCACTGGACTGCCAAGGAATTCCTGGACATATCTTTATTTTTTATTTTTTAAATTAAAAAAAATTTTTTTAAGGGAGGGGGGATCTCTCCCCTTATTTTCTCTTTCTTTTTTTAAAAATTC
Source organism: Balaenoptera acutorostrata (assembly GCF_949987535.1). Lineage (NCBI taxonomy): Eukaryota > Metazoa > Chordata > Mammalia > Artiodactyla > Balaenopteridae > Balaenoptera > Balaenoptera acutorostrata. The sequence goes on along the minus strand of NC_080064.1, from coordinate 16,499,894 downwards.
ATTTATTTTATTTATTTATTTTTGGCTGCATTGGGTCTTTGTTGCTGTGCCTGGGCTTTCTCTAGTTGCGGTGAGCGGGGGCTACTCTTTGTTGTGGTGTGCGGGCTTCTCATTGTGGTGGCTTCTCTTGTTGTGGAGCACGGGCTCTAGGTGTGCAGGCTTCAGTAGTTGTGGCACACGGGCTTAGTAGTTGTGGCTCTAGAGCACAGGCTCAGTAGTTGTGGTGCATGGGCTTAGTTGCTCCACAGCATGTGGAGTCTTTTCAGACCAGGAATTGAATTTGTGTTCCCTGCATTGGCAGGAGGATTCTTAACCACTGAACCACCAGGGAAGCCCTAAAATTTTTTTATATTTATTTATTTGGTTGTGTGGGGTCTTAGTTGCAGCAGGTGGACTCCTTAGTTGTGGCTCGCGGGCTCCTTAGTTGCGGCTCCAGGGCTCCTTAGTTGTGGCATGAGAACTCTCAGTTGCAGCATGCATGTGGGATCTAGTTCCCTGACCAGGGATTGAACCCGTGCCCCCTGCATTGGGAGCTCAGAGTCTTATCCACTGTGCCACCAGGGAAGTCCCTGGACATGTCTTTTTAAAAAAAATTTATTTAGTTTTATTTATTTATTATTTTTGGCTGTGTTGGGTCTCCGTTGCTGCATGCGGGCTTTCCCTAGTTGCAGTGAGCGGGGGCTACTCTTGGTTGCGGTGCGCAGGCCTCTCATTGCGGTGGCCTGTCGTTGTGGAGCACAGGCTCTAGAGCACGCAGGCTTCAGTAGATGCAGCGTGTGGGCTCAGTAGTTGTGGCTCATGGGCTCTAGAGCACAGGCTCAGTAGTTGTGGCGCACAGGCTTAGTTGCCCCGCGGCATGTGGCATCTTCCCGGACCAGGGCTCGAATCCATGTCCCCTGCATTGGCAGGCGGATTCTCAACCACTGCGCCACCAAGGAAGCCCTGGACATATCTTTTAATGTTTCATTTCATCATACCATTCATTCTTGGAGATAGGGTGCTTTAAAGAAACTCACAGTATAGTGAGAGAGATGAGTAAATAAATAACTGTAACCCAAGTGGTATGATAAAGCAATAATTCTTATCCTTTTGGGTTATAAATTACTTGTAGAATCTGAAAATAGTCTCAGTGCTTTCTCCTCAAAAAAGAGCATATGCCAAGTGTTTACATATAATTTCAGAACTTCACAGATGTCCATCAGGCCATTCATAAGGCTCTGGTTGAGAACCTTTGATTAGAGATATGAACATGCTATTATATGGGAAAGGGAGAAGTTGCTTCATTGAGGAAGTGACACTAAGCTGGAAGGTATAAGACTTCTAAGCAGAAAAGGGAAGAAGAGGCCTTCTAGGAAGTGAAAAATTAGAGGCATGGTTAATGGAATGGTCAGTAGTCAGAAGTGTGGCATGTGTGCTAGGTTTTGTAGCCAAAGTAGAGATGAGATAAGTGAGTTTTGCAGGTTTTAAGGTTGTCCTAAAGAGATAGAAGTTTATCATGCAGGTAATGGGTAAGGTAATTATTTTTCTTGGTTTGCTTAAAACAAGTCTCAGTTTACACCTATTGTAGATCAACTAAACACCTGTTAATTACTTTTTGAACCCTCTGTAACTCTTAAAATGGCCCCAGTTTGGATGATAAACTATCTGCTCACTGTACTAACTGGGAACCTTCAATTTACATTAAAAAAAATAACCTTTAATTTTTTTCTGGCACAAACTTCCTCCAGGCCAGAGTTGTTTGTTTGTTTAAAGTACTGAGGTTGGGGACTTCCCTGGCAGTCCAGTGGATAAGACTCTGTGCTTCCACTGCAGGGACACGGGTTCGATCCCTGGTTAGGGAACTAAGATCCCGCATGCTGCGTGGCATGGCCAAAAAAAAAAGTACTGAGCTTAAAGGCTGTAGAATTTTATCAGGCATAACTCTTAACATATAATTTTTGCTAATTATGGAAGTATACCTTCAATATTAAATTATTTTCAAAATTAGGATAGGAAAAAGAAGAAGATGAAAATTTCTAGTAATCTTGACTGATTTCTATAGGCATCTCCTATAACCATTTTTTTGGTATAGTTCCTTTGTCTCTTTTTCTGTGTTGTAGGCTCTGTATAAGATATTTTATTCTCATTTTTCACTGTATGTTGTAATGTTAGCTTTTCCTATGCTACTTGAAACATGTCTGAAATAATAAATTGTTGTATGCTGTTTTGTTATAAGAATTTAGCATTCACTCAACATTTGACAGATTATTTCTTAAGCTTTTAATGTGTGTCAGACACTGTTCTAGATGCTGGGAATATAGTAGTGAGCAAACTAAACCTGCATTCCTCATGGAGCTTACTTTTTTGTGAGATAGAAAGATAGTTAAATAAAAAAAAATATGTGTGCAATATGCTATTAGGTGGTAATAAATGCCTTGATGAAAACGAGGCAAGATAAAGGGGTAAGGAATGACTGGACATCCTACTTTAGCTAGGGCTCCCAGGGAAGTTTCATCTGAAAAAATGGCATTTAAGTAGAAACTTAAGAAGTAAGGGAGTGAGATTGTAGATTTTAGGGAAAGAGCACTTCTGGTAGAAGAAAGAGCAGTGCAGAGACCCAGAGATAGAATCTGGAGCATCAGATTATATAGGGCACTATAGACCATGGTAAAGATTTTGGATTTTAATCTAGATGTGATGGAAAGCCATTGGAAATTTAAGAACAGAAGATCTGATTTTTTTTTTTTTAAGGTGACTGTACCTACTGTATAGAGGGTAGACTGATGAGGGTAGGTGGTTGTTGTTGTGAGGTGGAAGCAAGACCAGTAGGCGGTTATTGTAGTAATATAGGCAAATGGTGGTGGCTTGCTCTAAGCTGGTAACAGTCAAAGAGAGGAGATGGGGTTTGCTATATATTTTGAAAGTGGAGTCAATAGGATATGATGATAGCTTGGATGTGGGATGTGAGAGAAAGAAGAGTAAAGGAAGATGTCATGGATTGTCGCTTGAGCAACTGAGTGGATGAACATGGTACTATTTATAGGAAGGAACACTGGGTGAGGAACAGGGTCTTTGTTGAGAAAAATTTATATGTGTGAACATTATTTTTGTGAGGAGTTAAGCATTAGGTTGTTTCCTGTCGTGAATAACCTACTGAATTTTAACCCTTTTCTGTATTTTGGATTATTTTATAGAGTAACTTTCTAGAAATGCAATTCCTGAGTTAAAGTGTAGGCATGTTATTAAGATTCCTCATTAAATGACGACATGTGACTTCGTAAACTTAGTACTTTAGAGAGGAGATAATCAAAATCCTGTAACACAGTGCCTGCTACACAGTTTATGTGAATTGTTTCGCATCTAAGGTTTTGAATTTATTTTTTGAGTTAGATCAAATTTGACTTTTACTATTAAAAGCTACTGCCGTATTTGTGGTCCTTCAGTTAATTTAAAAATTGGGTGTGTCAGTTATATGTGATACCTATTCTGGAAGGACCAGGGGTTTTAGACAGTAAAAAGTTACCTTAAAATATGATGTCTCTACTTTTTGATCACTTATTTCCATTCTTAGTAATTTAAGTCTCTTCCCCACTTTTACAATGCTGTTGTGCCCATTAACAATGAGTAAGAGGGTAGTTGACCAGGTGCTTAGTCTCCCTTTTTCTCAGCCCCAAGGTTATGTATTGGTCATTATTCTCTAGTGTCTAGGTCCATTAGCATCATTTATGACATTTAACGTCATAAAATAAAGGCTAACCTTCAATTCACCTCCTCCTGGCTCCTCATATGGTGCCCTTATGTCACTTTAATTGAGTTGGTTAAATTCCTTGAAAGGCAAAAAGACACCTGGATAGTCTTTAAAAATTATACAAAGATTTTACTTTTTAATGTCTGATATGGAGGCTGTATGCCCTTATGTCAACCATTTTACATAAGTTCTCTGCTGCTAATCAAAGAGGTATCAGAAGTAGGGCTCAGCTTTTATAATGCCTTCATTTTACGTTTTAGCATGCTTATTATTTATTTATTATAGTCTGGTTTATCTAAGTTTCTCCTTGGAGTATTTATCAGGGATGAGAGGGATACTTTTGTCATTATTCTTCATTAACCATAATTAGGGTGATTCGTCATATGAACAAAAAAAGAATAAAGCCAGTATTTTTTAAATGCTAGTAAGAGCAGTATATACTATGGTAGAGAGGAAATGGCAAAACTAAAGAGGCATGAGCTAATCTGAAGTATATTCATTAATAACTGTCTTATTGGCATGCTTCTGAAGAACAAAATGTGAAATTTTACCATGTTGTATATTTTTGGCTTATATAGTCAGCCCTTCATATCCAGGGGTTCCTCATCCTCGGATTCAACCAACCGTGGCTTGAAATATTTGAAAAAAAAAATTTCAGAAAGTTCCAAAAAGCAAAACTTGTATTTGCTGTTTGCTGGCAGCTATCTACATAGCATTTACACTGTTTTAGGTATTAGTGTAATCTAGAGATGATTTAAAGTATAGGAGAGGATGTGTGTAGATTATATGGGAACACTAAGCCATTTTATATAAGAGACTTGAGCATCCTCAGATTTTGGTATCTGGGGGGAGTGGGTCTAGGAACCAATCCCTCTCAGATACCTAGGGATAACTGTATATCTTATTTAGAGAAATTAGATTTTATGACTATTAAACCAGTATTTTTAACATAATTACAGAGATAAACTTAATAAATTTTTTTTCTGGAATAGTGACTTTACTACAAGAAGCAGCAGTCTATATTCTAGGGGAGTGGAAGGGCTGTCTTATTAACTGCTTGTGAAAAATTCCTGTCAATAAATTATTTAATTTGAATAAATTACTCCTTAATGTCATAACATTTCACAGTCCTTTTTAGTCAGCTTATACTTTATAAAGTTTTGATTCTGTCATCCTGTAGCTCTGTGTCATGTAATTAGAGTCAGCTGATACGTATTAAGTAGGCCAACATGTCAATGGAGACCTCTGCACAGAGACAAAATTTAGCTTGGGTTGATCGACACTCCTTAAACAGTGGTGTCCAGCCAGATGTAAATCCACTTAATTGCCCTATAATCCAGCACAGAGTAACAATCCATTTTTTCCCCCCAATGGTAAAACACCAGTTGAACTCGTTATTTGTTTGTTTATTTATACTTTATTTTTAAGAACAGCTTTATTGAGTGTATTTGATATATAGGATATGTAGTGCCTATGATTTAAATATATCTAAAATGTAGTATTTAAAGTGTATAATTTGGTAAGTTGTATTATAAGTTTATAGCAATAAAAACCTCTACCACAATCAAGAAAATTAATATACCCATCACTCCCAAAAGTTTCCTCATGCCTTTGTCATCTTTCTACCTTCCCCCACCACTGGTCCGCTTTCTGTCATTATGGATTCATTTGCATTTTCTAGACTTTGTTTTTTGTTTTTTCACTCAGGTTAATTATTCTGAGATTTATCCATGTTGCTATGTTTATCATTAGTTTATTCCTGGAAAAAAAGTAAACTATGGGCTTAAAATTTAGAGTTGTCATAATCATGTTTCATATATTATTTTTTCCTCCTAATAATAGAGTTTGGTTTTTGTTAAACATAATGTAAATCATAATGATTGTACAATTTGGCAGTTTTCTTTTTTAATACAACATTGCATTGTAAATAATTGTCATGCTGTTACATAGCATTTATAAACATTATGTTAACAGCTTAAGTAAGTAGCATGTCAATGAGATGAACCATAATTTACATAATCAGTTAATTTACAGACTAGTGTTTGGTTTAAAGATCCCTTCTTCTTTATTTTCTATTTTAAATAACTTTGTGATACATACATATATAAAATACATATTCACACATATATACGTGTATTTTTTTTTCTATTTAAATAGGGTTATTTCCTTTGGCTAACATTCCCAAAAGCAGCCTTACTAGGTTAAAATATTGGGTTGGACAAAAGTTTCATTGTTTTTTTTCCGTAAGATGGCTCTAGTAGTGCTTAGTGGTCTTTAACTTCATTCGAAACAGTTTTCTTAGATTCTGTTGTGACAGCTGTCATATCAGCATGCATTAAAAGAAAAGAAACATCAAAATTGGTGGATTTTTGTGTAGCCATTTTAATATTGAAGATGGAAGAAAAAAAGCAACATTTTTGGCATATTATGTTTTATTATTTCAAGAAAGGTAAAAATGCAACTGAAATACAAAAAAAGATTTGTGCAGTGTATGGAGAAGGTGCTGTGACTGATCAAATATGTCAAAAGTGGTTTGCGAAGTTTCGTGCTGGAGATTTCTCGCTGGACGATGCTCTGTAGTCAGGTAGACCAGTTGAAGTTGATAGCGATCAAATCGAGACATTAATTGAGAACAATCAACGTTATACCACATGGGAGATAGCCAACATACTCAAAATATCCAAATCAAGTGTTGAGAGTCATTTGCACTAGCTTGGTTGTGTTAATAGCTTTGATGTTTGGGTTCCATATAAGTTAAGCAAAAAAATCCTTCTTGACTGTATTTCCGCATGCGATTCTCTACTTAAACGTAAGGAAAATGTTCCGTTTTTAAAAAAATTATGGGGCTTCCCTGGTGGCGCAGTAGTTAAGAATCTGCCTGCCAATGCAGAGGACACAGACAGGTTCGATCCCTGGTCCGAGAAGATCCCATGTGCCACGGATCAACTAAGCCCGTGCGCCACAACTCCCGAGCCTGCGCTCTGGAGCCCGCGAGCCACAACTACTGAGCCCGCGTGCTACAACTGTTGAAGCCTGTGTGCTGAGAGCCCGTGCTCTGCAACAAGACAAGCCACTGCAATGAGAAGCCCGCGCACCGCAATGAAGAGTAGCCCCTGCTCACCGCAACTAGAGAAAGCCCGCGCACAGCAACGAAGATCCAGTGCAGCCAAAAATAAATAAATAAAACAAATAAATTTAAAAAATAAAAAAAGCAAATTGTGATGGTGATGAAAAGTGGATACTGTACAATAACAAGGAATGGAAGAGTTGGTGGGGCAAGCGAAATGAACCACCACCAACCACACCAAAGGCCGGTAAGAAGGTGATGTTGTATATATGATGGGATTGGAAGGGAGTTCTCTATTATGACCTCCTTCTGGAAAACCAAACGATTAATTCCAACAAGTACTGCTCCCAGTTAGACCACCTGAAAGCAGCACTCGATGAAAAGCATCCGGAATTAGTCAACAGAAAATGCATAATCTTCCATCAGGATAACTAACGCAAGGCCTCATGTTTCTTTAATGACCAGGCAAAAACTGTTACAGTTTGGCTAGGAAGTTGCGATTCATCCCCTGTATTCACCAGACATTGCACCTTCGGATTTCCATTTATTTCAGTCTTTACAAAATTCTCTTAATGAAAAAAATTTCAATTCCCTGGAAGACTGTAAAAGACACATGGAACAGTTCTTTGCTCAAAAAGATTAAAAGTTTTGGGAATTATTAAGTTGCCTGAAAAATGGCAGAAGGTAGTGGAATAAAACGGTGAATACGTTGTTAAATAAAGTTCTTGGTGAAAATGAAAAATGTGTCTTTTAGTTTTACTTAAAAACCTAAGGAACTTTTTGGCCAACCCAATACACACACTATAAAGATAATACTCTTCACATACTGTAAAGTTACGGGCCTTTATGTTGCTGCAAGCATTATGGGAGTCTATCCATTTCATTTTATCTTGATAGTTTCAGGTCTTCTCATTTTCAAACATCTTTGCTAATTCGACAGGTCAAAAGTGCTATTTAACAATTCACAGGAGAGGAAATTAGCAGGTTAAGTGACTGTGGAAGAAGGTTTACATTGATAAAATAATGATGTCATATTTTGGTTGTAAAATTAACAAAGGTTTAATTATATACCCAATTCTCAGTTGTAGGAACGTACTATTTAGGAATTTTTAGGACTTTGTTCTTAGCTTTTTTTTTCCTGTTTAATATTTTTCAATTACTGGGTATAGAAAAGGAATGAAATTTTCCTGTTTGTTGTGGCAAGAAGGTTGTAAGGAAGATTGTAGTTTTAAAATTATTATTGTCGCTTTTCTCCAGTGGCATTGCTGAGTGATATTCAACCACAGTTGGAAATCCAAATTTTTGTATTTGGAATATAATAAAAGATGAAAATCACATTTAGTGATACATGTACATACATATATTTAAATTGTGTAAAATAGACCTAACATAAAATTTACCACCTTAATCATTTTTAAGTGTACACTTAAGTTGTACTAAATATATTCACATTGTTGTGCAAATACCATTACCATCCATTCCCAGAACTCTTTTCATCTTGTAAAACTGTACCTATTAAATAACAACTTCATTCTTCTCTCTCCCCAGTCCCTGGAAACCACCACTGTGCTTTCTTTCTCTATGATTTTGACTACTTTAAGTACCTCGCATAAATGCAATCATACCGTATTTGTCTTTTTTTGTGACTGTCTTATTTCACTTAGCATAACGTCCTCAGTGTTCATCCACATTGTTGCATGTGTCAGAATTTTCTTTCTTTTTCAGGCTGAATAATGTCCCAATGTATGTGTATTGCACATTTTTGCTTATCCATTCCTCTGTCAATGGACACTTGGTTTGCTTCATCATTATAGCTATTGTGAAGAATGCTGCCATGATACCTCTTTGAAACCCTGCTTTCAGTTCTTCTAGGTATATGCCTGGAAGTAGAATTGCTGGATCATATGATAATTTTATTTTTAATATTTTGATGAATCATTGTACTATTTTCCACAGTGGCTCTGCCATTTTACATTCCCACCAACAGTGTACAAGGAGTCCAATTTCTCCATATCCACTCCAACCCTTGTTGTTTTCTGTTTCTTTGGGGTTTTTTTGATAGTAACCATTCTAATGGGTATGAGGTGGTGTGCCACTATAGTATTGATTTGCATTTGCATAATGATTAGTAATGTTGAGCATCTTTTCATGTGCACCTTGGCCATTTGTATATCTTCTTTAGAGAAATATCTATTCAAGTCTCCTGCCCATTTTTGAGTAAAGTTGTTTGTCTTGCTGTTGTTCAATGTTAGTAGTTTTCTGTATATTCTGGATATTAATCCTGTATCAGATGTATGATTTGCAGATATTTTTCCCATTCTGTGCATTGCCTTTTTACTCTGTCAGTAGTGTCTTTTGAGGCACAAAATTTTTTTCATTTTCATGATGTGCAAGTTGTCTATTTTTCCTTTTGTTACTGGTGCCATTGGTGTCGTATTTAAGAAATCATCGCTAGATCCAATGTCATAAAGCTTTTGTCCTAGGTTTTCTTCTAAGAGTTTATTGTTTTAGGTCTCATATTTAGGTCCTTGATCCATTTTGGGTTAATTTTTATATATGGTGCTAAGTAAGGTCCAACTTCGTTCTTTTGCACGTGGACATCCAGTTTTCCCAGCGCCATTTGTTGAAAAGACTTCTTTCCCCATTGAATGGTCTTGGCACCCTGGTTGAAAATCATTTGATCATGTATGTGAGTATTTATTTCTGGGCTCTCTATTCTCTTCTATTGGGAATCTATCTTTATGCCAGTAGCACACTGTTTTGATTACTATTTGATTACTATTTTGTAGTAAGTTTTGAAATCAGAAAGTAAATGAGTCCTTCAGCTTTGTTGTTCTTTTTCAAGATTGTTTTGGCTATTTGGGGTCCCTTGAAATTCCATATAAATTTTAGGATGGATTTTTCTATTTCTTTAAAAAGAAGTCATTGGGATTTTGATAGGAATTGCATTGGATCTGCAGATCACTTTGGATAGTACTGACATCTTAACAATATGAAGTCCTTCCTATCTATGAACATGAGATGTGTTTCCATTTACTTATGTCTTCTTTAATTCCTTTCAGCAATGGTTTGTAGTTTTCGTTGCACAAGTCTTTCATTTCTTTAAGTTAATTCCTAAGTATTTTTGATGCTGTTTTACATGGAATTGTTTTCTTCATTATTTGTGTTTAGAAATTCAACTGATTTTTGTGTGTTGACTTTGTATCCCGCTACTTCGATGAATTCATTTATTGTTGTAAGAGTTTTTTTTTCTTGGTGTGGAATCTGTATACATTGTTGTGTGTGTGTGTGTGTGTGTACGCGCATGTGTGTGTGTATATGTATACATATATAAAAAATATCTTCTTTCTCCATTCATCCTCTGATAGACTTATATCTTAGCTATTGTGAATAATGCTGCAGTAAATATGGGAATGCAGACATCTTTTAGATATCTTGTTTTATTTCCTTTGGATATATACCCAGAAGTGGGATTGCTGGATCATATGGTTGGCTGATTCTAAGGCTTGTATTACTTTGAAAGATCATCTTGAATTTTACAAAAATTTATAAGATATTCCAGATTGAATATATTTCATCATTTCCTTATTCTTACTGGGCTCACATTTTACTAATATCTTCAAGTTTTACTTTTATAAAAAACCCATCACTAACATTATCCTCCTTTCTTTAGACAAATCTCACAATCAACATCAAATATTTATGAACTCTAGGTGCTGCTACAACTGTATTTTTTGTCTTTGTTAAAAATGTCTGTTAATTAGATCCAATCTATTTTTGTATATTGCCTTTCTTGCTAAATGTAGAATTGTTATCTGTTGTAACAATTTAAGACATATTTGAAGTTACTTTTTTGTGGCATTTTTAAATACAACTGAAAAGCCTCTGGCCTCTTGGAGCTTGCGTTCAGGGCTTAAACATTGAAGATGTGGCAGAGTTATTAAGGATATTTAGACAAACTTAATTCAGTAAATGTTTATTGAATGATAGCTGTGTGCAAGTTTTTGTGTCAGATAATATGGGATAACAATGGTAGATAATATGATCCTTGTCTTTAAGAGTTATCATTTTATCAGGTGAGATGGTAATACATTATTTTAAGTATATAGTGGAAAATGAGGAGGACACATTAGTGACTATATAAATTAGAACAAGTATATGTAAATAATAAGTAAGATTTATTGGTATAGGTATCAAGGATTCTCATTAGGCAGAAGTACTTGGAGGAGTGAAGCATGGTTGTAATTGTTCACCAGAGAAAGAAGATGACTAGATAAACTCTAAGAAGCCATAAAATGCAAATGGGGACAAAGTTTGGACTGTATCTTAGTGGAAGTGGGGTTAGGTGAACATATTCCAGTTAAATCCTTTGAGGTGGCTGATGAGAATCCTGCTCCATAGTGTAATGAGTCATGAAATGTACAGTTGACCCTTTAACAAATGGGGGTTAAACTCTCCGCATGTATAACCTAGGTATATAAAAATTGAGCAAATCTGGTCAGAGCAGTTCATCAAGAGGAAACTGACAGGATACTTTATAGAACATTTTCTTCATTATCATCACTAACACTGAGCACTGACTATGCACCAGATACTATTCTAAGCACTTCATTTGTATTAATTCATTTAATCCTTATAACAAAGGTATGAGGTAAGTATAATTATATCCCCTTTTTTAGTTGGGGAAACAGATACAGAGGTGAAGTATCTTGACTAACGTCATCCACCTAGTAAGTTAGAGGCTGGATTTGAACTCAGATGGATCTTTAACATTTATTGAGTGGTTGTTGTGCCCCAGGCACTGTGCTAAGTACTGTAATGCAGTGTATTGTTTAATTGTATGACAGCCTTCATTTACAAATACTGAAATGGGACTCTCTGAAGTTATGTAATTTGAGTACAGGTCTATCTGACTTTACAGCTCTTGTGAAGTGCTACATTTTACTGTGCAGGAAGCTGCCTTCCTTTTGTTGAACTCTCAAAAATAAGGTGTAAAAAGCAATACTCAGTTTTTTGGGGAATGGGGGCTCTTGATCATCTGATGAAAGCTATGGATCTGCTTTGCAGAACAGTGAACGTACAAAGATAATTTTTACTGCAGTTTTAAGAGAGTTCAAGTATCCTTTGAATCTAGCTAAAGAATCCTAACTCTGATAAGAGTCCTTGCTCTAGGCTAGACCAAGTTTTCCCTTGCAAGGGTGCTCTTTTCATGATTCTCAGTATAGGGAAATAGCTCAATTGATATTTTGTACATTGTGAGTTAAACTGACAGATACCTTATTAAGATTTTACCTACTTTTCCATCTTGAGGTACCTTTTTTATTTTTTAAATTATTTTAAAAAAATTATTTATTTTTTATTTTTGGTTGTGTTGGGTCTTCGTTGCTGCGTGCGGGCTCTCTCTAGATGCGGGGGCGGGGGCTACTCTTCGTTGCGGTGCACGAGCTTCTCACTGCGGTGGCTCCTCTTGTTGTGGAGCACGGGCTGTAGGCGTGCAGGCTCAGTAGTTGTGGTGTATGGGCTTACTTGCTCCGCGGCATGTGGGATCTTCCCGGACCTGGGCTGGAACCCTCGTCCCCTGCATTGGCAGGCGGATTCTTAACCACTGCGCTACCAGGGAAGCCCCTTGAGGTACCTTTTTTAAAGCATTTGTATATGTGGAGCTCATTTATATCCTGGTTATTAAAAATTCTGGGTCTGTTTTGCTGCCTATTTTAGTATCTGCTGAGTAATGACATTTATGAAAGTTAGGATTCCTTGCTGTTAGTATTTAATGTGGATTTGCTCATTAAATGTTAAATCACATACCTAATTAAAATGATATTTAATATATATTCACTGATTTTTCTCCTCCAGAAGGAGGATTAACTTTAAAGATACAAAGCGTGTTCTGTTGTTAAATGTCAGTTGTAAATGGCTTTTGAGTTTCTCAGATAAGAAAATAGTAGAAACAGTAATCAAGTCCTTTAATGTTAGAGAACTTTGAAAATGTGTTTATTTAAACTCTGGGGTATTCCCTGTAGGGCCATTTTATAAAGTATTATATGTATTGTTGTTATCTAAAAAAAAACAACTGATGGGGACCAATTTAAAATAAAATGAGTCATAGGAAATTGGACTGTCATAAGTAAATTGTGTGGTAAATGGAGTTGAATTATTTTAAGGAAAAAGAAACAAAGAACATTATTATTTTAAGACATGAATTTATTATTGCCATGAAGTTGGTGGTATGAATAGAGAGGTCATTTTTTACTGTATGCTTTTGATAGACATGGAAGCATTTAACTTCACTTCATATAGTTCCTTCTTTTATCTTTTTTTTTTTTTTTAATTTTATTTATTTATTTATTTATTTATTTATTTATTTTTGGCTGTGCTGGGTCTTCGGTTCGTGCGAGGGCTTTCTCTAGTTGCGGCAAGTGGGGGCCACTCTTCATCGCGGTGCGGGGACCGCTCTTCATCGCGGTGCGCGGGCCTTTCACTATCGCGGCCCCTCCCGTTGCGGGGCACAGGCTCCAGACGCGCAGGCTCAGCAGCTGTGGCTCACGGGCTCAGCAGCTGTGGCTCACGGGCCCAGCCGCTCCGCGGCATGTGGGATCCTCCCAGACCAGGGCTCGAACCCGTGTCTCCTGCTGTGGCTCACGGGCCCAGCCGCTCCGCGGCATGTGGGATCCTCCCAGACCAGGGCTCGAACCCGTGTCTCCTGCATTAGCAGGCAGATTCTCAACCACTGCGCCACCAGGGAAGCCCCTCTTTTATCTTTTAAAAGCACATTCTGGTTGTCAGGGGAATCTTGTAGGCAAGAGACTGTGAAGGATTAGCATCTTTGTCTATTGTGTCATTCTGTGGTTGCTTAATTGCCATACAGAGTACAGAATGTTCAATAGAAGGGTGTTTAGTTTCTTTAGCTGTTACAAATACCAAAGAACCTTTGATTATGTTATTAATTCTTAGGTTTGTTAAGTCAGCAATATATTTTTAGTCTTTATTTGTTCGATATGTTTCAGGAAAGGGGACCCCTTCCAGAGCCCAAGAGTGGGCTCTTGTCTAACACTCAGAAATGAATTGTCCGAGGAGACACACGTGGTGACAAAAAGCAAGAGAATTTATTGGGAAGGGACGCCCAGGCAGAGAGCAGCAGGGTAAGGGAACCCAGGAGAATTGCTCTGCCACATGGCTCTCAGTCTCGGGTTTTATGGTGATGGGGTTAGTTTCCGGGTTGTCTCTGGCCAGTCATTCTGAGTCAGGCTCTTTCCTGGTGGCGTGCGCATCGCTCAGCCAAGATGGATTACAGTGAGAAGGATTCTGGGAGGTTGTTAGGACGTGTGGACTGGCGTCTCCTCTCTTCTTTTGACCTTTCCTGAATTCCTCCGGTTGGTGGTAGCTTGTTAGGTCTGCGTTCCTTACCCAGACCTACTGTTGTAAGATAACTCACGCAAATGGTTACTATAGGGTCTATCCAGGGCGGGCGGTTTCTGTCAGTGGTTCCCCTAACAAATAAGCATTCGCTTAGTAACCTTTATTTTTGGCTGCGCCTCGCGTCATGTGGGATCGTAATTCCCCTACCAGGGATCGGACCCGTGCCCCCTGCATTGGAAGCACAGAATCCCAACCACTGGACTGCCAGGGAGGTCCCTGCTTAGTACCCTTTTTAAAACATTCAGAAAAATTAATTAGGAGCATGTGTCGAATATTTATTTCAAACTTTTAAAGGCCAATTAAGAGAGGTTTCTCTTGGTGAAGACATTTATAGAAAAAAGGAAAGCGGTGTAATAGTGAAATGTATGACTAAAGATTATTAGACTCTGATAGTGAGCTGGGTTGGGTGGGAAGCTTTCTGGGAGAGGTCTTCATCTCATTAATATCTTTCTGAATATTAGTCATGCATTTTATCAGGAGTGCTAATTGTTTTCAGAAGAAGCTGATAAATTACATCACACAAAAAAGTTTGACCCAGACCAGGTTTGGGGTGGATTTCTTTCTTCGTGTTTATTATGTGTTGGGCTAAGTTCTATGGGAGAAAAAGTAGTAGGAGAGAGAGGTTTCACTTAGTTTGTGTGCTTACACTTTGGCTGGAAAGACAAAATGTACTCAAAGGAAATGAACTGTTAAAAGAATTAGAGGAAAGGAATTGTTTAACATTTCAGTGGAAGTGAAGAAAGCTAAAACGAAACAGTAACATTAAACAAAAGCAAACTCCTCAAACTTTGACAACGCAGAGACTGTCAGTGCACCAAGGTTTTTGTGCTTTCCTCTTTTTAAAAAATAATTAATTAATTAATTTTTGGCTGCGTGGGGTCTTCGTTGCTGTGTGCGGGCTTTCTCTAGTTGCGGTGAGCAGGGGCTACTCTTCATTGTGGTGCAGGCTTCTCATTGTGGTGGCTTCTCATTGTTGTGGAGCACAGGCTCTAGGTGCGCAGACTTCAGTAGTTGTGGCATGTGGGCTCAGTAGTTGCGGCTCGTGGGCTCTAGAGCGCAGGCTCAGTAGTTGTGGCATACAGGCTTAGTTGCATGTGGGATCTTCCCGGACCAGGGCTCAAACCTTTGTCCCCTGCGTTGGCAGGCGGATTCTTAACCACTACGCCACCACGGAATTCCCTGTGCTTTCCTCTTAAGGGATTTTTTTTCAAACCCTAACCTGTTCATTCATCATTTTTTTGAGTATCTGCCTGTGGGGCATTGTGCACAGCACGAGGGATACAATGCTCCTTGTCCTGAAGATGCGTACAACCTAGTGGGAAAGTTGAAAGTGATCGATAGTTTAAGTGTGATAAATGCTGATTCGAGTTAGACAGAGAATGTCTTGCCATTCTTGCAAGTGTGGAGCAGCAGTGTGAAACCCAGCCACGGAGACAGGGTGTTGAGAAATATATCTCAGGCGAGGTGAAATTTGGGTTGAGTTTCTAAGGATAAGGAAAAAGGTATGTAAGTGAAAAAGTGGTGTACACTTGTGTAGTTGGAGAGATGCTGGAGAACTACAAAAAAAAAAGTATTGGAACGTTGGCTATTGAGTTTTGAAGCCCATCTAAGATTATTAGAAAGAGTTAATTACAAGATAGTAAGATTGCAGCTTTAGGCTGGAATGCTGTAGTAGCTAGAAGTCATAGCTAACTACACGACAGCAATCATAGATGCAGAAAAGTGTGCAGATTGTTTAAGGGCTAATGACACTCCATTAATCTTAAGTATACTTTTGCGTAAAACTTGATGTTCATAATGATGAATTTGTGCGACCAAGAAAAAATTTAGCCTACGTTCAGTGTGGTAAAGATTTCCATCCAAAATAGTTACAAGAGAAAAATAAGTTTTGCTTTTTTAAAGAGATTCATTCCTAGCTGTCTGGAAAATCTGGCACTGTAGAATGAATGACTTACTCTTCAGGGATTCCAAGAAATTGAGGTTGTATCATAACCTAGTATAAAATGTTCATTAAGTGTGTTTGGAATGGAGGGTAAAGGAAAGAACAGAGAATGGGTTGGTTAAGTCAAGAAAGTGATTTTTACTTGTACTGGGAAGAAAGCACATTTTAGGGATGAAGATATTTATAAATGATAGTGTTTCTTTGTACTGTCATACTCAGCAATAATATAGCATAGACATACATATGTCCAATAGTCTGCCTTCTAATTTATGTTGTAACTCGGTGGACTAAATACACAAAGCAGGTGTAACATGCAGGTGCTGAGAATGTTGGTGAAAACTTGCCAGTGTTGTATTTAGGTCAGCGGTTCTTAAACTTCAGTTACATCAGCATCATCTTGTGGGGCCCAGCCTGGAGTTACCAAATCAGTAGGTCTGGAGTGAGGCCTACAAATGTGAATTTTCAGCAAGTTGCCAGGTGATGCCGAGGCCACTGGTCCAGGGACCACACTTTGAGAACCACTGCTTTAGGTTTAGTGCAATTCCTGCTTGTTCCTCTCTCCCATTTGTACAACGAAAATCAAAGTAGGAATCATTTGAACCCAAAACTGTTTGGTTTACACTTATATGCCACATACTAAGATTTTAGTTTAAATAAGTTGAAATATTTTTAAACAATGAAATATTACAACAGCTACCATTTTGGGAACACTTTTTAAGTAATAGGCATTGTGGTGCATTTTGTCTCATTTAGTGTGTTCAGTGAATCTTGAGGGTAGTCCTTTTATAGAGGAAGAAAGTGAATTTAGGTAATTTGCTTGTATAGCTTCTGTGTGGTAGAGCCAGAATTTAAACCCAGGTCTTGGTATGAAAAACCCATGTTCTTTTATTAATGCTGTTGGGCCTACTTGTAAGATAACTTGAATCAGTTTACCCTCTGCTTGTGTTCTTTGTTTCAAGCTTTTTGTCCAGAAAGTGATGATCTTTGACTCATCCTCAGTATGGAAACGTATATCACGTTTCATGTGACTTGGTCTGTGCCAGAGCAGCTTAATATTGTGACTTTGATAACGTAACTGAATTTATGTTTGTTTATAGTTGAATACCAAGTTCATAGTTCTAATATCTTGGAATTAAAAGCAGAATCCACTTACCTTGGGCAGTTAGATAAATGGTTCATTATCAATAAATGAAGATCAGGAGAAAGAAAGAAAGAGCGTAAGTTGTACAGTGGGAAATGACTGCTACTATTGCAGTTGTAAAACCTATACCAGTAATGTCCCTACTCACATACAACCATGTCCATGGTGGAAAGTTAAGAGCTTTGATGATGGGGCTTTTGAACATATAAAAGCCATTAGTCCTTAGGTCAGTTTTCAGTGGTTCCTCTTCTGAGAACAAGGACAGCAAATGGCCTACAAAGTATATATTTCTTGAAGAAGTAAGGAGTTAATTTCTCATGCTTATGTAGAGTGTTATTTTTGCGTGTAAAGGTAGTTTAATAAATGATTGGAATAGGGAGGGTGGGAGGGAGATGCAAGAGGGAGACGCAAGAGGGAGGGGATATGGGGATATATGTAAACATATAGCTGATTCACTTTGTTATACAGCAGAAACTAACACAACATTGTAAAGCAATTATTCTCCAATAAAGATGTTAAAAAAAAATGATTGGACTTACAGAATTCCTTATTCTCTGTTCCTTTTCCCAAGACCGTCATCTCTAATTGGCTAACGTTTTATTACTGAATCAGGAAAGGACCTTGGAATCTTAAGACAGTTTTCTGGGCTACTATTAGCAATGAAAGAAATAAAAATCTATTTACTATCTTGGCCCTATCCCTTTATACTACTGGCAGGCAGCTCTGGCCACTGGAGTTATTCCTGGTGTTTATGAGTTGATATTCTAAATCAGTTTTGTTTTTTTAAAATTTAACTTAATTTATTTTTTATACAGCAAGTTCTTATTAATTATCTGTTTTATACATATTAGTGTATATATGTCAACCCCAATCTCCCAATTAATCACCCCCCCACCACTTTCCCTCCTTGGTGTCTATACGTTTGTTCTCTACATCTGTGTCTTTATTTCTGCCTTGCAAACCGATTCATCTGTAACATTTTTCTAGATTCCACATATATGCGTTAATATACAATATTTGTTTTTCTCTTTCTGACTTCACTCAGTATGACAGTCTCTAGGTCCATCCATGTCTCTACAAATGACCCAATTTCGTTCCTTTTTATGGCTGAGTGATATTCCATTGTATATATATGTACAACATCTTTATCCATTTGTCTGTCGATGGGCATTTAGGTTGCTTCCATGACCTGGCTATTGTAAATAATGCTGCAATGAACATTGGGGTGCGTGTGTCTTTTTGAATTACGGTTTTCTCTGGGTATATGCCCAGTAGTGGGATTGCTGGGTCATATGGTAAATCTATTTTTAGCTTTTTAAGGAACCTCCATACTGTTCTCCATAGTGGCTGTATCAATTTACATTCCCACCAACAGTGCAAGAGGGTTCCCTTTTCTCCACACCCTCTCCAGCATTTGTTGTTTGTAGATTTTCTGATAATGCCCATTCTAACCAGTGTGAGGTGATACCTCATTGTAGTTTTGATTTGCATTTCTCTAATAATTAGTGATGTTGAGCAGCTTTTCATGTGCCTCTTGGCCATCTGTATGTCTTCTTTGGAGAGATGTCTATTTAGGTCTTCTGCCCATTTTTTGATTGGGTTGTTTGTTTTTTTAATATTGAGCTGCATGAGCTGTTTATATATTTTGGAGATTACTCCTTTGTTCGTGATTCATTTGGAAATATTTTCTCCCATTCTGGGGGTTGTCTTTTTGTCTTCTTTATAGTTTCCTTTGCTGTTCAAAAGCTTTGAAGTTTCATTAGTTCCCATTTGTTTATTTTTGTTTTTATTTCCATTACGCTAGGAGGTGGGTCAAAAAAGATCTTGCTGTGATTTATGTCAAAGAGTGTTCTTCCTGTGTTTTCCTCTAAGAGTTTTATAGTGTCTGGTCTTATGTTTAGGTCTTTAATCCATTTTGAGTTTATTTTTGTGTATGGTGTTAGGGAGTATTCTAATTTCATTCTTTTACATGTAGCTGTCCTGTTTTCCCAGCACCGCTTACTGAAGAGACTGTCTTTTATCCATTGTATATCCTTGCCTCCTTTGTCATAGATTAGTTGACCATAGGTGCGTGGGTTTATCTCTGGGCTTTCTATTCTGTTCCATTGATCTATATTTCTCTTTTTGTGCCAGTACCATATTGTCTTGATTACTGTAGCTTTGTAGTATAGTCTGAAGTCAGGGAATCTGATTCCTCCAGCTCCATTTTCTTCCCTCAAGATTGCTTTGGCTATTCGGGGTCTTCTCTGTCTCCCTACATGTTTTAAGATTTTTTCTTCTAGTTCTGTAAGAAATGCCAGTGGTAATTTGATAGGGATTGCATAGAATCTGTAGATTGCTTTGGGTAGTATAGTCATTTTCACAGTATTGATTCTTCCAATCCACAAACATGGTATATCTCTACATCTGTTTGTGTCATCTTTGATTTCTTTCATCAGTGTCTTATAGTTTTCTGAGTACAGGTCTTTTGCCTCCTTAGGTAGGTTTATTCCTAGGTATTTTATTCTGTTTGTTGCAGTGGTGAATGGGATTGTTTCCTTAATTTCTCCTTGTGATCTTTCGTTGTTAGTGTATAGGAATGCAAGAGATTTCTGTGTGTAAATTTTGTATCCTGCAACTTTACCAAATTCATTGATTAGCTCTAGTAGTTTTCTGGTGGCATTTTAGGATTCTCTGTGTATAGTATCATGTCATATGCAAACAGTGACAGTTTTACTTCTTCTTTTCCAAGTTGTATTCCTTATTTTTTTTTCTTCTCTGATTGCCGTGGCTAGGACTTCCAAGACTATGTTGAATAATAGTGGCGAGAGTGGACATCCTTGTCTTATTCCTGATCTTAGAGGAAATGCTTTCAGTTTTTCACCGTTGGGAATGATGTTTGCCATGTGTTTGTCATATATGGCCTTTATGATGTTGAGGGAGGTTTCCTCTATGCCCACTTTCTGGAGAGTTTTTATCATAAATGGGTGTTGAATTTTGTCAAAAGCTTTTTCTGCATCTATTGAGATGAGCATGTGTTTTTCTTCTTCAATTTGTTAATATGGTTTATCACATTGATTGATTTACATATATTGAAGAATCCTTGCATCCCTGGGATAAGTTCCACCTGATCATGGTGTGTGATCCTTTTAATGTGTTGTTGGATTCTGTTTGCTAGTATTTTGTTGAGGATTTTTGCACCTATATTCATCAGTGATGTTGGTCTGTAATTTTCTTTTTTTTTGTAGTATCTTTGTCTGGTTTTGGTATCAGGGTTATGTTGGCCTCGTAGGATGAGTTTGGGAGTGTTCCTTCCTCTTCAATTTTTTGGAAGAGTTTGGGAAGGATGGGTGTTAGCTCTTCTCTGAATGTTTGATAGAATTCACCTGTGAAGCCATCTGGTCCTGGACTTTTGTTTGTTGGAAGATTTTTTTTTTTGAATTTTTGAATTTTATTTATATTTTTATACAGCAGGTTCTTATTAGTTCTCCATTTTATACATATTAGTGTATATATGTCAATCCCAACCTCCAATTGTTGGAAGATTTTTAATCACAGTTTCAATTTCATTACTTGTGATTGGTCTGTTCATATTTTCTATTTCTTCCTGGTTTAGTCTTGGAAGGTTATACCTTTCTAAGAATTTGTCCATTTCTTCCAGGTTGTCCATTTTATTGGCATAGAGTTGCTTGTAGTAGTCTCTTAGGATGCTTTGTATTTCTGCGGTGTCTGTTGTAACTTCTCCTTTTTCATTTCTAATTTTATTGATGTGAGTCCTCTCCCTCTTTTTCTTGATGAGTCGGGCTAAAGGTTTATCTGTTTTGTTTATCTTCTCAAAGAACCAGCTTTTAGTTTTATTGATCCTTGCTATTGTTTTCTTTGTTTCTATTTCATTTATTTCTTCTCTGATCTTTATGATTTCTTTCCTTCTACTAACTTTGGGTTTCGTTTGTTCTTCTTTCTCTAGTTCCTTTTGGTGTAAGGTTAGATGGGTTATTTGAGGTTTTTCTTGTTTCTTGAGGTAGAATTGTATTGCTATAAACTTCCCTCTTAGAACTGCTTTTGCTGCATCGCATAGGTTTTGGGTGGTTGCGTTTTTGTTGTCGTGTGTCTCTAGATATTTTTTGATTTCCTCTTTGATTTCTTCAGTGATCTCTTGGTTATTTAGTAATGTATTGTTTAACCTCCATGTGTTTGTGTTTTTTACGTTTTTTTCCCCCTGTAATTGATTTCCAATCTCATAGTGTTGTGGTCCGAAAAGATGCTTGATATCATTTCAGTTTTCTTAAATTTACCAAGGCTTGATTTGTGACCCAAGATGTGATCAATCTTTGGAGAATATTCCGTGCGCCCTTGAGAAGAAAGTGTAATCTGCTGTTTTTGGATGGAATGTCCTATAAATATCAATTAAATCTATCTGGTCTATTGCGTCATTTAAAGCTTGTGTTTATTTATTTATTTTCATTTTGGATGATCTGTCCATTGGTGTAAGTGAGGTGTTAAAGTCCCCCACTATTATTGTGTTACTGTCGATTTCCTCTTTCATAGCTGTTAGCAGTTGCCTTATGTATTGAGGTGCTCCTATGTTGGGTGCATAAATATTTACAGTAGTTGTATCTTCTTCTTGGATTGATCCCTTGATCATTATGTAGTGTCCTTCCTTGTCTCTTGTAACATTCTGTGTTTTAAAGTCAATTTTATCTGATATGAGTATTGCTACTCCAGCTTTCTTTTGATTTCCATTTGCATGGAATATCTTCTTCCATCCCCTCACTTTCAGTCTGTATGTGTCCCTAGGTCTGAAGTGGGTCTCTTGTAGACAGCATATAGATGGGTCTTGTTTTTGTATACATTCAGCGAACCTATGTTTTGGTTGGAGTATTTAATCCATTCACATGTAAGGTAAGGTAAGGTAATTATCAATATGTTTGTAAAGCTGGTTTGGTGGTGCTGAATTCTCTTAGCTTTTGCTTTCTGTAAAGCTTTTGATTTCTCCATCCAATCTGAATGAGATCCTTGCCAGGCAGAGTAATCTCGGTTGTAGGTTCTTCCTTTTCATCACTTTAAATATATCATGCCACTCCCTTGTGGCTTGTAGAGTTTCTGCTGAGAAATCAACTGTTAACCTTATGGGAGTTCCCTTGTATGTTTTTTGTCATTTTTTTCCCTTGTTGCTTTTAATAATTTTTCTTTGTCTTTAATTTTTGCCAATTTGATTACTATGTGTCTTGGCATATTTCTCCTTGGGTTTATCCTGCCTGGGACTCTCTGCACTCCTTGGACTTGGGTGGCTATTGTTTTTTCCCATGTTAGGGAAGTTTTCAACTATAATCTCTTCAAATATTTTCTCAGGTCCTTTAGCTCTCTCTTCTCCTTCTGGGACCCCTATAATGTGAATGTTGTTGCATTTAATGTTGTTCCAGAGATCTCTTAAGCTGTCTTCATTTCTTTTCATTCCTTTTTCTTTATTCTGTTCCCTGGCAGTGAATTCCCTCATTCTGTCTTCCAGGTCACTTATCCATTCTTCTGCCTCAGTTATTGTGCTATTGATTCCTTCCAGTGCAGTTTTCATTTCACTTATTATATTGTTCATCTCTGTTTGTTCTTTAATTCTTCTAGGTGTTTGTTAAACATTTCTTGCATCTTCTCCATCTTTGCCTCCATTGTTTTTCCAAGGTCCTGGATCATCTTCACTATCATTATTCTGAATTCTTTTTATGGAAGGTTGCCTGTCTCCACTTCATTTAGTTGTTTTTCTGGGGTTTTATCTTGTTCGTTCATCTTAGTCCTCTGCCTTTTCATTTTGTCTTTCTATGAATGTGGTTTTTGTTCCACAGGCTGCAGAATTGTAGTTCTTCTTGCTTCTGCTGTCTGCCCTCTGGTGGATGAGGCCATCTCAGAAGCTTTTGCGAGCTTCCTGATGGGAGGGCTGGTGGTGGGTAGAGCTGGGTGTTGCTCTGGTGGGCAGAGCTCAGTAAAACTTAAATCCTCTTGTCTGCTGATGGGTGGGGCTGGGTTCCCTCCCTGTTGGTTGTTTAGCCTGAGGCACCCCAGCACTGGAGCCGACCAGTGGAGCTCTTTGGTGGGGCTAATGGTGGACTCTGGGAGGGCTCACGCCAAGGAGTACTTCCCAGAACTTCTGCCCCCAGTGTCCTTGTTCCTGCAGTGAGCCACAGCCACCCCCCACCTCTGCAGGAGACCCTCCAACACTAGCAGGTAGCTCCGGTTCAGTCTCCCATGGGGTCACTGCTCCCTCCCCTGGGTCCTGATGTGCACACTACTTTGTGCGTGCCCTCCAAGCGTGGAGTCTTTGCTTCCCCCAGTCCTGTTGAAGTCCTGCAATCAAATCCTACCAGCCTTCGAAGTCTGATTCTCTAGGAATTCCTCCTCCTATTGCCAGACCCTCAGGTTGGGAAGCCTGACGTGGGGCTCAGAACCTTCACTCCAGTGAGTGGACCTCTGTGGTATTAAGTGTTCTCCAGTTCGTGAGTCACCCACCCAGCAGCCATGGGATTTGATTTTATTGTGATTCAGCCCCTCCTACCGTCTCATTGCAGCTTCTCCCCTGTCCTTGCATGTGGGGCATCTTTTCTGGTGAGTTCAGCAGTTAGCTGTGATTCCGGTGCTCTCGCAAGAGGAGTCAGCGTATGTCCTTCTGCTCTGCACTCTTGAAGCAATCTCCTCAGTCAGTTTTACTGCTAAATAGCCATATTATAGTGAGAGTTTTGGAATTAATAATATAGTGTAATATTTATTTTTAAATGTCTGAAGGGGCATGTATCTGCAAACATTGTTGTAAGTACTCCTTAAGTCCTGTCCCTGTCTAGATAATGAGGCAAACAGATAAGAGAGTGGTGATAACAGTGGTGATTACTCTGAGTGGCTGCAGGGAGAGAGAGGATAATGTGAGCCTTGTCTTCCTCAGCTACATCATTGGCTTAAGTAGGATTTTATAGGCCAATCCTGAAACCTAACTAGCAACTTCCAAAAGCAGGTTTGCTCACTATAAAATTTATGTGTGCCTGCTAGAAAAAAAAAAAAAAAACTCAGAGAAAAGTGTAACAGGAAACAAAGACCCATGATCTTGCTACCTAAAGGGCCATGCCACTCATTTTAACATGTTTCTTCCAGTTGTTTTGCTTTGTACTTAAGAAAAAAATACTTTTGATTTAGTATCCCCCTTAAAATTATAAACAACTTCTTATTAAAAAGTCTTTCTAATATGGGGATATATGTATGTGTATAACTGATTCATTTTGTTATAAAGCAGAAACTAACACACCATTGTAAAGCAATTATATTCCTATAAAGATATTAAAAAAAGTATTTCTAAATATATATTTTAAGGATGCAATTACCCATTCCCCACGGTGTTATGTATTTTTTACAGTTATAAATATGTTTAAACAGGTGACTTATAGCTTTACTTTTTTTCTGACTAAATAATACCAATTAAGAAAAAAATCAGAAAATAAAATTGTAAAGAGAAGGAGAATCAGCCATTATTTCCCAGAGAAACCTTTATATGTAGAGGGAATTCTTTTTATGCTTTTTATTATAGACATATATAAAATATACATATACAACTTTAAAAGTTATACACATGTAAGTTAAAAAAGATTTTTGCTCATACTTATGTGTATTCCTCGAAGTTAAATTTTTTTTTTTTTTTTTTTTTAATTATTATTTATTTATTTATTTTTGGCTGTGTTGGGTCTTCGTTTCTGTGCGAGGGCTTCCTCTAGCTGCGGCAAGTGGGGGCCACTCTTCATCACGGTGCGCGGGCCTCTATCGTTGCCTTTCATTGCGGAGCACAGGCTCCAGACGCGCAGGCTCAGTAGCTGTGGCTCACGGGCCTAGTCGCTCCGCGGCACGTGGGATCCTCCCAGACCAGGGCCCGAACCCATGTCCCCTGCATTAGCAGGCAGACTCTCAACCACTGCGCCACCAGGGAAGCCCTCGAAGTTAAATTTTTATCCTAACATATCATGTGTATCATTTCATGTCAAGGTAGAATTACGCATCATTTTAGTGGACCATGATTTGTGTCGTTAAATACAGAACTACGTCATCATAAGAGTTTTGGCTATATTGGGAAGAAGGCACTTTTAGGAATGGAGATGTTTACATATAAGAATATTCCTGGGCTTCCCTGGTGGCGCAGTGGTTGAGAATCTGCCTGCTAATGCAGGGGACACGGGTTCGAGCCCTGGTCTGGGAAGATCCCACATGCCACGGAGCAGCTGGGCCCGTGAGCCACAATTGCTGAGCCTGCGCGTCTGGAGCCTGTGCCCCGTGACGGGAGGGGCCGCGATAGAGAAAGGCCCGCGCACCGCGATGAAGAGTGGCCCCCGCTTGCCGCAACTGGAGAAAGCCCTCGCACGAACCGAAGACCCAACACAGCCAAAAATAAATAAATAAATAAATAAATAAATAAGAAAATCCTTAAAAAAAAAAAAAAAAGAATATTCCTTTTGTACTACGATTTATATAACTAGTCATTTGTGGGTTTTTTGTTATTGTTATTTTAATTAATTTAATTTATTTATTTATTTTGGCCTCACTGTGCAGCATGTGGGATCTTAGTTCCCTGACCAGGGATCAAACCCACACCCTCTGCATGGGAGCGTGGAGTCTTAACCACTGGATCGTGAGGGAAGTCACTATAACTAGTCCTTTGTTGATGGACATTTGTGTTATTTCTCTATTCTTGCTTTTATAAATAATACTGTGATTAACATCTATTTTTTTTTTTTTTTTTTTTTTTTTTAACATCTATTTCTTTTTGATCTTTGTTATCTTGGTAATTTCTTCATGATGATTCTTAAATAACTGATTAACATTTATCCATCTATTCAATAAAAACAGAGCAGTAGAATACATATGGCTTTTAAAAAGCAAATAATATAGAAAGGTTTATTATGAAAAGAAACAACCCCTTGCCTACTCTTCGCCTTCTGGTTTTACCCGTCAGAGACAGCGCTTTTTACTAGGTTTGCTCTTAGTTCCTCTGGCATTACCTCTGTATCTGTAAGTAAAACACTTTTTTTTAACCATCGTTTGATTTGTCGTTATCAGTTGACTCTTTGCTTTGATAGGTGGTGTTTCAGTTCTTTCACAGTCTTCCTTTCTCGTCTCTGTTTCCTCTCAATATAGTTAGATTCTTGGTCCCCTAACAAATAACCAAGCAAAATTTTAGAACAATTTGGATACTTGATGAATAAACTCGTACTCAAAGGTGAAACAGAACAGTGTTGTTTGTTTATAAATTCTGTTTCCTTCTTAACTCTTGCTTTGTGATCTCTGCTCTTTTTTCGTCTGATTTTTTTTTTCCAGTTTTACTCGTGAGAGAATTTATATTGTTAACTCTTACATTAAAGGAGAATGATAATCTCCATGAATCTTTCTTGTGAGATTCTCCAGAGCTCCCATGTGGCCTGGAAATAAAAGAGACTAAGTTTTAGGGAAACCATTTCCGTCTCTAATCCAAATGTAGAGTTTTAGGTATGGTGTCAATCTTGTCTCAGGTTTTTTCCTTTGTACTGTCTGAACCTGAATTATATTAAGAATATTAAAAATCTAGTTCTAAAGAGGATGGGGGTTCCTTTTGGAATCAGTAATCCTTTTCTTTAAGAATATATCAGAGGACATAGGAATTTATTTTATTATGCAGTCAATGTATTAGTTATTCTTTTAGTCAATGATTCAATGTTACATTTTAATTTTGTTTTGTTTTTGA
Organism: Balaenoptera acutorostrata; assembly: GCF_949987535.1. NCBI lineage: Eukaryota > Metazoa > Chordata > Mammalia > Artiodactyla > Balaenopteridae > Balaenoptera > Balaenoptera acutorostrata. Next base: position 16,472,880 of record NC_080064.1, on the reverse strand, counting down.
TGGGGGTTTCGCGATCTGCTCTTAGTTCTACTGTACTTTTTGCAAATTTGTTTTTGTGGGCACATCAACAGAACAGATATAAGTGAATTAAAGAGCTCTGTTACCTCATGCTTATGCCTCAGCTGCTAAAATCTCTGATGTTATAACTAATGGAAAATGACCTAAAACTCATTTATTTCATCTTAATTTAATATGTTTATATTCTAAGAATAGTTATCTATCTTGCATATATGAATACAAACTCATGATATCCATGTTTAAAGATGCCCTAGATATCAAGTTAAACTATATTTTAAAAATAAGTTGTATGTTCCTATAAAGGTCTTCATGAACCTCATGTTTAATTTGTGAGTAGAAATATTAGTAGCTTCCAATTTTTGTGTATCATGCACTATCTTAGGTACTCTCCAAAGTGTATCTGTAATCTTTCATTACATGCCTCATAAGATTTCCTTATTTTACAAGGTAAGAAAGTGAAACTCTGAGTTCTTTGCCCATAGTAACACAGCTATTAAATGATAGAGCTGAAGTGAGGTATGGTCATGTTTTCTCCTACTGTATTTTCAGTACCTCAGTTTCTAACATATGGAAGAAGAATAGATAAAACCAAAATGAATAGTAACTAAGATAGAAATTTTGAACATACAGTTTGCTATTGTGTCACCAAAGCCAATCATCTGAAGTTCAGGTTAGGTGAATAGGATAAAATACTTCTAGATCTGCCATGTCTTTTCCTAGTCAGATGTGAATCTTCATAAGTTTCCTGTTGATGCCTTTGGATATTGTGATGTATTGCATGTAGAAACCATAAGTTATCTCTGCAGCTCTTGATTAAAGTTGTTATTTCTCAAATTGTTCCTTTTAAATTGATTCCCATGTGAAAATCATCTTCTTTCCCATTACTACCCAGTTTGCTTCCTCAGCTCTAGATTCTATCTCTGTCTCTCTCATCTTTATTGAGACAACATTTGAATATCATATAATTCACCCATTTAAATGTACAGTTACTGGATCTTGGCATATTCAGAGCTGTATAGCCCTCACCAAAATCAATTTTGGGACATTTTCATTACCCCAAAAAGAAACCTGGTGTCCCTTATTAGCCCATTACTCCCCAGTCACCCAGCTCTAGGCAACCACTAATCTACTTTCTGTCTCTGATAGATTTGCCCATTCTGAACATTTCATATAAGTGGAATCATATAATATCTGGTCCTTTTGATGACTGACTTCTCTTAGCATAATGTTTTTGTGGCTGAATAGTATCTATTGTGTGGATATACCTTATTTTATTTATCTCTTTATCAGTTAATAGATACTTGCGTCATTTCCACTTTTTGGGTATTTTGAATAAGGAACATTCATATACAGATATTCTTGGTGGACATTCTAGCCTCTCTTTTATCCTTATAATATAAATGAGGCAAGATTACATCATCATTTAAAAAATCAGTGGCTCCTCTTTGCTAACAGCAAAAAATTAAAATATCTTTGCAAAGAATATGTAGTTTTTCTACAGTCTGGCTATAATCAGGCTACAGTTGTACCAGCTTCATTCCACTTACCTCTCTTTCCCCCAACCCTTTCTAAAGAGAACCCCTTACCTAAAACATGTGGAACATGTTTTACCTTCTTACCTCTGTACTCAATAAACTTCTTTTAAAAATAATATCTCTAATTCTTGGTCTGAACTCAAGCTTTTTACTTCTCAAGGTGCAACTCAGATTCTACTAAGCCTTCAACAGTTTCAGACCTAGTTACTTCTGGTATTTAATCAATGCATTAAATACATATCCTTATAGGATTTATCACATGATTTGTTTCTTTACTTACTGTGATTTTCTTTCTATTGGAACTCCTAAGGACAAGGGCTATTTCATTTTTAAAGCTTAATACAGTGCCTGACAGAGCATTGATGCTTAGTCAGTGTTGACTGTATGTCAGAGGGGGTAAAATTAGGAATCATATCAAATTGGTTTGTATTACGGTTATCTGTCCTGTCCTTTATATTCTGTCCTAACATTAGCAGACCCATTATTAAACAAAACAAAACAACTTTGTTATATGTCAGTTATACCTCAGTTAAAAAAAATAATTAACCAGTCTAAAAAAATATCTGTTTTGGGTCTTCTTCTGTGTGGTGCTAGGTCTGTATTGATCCTAGGACTGCTGAAATTAGGTTGATTGTCTTTCAGTCACCTTTTGTCTTTAAAATTCTGAGATTCTCACTTTCGTTTAGTTTTAGTTTAGGACATTACTGATTCATCTTATGATAATCTTGTTTGTTCTTTTATAATTCTGAGCAGAGAAATTAGCCATATAGATTCCATTGAGAGGGTGAGCACTGTCTTGAATATGCAACAATTAACACTGACCAAATAGATCCAGAAATAAATTTAGCTTTGGTTTTTGCCCCCTGGTTTATAAATTCACACTTTTTCATATTTTCATTTGCTAGTTTTCATAATTAGCTTAGAGACTACCTGAAACTTTGATATGAACCTACTTCTAAATTTATCTTCTCTAGCCCTGACTCCTCTTCTGAGCTTAGATTCAGATATTGAACTGGCTACTTATCACTTCCATTTGGATATCTAATAGGCATATATTGCTTTTGATTACCCTTTCCCCTAAATCTGCTCTCCCTATCTCACATGAATATCTCCACCCACTTAATATTTCAAGCCATAAACTTAAAAGCCATCCTGTATTTCCATAATTATTATCACTTTATATTATATATTTAAAAAATTATTAAATCTGTTACGATTATCTTATTACCTTCAGCTAGGATGTAAACTCCATGAAGACAGAGATTTTAGAGTCTTATTCACCTAATTTTGTATCCCATGTACCAGTGCATGGCATACAATTTGTTCTCAGTAAATGTATATTAAATAAGTGAATCAGTCAATCCTCATTCCCTCTGTCCCTTCCGTTCAGTCAAATCAGTAACAATTCTGTTGGCTCTGCCTCTAATATACAACCCAAATTGGTCCACTTCTTTTCATCTTTATTTTTACTGTTCTAAGTTACCATCAATTTTGGCCTAGCTTATTGTGATAGCTTTTAAACTAATGTGTTTCCATTCTTGTACTCTTCAATTCTTTCTTTTCACAAAGCAACCAAAATGATCTTTGGAAAACATCAGATCTGGTCATGCTCCTGCTTAAAATTTCCAATAGTGGGACTTCCCTGGTGGTCCAGTGGTTAAGAATCCGCCTTCCAATGCAGGGGATGCAGGTTCGATCCCTGGTCGGGGAACTAAGATCCCACATGCCGTGGGGCAACTAAGCCTGCATGCCGCAGCTAATGAGGCTTTGCGTGCCACCACTAGAGAAGCCCGTGCGCTGCAATGAAGACCCAGCGCAGCAAAAAAAAAAAAAGAAAAAGAAAAAAGAAAAATTTCCATTAGCTTTCTATTCCACTTAGAATAATATCCCAAGTCCTTACCATGCCTACAAGCCCTTAAGTAATATTGGCTCTGCTGCCATCTCTTTTTAGCCTGATGATGGGGGGACTACCCCCGACCCCCCACTTGTAACAGTTTAGTCACTCCCATTTCTTGACCTTGTCAAGATCTCAGGGTCTTATATTAACACCTGTTGTTTTCTCTGCCATGTGAGGTCTTTTCCTAGTTTTTGTTATTGCTATGTAACAAATCACCACAGAATTAACAGCTTAAAATAGCACCCATTTATTACTTCACAGATTCTGTGGGTCTGGGCTAGCAGGGTCCTCTGCTCAGGACCATGCTGAAATTAAAGTGTTGGCAAGGACTGGAATCTCATGTAAGGCTTGGGGTTCACTTCCATACCCATTAGGATAGTTGGAAGAATTTATTTCCTTGTAGTTGTTGGACTGAGGTCCCTGTTTTCTTGCTGGCTGTTGGCTAGGAATTGCTCTCAGCTCCTAGAGGCTACCTTTGGGTCCTTGCTATGTGGCCCTCGCATAACCTGTAAGTCAGCTTAGTCTTTAAGAAAGCAGGAGAGGGGCTTCCCTGGTGGCGCAGAGGTTGAGAATCTGCCTGCCAATGCAGGCGACACGGGTTCGAGCCCTGGTCTGGGAAGATCCCACATGCCACGAAGCAACTAGGCCCGTGAGCCACAACTACTGAGCCTGCGCGTCTGGAGCCTGTGCTCTGCAACAAGAGAGACCGCCATACTGAGAGGCCCGCGCACCGCAATGAAGAGTGACCCCCGCTTGCCGCAACTAGAGAAAGCCCTTGCACAGAAACGAAGAATCAACACAGCCAAAAATAAATATAAATAAATTAATTAATTAAAAAAAAAAAGCAGGAGAGTACCTCTCTTATTCACTGTGTTTTAAAGAGCTCACCTAATAAGTTCAGACACACCCAGGATAATCTCTTTCTTGATTAACTTGAAGTCAACTGTGTAGTTACCTAGCCATAGGAGTGATATTTCATCATATTCACTGGTATATTAAGGGGAAGGAATTATACAGGGTACCTGCACCAGAGACAGGAATATTGAGAGCCATTTTAGAATTCTGCTTGCAACAATTTGTCCTCTGGCCCCGAAGGATTCACACTTGGTATGCTGTTTGTTACCTTTTATACCTAGACACATTTGGAGGCCAGGTGTTTTTTTCTTAGTTTTATTCTATTGTTACTGATCTGTGGTAGGTACTCAACTGCTAACATTGAAAAAGTAGCTAATCTGCTTTTCTTTCTCTTGTTTCCATTGCCAATTAATAAATATGAAAAGAAACAATCTTCAGAATTGAACCCAGTACTACAGAGTCCATGATAGAACTGATGACTTAAAAAAAATGCACAACATGAGAGTTGCAAGTTAAGTTTTATTTGGGGCAAAAATGTGGACTGCAGCCCGGGAGACAGCATTTCAGATAGCTCTGAGAGACTGCTCCAAAGAGGTGATGGCAGGAGCCAGGTAATATAGAAGTTTTGTAACAAAGGGCAGGTAGTCTGAACATCAAAAAGATTATTGTTAATTAAAGAAAACCAGATATCTCAAGTTAAGGAATTTAGCGCTTTTCTGTGTATGGGAGGATGCAAGAGACTGGGCTCACTGAAATCATTCCTTTGGTATGCACCTCAGCTTTCTGGGGCCAGTATCCTGTGTTTTCACATCCTGAGTTTCCTCAGGGCTCATGGTAGGGAGTGGCTACAGTCTGATGGCTGCTAGATGGCAGGTTTTTTTTTTTTTAAATATTTATTTATTTATTTGGCTGCATTGGGTATTGGTTTGCGGCACGCAGGATCTTGGATGTAGCGTGTGGGATCTTTCGTTGTGGTGCGTGGGCTTCTCGCTAGTTGTGGTGAGCAGGCTCCAGAGCTAGCGGGCTTCGTAGTTGCGGCGCGAGGGATCTCTCTCTCTCTCTCTTTTTTTAAAAAAAGATTTATTTGTTTATTTATTTTATTTGGTTGTGCCGGGTCTTAGTTGCGGCAGGCAGCCTCCTTAGTTGTGGCATTCGAACTCTTAGTTGTGGCATTCGAACTCTTAGTTGTGGCATGCATGTGGGATCTAGTGCCCTGACCAGGGATCGAAGCTGAGCCCCCTGCATTGGGAGCGCAGAGTCTTATCCACTGTGCCACCAGGGAAGTCCCATGAGGGCTCTCTTAGTTGTGGCCCACGGGCTCTAGAGTGCGTGAGCTCAGTAGTTGTGGCACTCGGGACTATCGTGGTTGTGGACCATGGGCTCTAGATCGCGCTAGCTCAGTAGGTTGCGGTGTGTGGGTTTAGTTGCCCCATGGCATGTGGGATCTTAGTTCCCTGACCAGGGCTCGAACCCGCGTCTCCTGCATTGGAAAGGGGATTCTTAACCACTGGATCACCAGGGAAGTCCCGGCAGGTAGTCTTTTCGGCCCTGAGTTTCCTCAGGGCTCACCGGCTCACATTGGAGGGCTGCAGATGTTGATGACTGTGACATCCTTTGTTTAAATATTACATTTATCAGAACTGTCCATGATAGCATCTGTTTGCTTGAGTATTTAAGTATTACTGGAATCCTGAAATTGCCTTTTTTTTTTAATGTGAAAAACAACTTGAATATCTGAAGTTCCATATGGTTCAACCTAATAAGTGTAGCTAAGAGTAGAACAAAGAGGAAAGTCACTTACTTTCTCTTTTTCTTGGTTATGGGAGGGGATTGGCAGTGATAATGTCAGAGAGACTTTGAAAAATGTCATGATACATAGTAAAATCTTCTAGTATCCACTGTAATGTTCCTTTTTAGTTGACTAAACCAGCTTTTATTTATTTCCCAATATCTGTAATTAAAAATATCTCTAGATACTGGAAAATAAATGACCTGAAGGAAGAACTAGGATGATATATATGAAAAACTAATCAGAAGGAGAAACTACTTATCCATTCAGCTGCTAGAGGATCTCATATAGAGTATTGAAATTAACCAAGTAAGAAAAGCTTTGGAATCTTTCCAGTCTACCAGAAATTGAACTTGGTCATTTCCATGTGGGAATTGCAGCTGTTGGAATGCTTTTAGATGACTTCACTAAATAAACTTCATCTTGGGATAAAAAGTTAAGGGATGGCTTCTCAGACATAAACCATGTGCCCTTTTAACCTTTATATTAATCATTTTTTGCTGAAAACATTAATATTTCTTGATAGGAATCCTTTGTAATTCTTTTAATAAAGATTTAATTATTGTGTGTTTTTAAGTGCTATGTTTTTATTGCATATATTGTGCAATATATGCATATATTATGTAGGTGCAATGAATAAAGATATAATACTTTATATATGTGTATATAATGTTTAACAATATATCTGTATTCATTCAATGACTATTTGTCTAGAATTCAGTCACAGGTCTATACGTGAGTACTTCCTTAACACAGAAAGTTTATCCTCTCTAGATTTGCTGATTGGAAAATTCAGAATAAATTCATCAGAGCTTTACTGTTCTCATTTTTTTTCTTTACCCTATTCCTTCTGTTGGTACGTAAAGTGGGAGAGGTGGAAGAACACCATGGCAGTGTATAAGACATTCAGAGCAAATGTGCGTGCCTGCTTATTGTATAATAAAGATAATGTCTCTTCCTGGAGCAAAAGACAGCATGCTTACTGCCCATTATAAAAGATTTAAGTTCCCTAAGTGCAGTGTTCTTTCAGGTAATGCAAGTCACCATATGTGCACTTGTCATCTGGCCCTCTTTGTGTTGCCTTGGGACTCAGGTTCAAAGTGTGGCGCAAAAATGCTCATACTCTGGCTACTGCTGTTGTTGAAAGTAATAAATAGTCCTTTGTTTTGTCAAAAAAAAAAACAAACAAAAACCCGGAAAGTTCATATTTGGTGATGATCATGAGGTACCCCTAGAGCCAGATTCACACACTGGCTGCCTGTATACTTTTTTTTTTTTTTTTAATGCCTGTGTACTTAATCTATAGATGTGCTTTATTTGGCTTGTACAGTGTTTTGGAGGTCAGGAAAATTTCATGTAAAAATCTTTATTTTTAGTTTTTCTTGAAAACTTGGAAGATACTGCATGGCTTATTTCCTGAATGGCAGCACTTGGCTTCAGCTCAGTATCTGAGTATTTACTGCCCTATGGGGGATGGGTATTCTGTCCAGTTCTCCATAGTCCCTACTTCCTGTTGCTTAAACCTGGCCATTTTCCCCCCACATCTGTTTCCCACATGGTATTTTCATTGCTCTGGGGTCATTAGAGAATGATCATGTTCAGGAAAGTTTAATTTTTAAATTACTATTATTTGAAAATTGTAGTTTATGTATTATAGCCTTTAATTGGCCAGAATATTTTTTCAAATCAGGTGATTTAGGGCTGAATAAATCAACTTTTAAAAAAAAATTATTATTATTTATTTCATTTATTTTTGGCTGTGTGGGGTCTTTGTTGCTGCGCAGGCTTTCTCTAGTTGCATCGAGCGGCGGCTACTCTTCGTTGCGGTGCATGGGCTTCTCATTGTGGTGGCTTCTCTTGTTGCGGAGCATGAGTTCTAGGGCGCATGGGCTTCAGTAGTTGTGGCGCACAGACTCAGTAGTTGTGGCTCGTGGGCTCTAGAGCGCAGGCTCAGTAGTTGTGGTGCATGGATTTAGTTGCTCCGCAGCATGTGGGATCTTCCCAGACCAGGGCTCAAACCCGTGTCCCCTGCATTGGCAGGCGGATTCTTAACCACTGCGCCACCGAGGGAGGCCCTCAACTTTATACTTACTGACTCATCTTAGTTTCCATGACCTTTATGGTTTAGCTTTAAACTTTCAAAAGATTCTTCGAGTTACATTGGTCAGCAACCACCAAATATCATTGATTTTATAGGAGATGATTTTCGGTAGAACTCTTGAATGAAAATTTACTAGCTAGCTGAAGTTTCCAGTAAGATAAAATTTTAGAGGTTCTCTTTTAATATATTTTCTTTTCATATTCTTACTCCTCTTGTAGAACAGCCATATAACTAGTACCAGTGTAACTAGTATTTTACCCCAGGTCCTACCTAAGTAATTTGCTTGTTTTGGTCTGTAAGCTTTTTTAGGGAGTGGAAGAGGATTATAACATACCTGCATAGAAGTGCATAAAACATAAAAGTAGAGTTTAACAAATAATTTTAAAGCAAAATCTGTGTCTTACCTCCCAGGTGTAAAAAAATAAAACATAATGTGGCCTTACCTGATCTTAACTCCTTGTCTTCCCAATATGTCTGCCTTAAAAAAAAAATCCTGCTCTTATTTACAGTGTTGCCATCCATTTATGCATTTCTAAATTAGTATAGTCAAGTTTTGTTTGTTTTGGAACTTTTTTGGAATCATACTCCGTAGTCTTCTGTGTTCTCTTTCACTCAGTATCATTAATGAGTGTCATTCAAGTTGTGATGTGTTGCTGTAGTTTTAAATTTGATTTCCATGTAGGAAAATATTTCATTATTGATCCATTCTCCTGCTAGTGAATGGCTGTGTTATTTCCAGTTTTTGGTAGTAAGAACAATGCAACTATGGACATTTTTGTACACGTACCTTGGTGCACATTTTCCTATTTCTCGCAAATGTATACCTAGGAAGAGCTAGGTTATAGGGTATGCTTGTTTTCAAGGTTACTAACTAATGCCAAATTCTTTCCCAAAGAGCTTATACCAATTTACATTTCCACCAGCATATGAATGAGAATTCTGGATGCTCTACATTATTGCCAATGCAAAACTATAATATCTATAAAAAGTAAATGTTTCTTGGGCATATAATCTTTTAAACTTAAATACAGGACACACACACACACACACACACACACTGCATACCACAAAATGGTTGATTAATTTTGCTTAAGGTGAATATTGCATAAAAGACAAAAATCTTTTTAGCTTTGGAGGTGGTTAAGTAGTTGCCATAATTAGCTATTTTATACTTCTACTCCCAGCCTCCATAATTGAGATGGTACTAATAATAAATAATGGGAAAACATGTTTTTTTCCCCTTTACATGAGAACTTCTTGTCACTACCTTCAAAGGATTATAACAGTATGGATTATAACAGTATGATCTGAAATGGAATAAGTTAGCCAGAGAGGAGAAGAAACTGTAGCCAGAGACTAGAAAATTCAATAATCATTCATCTAGGAATATTTTGAAAGAAGATATTCAAAGTTTCATGAAACTTTGAATTTTATCCTCAACAACCTCATTAGCCCTTGTGCCATTTCCTTGGGATAGGGTTGTGTTACCTACTTATATTTTGTATAATTTCTAATTGAAGATGGTATACCTTTTTCCCGGGCAAAGGCAGTAAGTTCTATAGTACACTAAAAGCAAGCATGTAGTACGTAATGCAGTATGACACTTGTAATAGGGGGTCTTTTTGAATTAAATAGATCACAGTGAAGGCCAGAGATTTATTGCATGTAGTAGCTTTTTTTGGGAGAATTTTTAAGAATGACATGATTCTCCTATTATTATGATACAGATTTATTTTCTTTGGTTTGCTTTTATTAGTAGAAACCTCCAAATTTGGGAGGGAATACTCTACTAGAATATACAATACCAAAGGATTCCTGCAATTTGCCTACCCCTTTAGGAACAGCAGAGAATGCATACTTCAGGGATATTTGCCTATGAAGGTTGCTTTTCACTGGTGCTTGCTTTAAGGAAAATTTTAATGTTAGCAGTAGCATGTGCTTTGGCTAAATGCCTTTTCTCCTTTTGTCAAACATCTGTATTTCATGGGGTGATAACAATATTCTAAAAAGTGCACTTAAGCAGTTTTCAGGGAAACATGAACACTAATCTTTTTTTTTTTTTAATATTTGTGTATTTATTTTTTTATCTTTGGCTGTGTCGGGTCTTAGTTGTGGCACGCGGGATCTTCGTTGTGGCATACGGGATCTTTTGTTGCAGCACACAGGCTCTTCCTTACGGTACATGGGCTTCTCTCTAGTTATGGCGCCCGGGCTCCAGAGCCCGTGGGCTCTGTAGTTTGTGGCACATGGGCTCTCTAGTTGCGGTGCGCTGAACACTAATCTTTATCTGAAATCATTGATTTACTTATTTTCGTCTTTGTCAGTAGAATATAGAAGAATCTCTTTGTAGTTCTAAAGGGTGTATCTTTTCTTTTTTACTCTTGATTGTTTCACATATTCATTTCAATTGGTGGCAGTTCACATCTATGTATTTTTTATGTCTTTAGTTATGTTACTTTATTTTCTCGTTATTTGCTATTTCTACCTTTTTTGCTCTCATATATTTAAGTTCCTAGTTTTTGAGTGTAAGATTATTTCTTCAGGGTATGTATTCCAAAATGGAATCATTCTTTGGGTGTGGTTTTAAGGCAGCTGTGATGCATTGCTCTGTAGTTCTGGGGACATGGTAAACCCATTCACAGTATCCTGTCTTATGTCCTGTTTCCTTAGATCCTTGGCAATATTGGGGTGAAGTTTTTTTAAAAAAACTTATTATTTGTGTTATTTGTGATATGCATGTAGTAATATATTTTATTTATTTTTAAATTTTATTGAAGGATAGTTGATTTATAATGTGTTAATTTCTGCTGTATAGCAAAGTGATTCAGTTATACATATACATTCTTTTTCGTATTCTTTTCCATTGTGGTTTATCACAGGATATTGAATATGCTTCCCTGTGCCATATAGTAGGACCTTGTTTATCCATTCTATATATAATAGTTTGCATCTGCTAACCCCAAACTCCTACTCCATCCCTCCCCAAACCCCCTCCCTCTTGGCAACCACAAGTCAGTTTATATCTGTGAGTCTGTTTCTCTTTCATAGATATGTTCATTTGTGTTGTATTTTAGGTTCCGCATATAAGTGATATCATATGGTGTTTGTCTTTCTCTTTCTGACTTACTTCACTTAGTATGATAGTCTCTAGGTTCGTCCGTGTTGCTGCAAATGGCATTATTTCATTCTTTTTAATGGCTGAGTAATATTCCATTGTGTGTGTGTGTGTGTGTGTGTGTGTGTGTGTGTGTATACCACATCTTCTTTATTTCCATGTCTTGGCTGTAGTAAATAGTGCTGCTATGAACAAAGGGGTGCATGTATTTTTTTGAATTATAGTTTTATCTGGGTATATTCCCAGGAATGGGATTGCTGGATCATATGGCAACTCTATTTTTAGTTTCTGAAGGCACCTCCATACTTATTTCCATAGTGGCTGCACCAATTTACATTCCCAGCAACAGTGTAGGAAGGTTCCCTTTTCTCCACACCCCCTCCAGCATTTGTTATTTGTAGACTTTTTAATGATGACTATTCTGACTGGTGTGAGGTGATACCTCATTGTAGTTTTGATTTGCATTTCTCTAATAATTAGCAATGTTGAGCATCTTTCCATGTGCCTGTGACCCATCTGTATGTCTTCTTTGGAAAAATGTCTATTTAGGTCTTATGCCCACTTTTCAATTGGGTTTTTTTTTGTTATTCAGTTGTATGAGCTGTTTGTATATTTTGGAAATTAAGCCCTTGTTGGTTGCATCATTTGCAAATATTTTCTCCCAGTCTGTAGGTTATCCGTATTGTTTATGGTTTCCTTTGCTGTGCAAAAACTTATAAGTTTGATTAGATCCCATTTGTTAATTTTTGCTTTTATTTCTATTGCCTTTGGTGGACTGACCTAAGAAAACATTGGTACGGTTTATGTCAGAAAATGTTTTGCTTGTGTTCTCTTCTAGGAGTTTTGTGATGTTGTGTCTTATATTTAAGTCTTTAAGCCATTTTGAGTTTATTTTTGTGTATGGTATGAGGGTGTGTTCTAACTTCATTGATTTGCATGCAGCTGTTCAACTTTCCAACACCACTCTTGCTGAAGAGACTGTCTTTTCTCCATTGTATATTCTTGTCCCCTTTGTTGAAGATTAACTGACCATAGGTGTGTGAGTTTATTTCTGGGCTCTCTATTCTGTTCCATTCATCCATATATCTGTTTTTTGTTCCAATACCACACTGTTTTGATTACTGTAGCTTTGTAGTGTTGTCCGAAGTCTGGAGGGTTATGCCTCCTGCTTTGTTCTTTTTCCTCAGGGTTGCTTTGGCACTTCTGGGTCTTTTATGGTTCCATATAAATTTTAGGATTATTTATTTTAGTTATGTGAAAAGTGTCATGGGTAGTTTGATAGGGATCAAACTAAGTCTGTAGATCGCTTTGGGTAGTATGGCCATGTAATAGTATCTTTTAATATTCATTTATTCTTAATAGCAATTTGAAAAACATTTTTCCATATTATGATTTTTTGCCCTGGGTAAATTTAATCTTTGACTGTTTTATCAGAATGAATTGGAGAATTGACCTGACATTTTGTATAGCTAACGTCTTTCACTTTATTTCATTGTGCAAATTTTTTTCCTAAAGTTAAAAATATGTGTCCATTTTGATGCTTTGCTTTAGTAGAATATCAAAATAATTTATTCTAAAGCATGTGAAATAAGAATATGAATTTATAAAGCCTTGTTGGTGAGAAATTTGCTTGTAAGAACTCTTCATTTCTGGTTATTAATTTTCTAAAGTAGATGTTTAGATAGCATTCTGACTTTTATCCTTTGAAAAATTGCCCTGATGAGATTTATAAATGCTATAACATTTCATGGTAAACCTCATGCCCTTATAAATGTAATTTTCACTCCAAATTGGAAACAAAGTTTTTCAAGGAAATCATAAAGCTATTTAAAAAGCAGGGAAGAAATTAAATACAATTAATTTCAGTTTTAAACTTTGGTCACATTTTAGCATATTCGTGTCTCTTACTAGCCTGTAAGCTTTTGACTGTAGTTAGTTCTCCGTGAGTCCATTTTATTTCAGCTTTGGGAACAGGTAGCTGAGACTTTAGGCATTTATGTCTGTTTTAGATAGACATAATGGATTCTAGGGTTAGATTATCAGGGAGTAGACTTTCTTCAGAGCCTCTGACTGATTGATTGAATTCCAGGAAAATCTAATGTCATTTGGAGACCACTTTCATTTCTCCCTGGGTAGAGTTTTTAACTCTGTGGTAGAATTCAGGGGATCTAAGAACTTGGGTAAAATAGCTAATTGACTGTTGAACTATATTAGAAAATAAAAATGATAGGAAAAAAAAGAAACACTTGCATGCTTTCTTTTAAGATCTTTGTGTATCTTCTTACAGATCTTTTTAATATGACATGTATACTTGTGAGTATATTGCATATATGCACACATATGTAGATGTAGATACACATATAGAAATATGTATACATGTGCATGTGCATGTACATGTATATTTAGATGTACTTTTTTAAAAACAAAAATAAGATTATGCTCTATAAGTAACTTTTTTTGGTTCAGGTTTATTGAGGTATAATTTACCTAAAGTAAAATTCACCTTTTTTAGTATACAGTTCTGTTAGTTTTGACAAGCACAAAGAGATATGTAATCTGCACTACAGTCATGATACAGAACAGTTATGTCATCCCCCCAGAATCTCCCTGTGCCCCTTTCGTAGTTATCCTCTTCCCTTGTAATCATTTATTTCTTTTTAGTTCCTTTTACAAAATATCATATAAATGGCATCGTACAGTATGTAGTTTCTAGTCTGGCGTTTTTCATTTAGCATAGTTTTTCCTTTAAGATTTTTAGTTTTAGGTATGTTTCAAGAATCTTTTATCAAATGGATGAAAATATTCATGTCGTTTTTTCTAGGAATTTCATTTGTTCAATTTTGAAATTTTAAGCCTTTAGTCAGTCTGGCACTTACTTTAGTATAAAGTGAGACAGATACTTCCATATTTAAAAAATTAGCTACTTTGGCAATATTTATTAAGATTGAGTTACTAATACTCTTACTAAATTGATTTCCTCACAGGTAACACAAGTAGCAAGACAGCCGGGACCCCCGACCCCTTCCCCTTACTCAGCACATGAAATAAACAAGGGGCATCCAAATCTTGCGGCAACGCCCCCGGGACATGCATCGTCCCCTGGACTCTCTCAAGTAAGAAGAACCTTTTTTTTTCCTAAAAGAAATTTCCATGTCAGAGCTGACTTTCTAGTTTTCTTTTTTTAAAAAATTATTTATTTATTAATTTATTATTTATTTTTGGTTGCATTGGGTCTTTGTTGCTGTGCACGGGCTTTCTCTAGTTGCGGCGAGCGGGGGCTACTCTTCGTTGCGATGCACAGGCTTCTCATTGCGGTGGCTTCTCTTGTTGTGGAGCATGGGCTCTAGGTGCGTGGGCTTCCGTAGTTGTGGCTCACGAGCTCTAGAGTACAGGCTCAGTAGTTGTGGTACATGGGCTTAGTTGCTCCGCGGCACGTGGGATCTTCCCGGACCAGGGCTCGAACCCATGTCCCCTGCATTGGCAGGCAGGTTCTTAACCACTGTGCCACCAGGGAAGCCCGAATTTCTATTTTTCTAAAGCAAACTTTTAAGCAAACATACAACATTACTTACAGAGTAATTTCTATTTTCTCTCATACATTTTTTTAGACATACCTCCCATGATAGTGACTACTAATAGTTTTACACATTTCATTTATGGAGTCATTCAAAATAAACTGTCAGTGATATTTAGTTTTCCTTTTTGTTGTTTTAGAAATTAGAGTATGACTCTATGAAGTTCATTAAAAATCTCATAAAGCACTTGTTTGCCTTTCAATGTGTAATCTGTTAGTCTCCCTTTTCGCTTTTTGGTGGAGTGTTGGTGGTTATTTTCTACTTTTGTAAAAGATATGGCTGTCTTTCCCTCTTAGTATTGATAATTTTAGAGGGCTTTTTTGTTTGTTTGGTTTTATAAGTAGATTATTGGAATTTGTTAGGCTTAAAATTTTGTTAAACTGTTAAAGAATAGTGAACTCCTTAGTTTATTTCCAAGTAACAGGCACAGGAGACACCGAAACTGTTTTAAGAAGATGTCGCTGTGGGTCCCCTGCATTTTAAGCCATTTCCAAGAAATCTTTCAGCTTGTACCAACTCACCATTACATGCTTATTTGGTCTTCCTTGTGGTTAAGAGTGGGGTAGAGTTAAGAAGTCTCTTACTGGAATGTAGAGAGAGTCAAGCCAATAACCTTGAACCAAGCTGTTTGAGATTGTCAGTATTTACACGTACGAAACATTCCTTTTAATAATGAAAATTAATATTATAACATTATTTTCAATTTGGGCTTTTATATTTTAGGTCTTTAAGAGCTTGAATAATAAGAGGAAGAATTACTGAAAATAATGCTAAAAGCTGGTGATTATAAGTTAAGGGTTGATTAATGATAGTTTAAACTATAGAATGTTTGGAGAAGAAATGTACAACTTGCCAAAGCATGATTGAAATAGCGCTATTCAGGAATATGTAAATTAATTTGGGCTTAGTACTATACTTAAACTCGGTCTAAATCATTCTTGTTTAACTTTGAGTTTTAAAAGTAAAATATGAAAAAAAAAAAAAAAAAAAAAAAGTAAAATATGTCGAAATGAATTCTTAATTGTTTAGGATGAGTTTCTAGTGTTGGTTTTCATGGCACTGAACAGAACCACCCACGCTATTAATCAGGTATGTTGGTCTGAGTCTCAGGAGGAAAGAAAAACTGTAGTAAGTTGAATAGGGAAAGTTTAATATAAAGGATTATTAAATATAATAGGGGATTGGAGTACTGAGGGATTGGCTAATAAGAAAGAAAACTCTAAATGATATAAAAATTACAAATATAAGGAGTAGCTGCTTCTCCTGGGGCCAAGATGGAGTCCCCATGGAAGAGCCTTCTTCTCCACCCTGTTACCAGAGAGTGCATGGCTGTGGCATACCTTATAGTAGAGAAGTCATTGTGGTGTCATACCAGTGGAACGTGCTAGGAATCCTTCTTCTGGAATTTGCTGGAAGTTCATCTTACGGAGTGTTGAGGAAAGCTGGCTTCTGTAGCACCGGTTCCTTTAGCAAAGAGCTGCTGCAGTGCACAATGGCTAGAGGCTCCTTATAGCATCTCTGCCACAGGCACTTCAGGTAACCTTGAATCTGCTGGATCACGGGTCGCATGTGGTAGAGCAGCTTGTGTTACAGCCTAAACTTACTGCAGAGCCTCCTTTTGTCCTTTCCCTCAATCAAAATTGGAAACCTCCCAGATGACTTTGTAGGTAGGTCGAGGTGTATCACACTCAAATGTAATGTATGTTCTCTCCAAAATCTAAAAAAGGCCTGTCCAACCTTGTGCCTCTTTATTTCACGCTACTGTTAGGAGACTGCTCCCCCCACCTTGGGCTGAGATCTGGCGTGATGTGGTTCTCTGAATGGTAGAGAAGTTGCTGTGGTGCCACATCAGTGGAACTTACTAGAAATCCACCCTCTGGAACTTTCCAGAATTCTGCCTTCTAAGGTGCTGAGGGAAAACTCTTCACAGGGCTGTTTCTTCTAGGAGGCACTCTGCTGCAAAATGGCTTGAGAGGGTACCAGGGGTAGCTGTTAGTTACTGGGTACTGCTGGCTGCTGCACATTGCAGCAGAATCCTGACACTGAAGAAGCTGCGCCCTCTAGAGCAGCTGGGCACTGGGGAAGTCAGGTTCTGGAGAAGCTGTCTGTTCTGCCGGAGCCTGCTCTGCATGCCTAGAGGAACCAGGAAGCAAAACCCTTTCCTCCTGCAATATCTTCACAGTGCCCTCTACTGACAAAGCTTTACATTGTGCCAGATCCATTTTCACTGTACTGGCAGACAAGTTGAATTTTGAGCTGAAAGGCAAGCAGTCGATAACTGGCACATAAGGGGAATAGCTTAGTTTTCCATTTCAAATTTTTACGGTTTCCAGTTGTGATTTGACCCCAGCAGTTGGCCCAAAGCCCTTAAGTGTTCTGAAAGACGGTGCTGCTTGCAAATGCATAGTTTGCATTTAAGAAAGGATGATCTAGCAGTGGTCTCAGTTGTCGAGCCCACAAATGCCTTTCTGTATGCCATTTTATTAGTTTCTTTTAGAAGTCAGAGTACATGAATTCCAGGGAGAAGGGTCACCAAATATTATCTTGCTACCCTTTGTGGCCTGTTTTGTTATCTTCCTAATCTGATGGATGAACCCAGTAACTCACATCTGATTTATTACCCCCCTTTTATCCCCTGCCTTTCAGACAGAGACAGCCTTATATGGATTCATTTGTCTCCTAACAATATCTTAATATCTGTTTACAGAGTGAGGAAGTTTTTCTAAATTGGCATACCTGGAAAAATGGGGAGTTCTGTGGGAAACTCAGTCTCCTTAGGTTTATATATATTTTTAAATTAATTAATTAATTAATTTTTGGCTGTGTTGGGTCTTTGTTGCTGCGCGCGGGCTTTCTCTAGTTGCAGCGAGCGGGGGCTACTCTTCATTCTGGTGTGCAGGCTTCTCATTGTGGTGGCTTCTCTCGTTGCGGAGCACGGCCTCTGGGTGCATGGGCTTCGGTAGTTGTGGCATGCGGGCTCAGTAGTTGTGGCTCGCGGGCTCTAGAGTGCAGGCTCAGTAGCTGTGGCGCACAGACTTAGTTGCTCCGCGGCATGTGGGATCTTCCTGGGCCAGGGCTCAAACCTGTGTCCCCTGCGTTGACAGGCAGATTCTTAACCACTGCGCCACCAGGGAAGTCTCTCCTTAGGTTTAATAGTTGACATGTTTGTAGATCATTATGGAAAGTAGAACCTTCAAAATAGAGGGAAAAGAATTATAGGCTTGGAGTCAAAACAGACTCCAGGTTCTGGGACTTGGTCTGTCACTTTCTGGTTATATGATGTTGGGTAAATTATTTGATATCTCTAGAACTTGGTTTCTTCTTCTGCTATATAGGAGAGAATTAGAATTCTACCACTCTTTAAGAGGACTGTTATGAAGACTATATAGAATTCTGCCTCAGAACAGGACATGCTAATGCTTTCAATAAGTGACATTTGTTATTTTCGTGCCTGACTTGGTTCTCTTCAGGATATTGTGTGTGTGTGTGTGTGTGTGTGTGTGTGTGTGTGTGTGTCTAATTTGGCTACCTGTCTGGTATTAGTGTGAAATTTAGAAGCTCTCTCCAGGAGTTTGAGATGTCTTCCAGGTCTTTGCTTATCCCTTCCAGGATAAAAGTAGAGGCCAGGCTTGGTCATTTTCTGTTGGAAACAGTGTGGTTTATTCTTACACACAGAACTATTAGATTCAAATCAACTGCAGAAAAGATTAAAGAAACTTCTTTAACCACATGTCCTTTTTTTATTTAAATAAATTTATTTATTTATTCATTTATTGGCTGTGTTGAGTCCTCGTTGCTGCGTGCTGGCTTTCTCTAGTTGCGGCGAGCGGGGGCTACTCTTACTTGCGGTGCGCACGCTTCTCATTGCTATGGCTTCTCTTGTTGCAGAGCACGGGCTCTAGGCGTGCGGGCTTTAGTAGTTGTGGCACTCGGGCTCAGTAGTTGTGGCTTGTGGGCTTTAGAGCACAGGCTCAGTAGTTGTGGCGCGCGGGCTTAGTTGCTCCATGGCATGTGGGATCTTCCTGGACCAGGGCTTGAACCCATGTCCCCTGCATTGGCAGGCGGATTCTTAACCTCTGTGCTACCAGGCAAGTCCCATGAAAACATTATGAATTCTATATTTTATACTTAAAATTAAGCAAACTTTGCATTGTTTCATTTTGTGTCTTGTAAAAAATATCGGAAGTTTGTTACTTGAATTATCTTAAATTACTTAAGCAAAACATAAGTGTTTTATGCTTGTTGCTTGATTGTTGGTACACATTTGTTTTAACTCAGTTAATTTTCTCATAATGGAGCTAAATTACAAAATAAGGAGTCCAAACTGGCACTGATTATCAGGTTCAGTGTCTAGTCCTTTTCTTTTTTCTCTTGGTATCCCTGTCTAAACTCTTAAGCTATGTTCACAGTAATCATTGAGAAGACATGCTCAGAATAATGCCAAAGAAGTGGAGTGGTACATGTTTTCCACCCACTGTTCCTGTTCATTTGGTTCCTCTCTTTTTCTGAGAGATCAACTTGGTCATGTTAAGTAGTGGACTGAGATGGTGATGGTATGTGATCCACTGGTTAGATTCTTTATTGTCTCTGGAAATGCTAAGCAAAGGACTTCTTCACTGAGGAGTAGTGATTGATCATGGTACTTATTTTAACATTACTATTTTCATTATTACAAAAGAATATGATTAAACAACTCATGGTTCCTGCAATCTTTTTACTTTATCCAACTTCCAGACTTCATTTTCCTTTCAGAGGTCTTGTTTTACTAAGGAAAAATACTCACTATTGCCTCACAGTTGTTGATTGATGGATTGTTTCAGACTTTGCAAACTGCTTTATCTTTCTTATTAAGTTGAACAGTGATTTTACTTACTGCAAGCAAGTTTTTATACTTTTTTTGATTTTTAAAATGTCTTTCATGAAGAAAATAAATTGAGTTTGGCAACTCTGACTGACAGTCAGCGTTGCTAACCAGGATAAGTAGAGAAAGCTTTGAAAAGGTTTTTCACATTTCATTGTTGAAATAGATGAATGTTGACATTCCTTAAAAAAAGAAAGCAAAGCAAAATTTATTGTTTTTTATACTAGCCTTCTCCCCCATGGAACATATTATGGCTGTCTAAAGCAGTCTTTGAAGTGACTGGTGTTTGGAAGCTGCATTCATGGCACATGAAGGTTTGATGTAGCCTCCAGAAATTGCAGTACTGACTGCATTTAGTTGGTCCTGTTGCCAAATCTTCTGTTTTGTTTTCTTCAGTTGATAATATATGTACGTACTTAAAAATTTATACCTATTGAAAATTTCATCAGCAAATACTGTCATTAAGCAGTTTACAAATTAACATACCTTTACAAATGTCATTAGTATAAAAGTAAGACTTATAAAAATTTAAATCATTTATACCTGTGGTTTCATCTAATATATGCTAAATAATTGTGGTAAGCTCTTTTCTCTGATTCTTGAGATTTATCTTAATGTGGTCATATTTGATAGAGAATTTTAGCTCTTTTGTCTTTTTCATTAACAAAAACAGTTGCAGCCATATTTATAAAGTAGGACTTCACCAGATGTTTTCCAAATTTCATCTTTAATGCAGTCTTATAGCTTACCATGAAATATGCCTAAAGGCATATTTGTTTGATTATGCTTCTCTTTGCATTGCATGTAACTAGAAAAAATTCCCAGTGATTTTCTTTCAAGATATTTGTGGTTAGTTTTTAAGTTTTGTTGCAAGAATGATAGTTAAGTGCAACTATTATTCAGACTTTCCGTACCCTAAACACCAAGTTTCAGATTCTGTTTGGGAAATCTATAAGACTAGAACCTATATTTTGAAATATCTAAGTGTGAAGAGTGAAAGTTTTAAAAATGAATTCTACATTAATTCAACACAGTTTTAAAAACCAAAGATGGGACTTCCCTGGTGGCACAGTGGTTAAGAATCCGCCTGACAATGCAGGGGCACGGGTTCGATCCCTGGTCCGGGAAGATCTCACATGCCACGAAGCAGCTAAGCCCGTGTGCCACAACTAATGAGCCTGTACTCTAGAGCCTGCGGGCCACAACTGCTGAGCCCGAGTGCCACAACTACTGAAGCCTGCATGCCTAGAGCCCATGGTCTGCCACAAGAGAAGCCACCGCAGTGAGAAACCCGTGCACTGCAATGAAGAGTTGCCCCTGCTTGCCACAACTAGAGAAAGCCCATGTGCAGCAACGAAGACCCAAGGCAGCCAAAAATTAATTAATTAATTAATCAATAAGTTAATTAATTAAAAAAGAAAAAGAAAGAATTTTCTAAGAACCAATCTGTAAGAACTGAGTGATTTCACAAGCATTTTTTTCATTGTCTTTGGTGTAAGCTCAGTTTTTTGTTGATGATGTTGTTTATTTTCATCTCAGTTCTGTCAGGGGGAAAAAGGTTTAGGATTTTATCTGTTTCACGTTTAAGGAGTTATTTCCTCTGGACACATCCTGGGAGGCGCTTCTTGATTTCTCTAGCTACCACTCATCTGTTTTAATAGGTAGTGCAAAGCCTCTTCCAGAGTTTCCCTTGCAGGTTTACCTCTTTACTTCACTTACTTCCCGTAGTTTTAGAAGAGAAACTCATTTCAGCTCCACCAATCTGTTTTTTACCTAGCTGTGACATTATTTTTTCAGATTTTTATGGTTTTGAAAATTGCAGCCTCAGTTCACCTACAGAAATTAGCATGTGCCAGTAAATCAGGGAATGGGAAATAGAACAGAGAATTAAGAAATGGAGGGCTTCCCTGGTGGCGCAGTGGTTGAGAATCTGCCTGCTAATGCAGGGGACACGGGTTCGAGCCCTGGTCTGGGAAGATCCCACATGCCGCGGAGCAGCTGGGCCCGTGAGCCACAATTGCTGAGCCTGCGCGTCTGGAGCCTGTGCCCCGCAACGGGAGGGGCCGCGATAGAGAAAGGCCCACGCACCGCGATGAAGAGCGGTCCCCGCACCGCGATGAAGAGTGGCCCCCGCTTGCCGCAACTGGAGAAAGCCCTCGCACGAACCGAAGACCCAACACAGCCAAAGATAAATAAATAAATAAATAAATATTAAAAAAAAAAAAACCAATACAACAAATTCTAATGCCTTAGTTATATAGCACATAAGGTCAAAAGAAAATTAGTTTTAAAAAAAAAAAAAAAAAAAAGAAATGGAGTGGTTTGACTATTCAGTTCAGAGTGCTTGTGATTTTTCCTGCAAAAATTTATATTCCATTTGTCTTAGTTAGCTCAGGCTACCAAAACAAAATACCGTAGACTGAGTGGCTTAAACAACAGACATTTCTCACATTTTTGGATGCTAGGAAGTCCAAGATCAGGTGCTGGCTGACTGATTTGGTTCCTGGTGAGAACTTCCTTCTTGGATTGCAGAAAGCTGCCTTGCCTCCTTACTATGTCCTCATACGGCAGGGGGTGGGGGGAGAGAGAGAGAGAGAGACAAGCAAGCTCTCTGATGTCTCTTACAAAGGCACTAATTCCATCATGAGGGCCCCACCCTCATGACCTCATCTAAAATCTCATTGTCTCCAGAAGTCACCATCTCCAAATACCATCACATTGTGGGGTTAGGGCTTCAATTTATGAATTTTTTGCAGGGGGCGAGGGAGGCACCTCCATCCATAGCACCATTTATGTGATTCAGAGAGCTATGGGGGAAGTGGGCAGATAGGACTACTGGGAGAAAGGTCAGCAGAGGGGATAAGTACCATAGACATGTAGAATAGTGTCCCGAGCTTAATCAGGCATATAGGTAAATGTTCTTTTTTTTTTTTAATTAATTAATTAATTTTTGGCTGTGTTGGGTCTTCGTTTCTGTGCGAGGGCTTTCTCTAGTTGCGGTGAGCGGGGGCCACTCTTCATTGTGGTGCGTGGGCCTCTCACTGTCGTGGCCTCTCTTGTTGCGTAGCACAGGCTCCAGACGCGCAGGCTCAGTAGTTGTGGCTCACGGGCCCAGTTGCTCCGTGGCATGTGGGATCTTCCCAGACCAGGGCTCGAACCCGTGTCCCCTGCATTTGCAGTCAGATTCTCAACCACTGTGCCACCAGGGGAGCCCCTAGGTAAATGTTCTTATCCAGGTTAATTGAGGGGGGGAGTTCAATTTGCATGGATGTGGGAGAAGGGAGAGGATGAGCTTAATACAGGCTTATTTGTTTTTTATCAGTGATCAAATGAGAAAGTTTACTTGAAGTATAAGAAAGCTAGCATCTTTGGGACTTCCCTGACGGTCCAGCGGTTAGGACTACACACTTTCAGTGTTGAGGGCTGGGGTTCAATCCCTGGTCAGGGAACTAAGATCCCACAAACCTCACAGCACGCCTCCCCACCCGCCCCCGCCCCCAAAAAAAGAAAGAAAGCTAGCATCTTTATAGAACTAAGAGTCTTGAATTTCAGTGACTCCATACTCAGTGAAAAGCAGACAACACACATATCATGTATAATAGCTTTGTGGTAGGTCATTTTAAATTCTGTCAAAGAAGAGTTAAGGACAAGTTGTTATATTTAAAGCAAGTAGAATTGATTAACTATGAACAAAGAGGATTATAGATTGATTGTTAAGAAAATAAAGTGTTCTAATTCACTTACCAAACTAACAAACTTTTTCCTTAATGCATATATTAATTTACTGTCCTTTTTTTCTCAAATTTCCAGTGATGCTGATAATTAAGTAATAGGAAGAGCTAGATGTGATTGTAAAGTTTTCATTGGTTGATGAACCCTCATTTTTTTCGTCTCTGAGGAATGATAAACTCTCAAGCTACCTGAATTCTCTCACTCTTGTATGGTATCTTTACTGTCTGCCAAGTGTTTTGTTCCATAGGTACCTAAGTAGGTGATATGTAGAAGAAAGAATTTATGTTGCCAATATTTTGTTGTATTTCACCAGCAAAATAAATCTCCTTTTCAGTTTCCTGTCAGTGATACTCCATTTTCAGGTACTACACTATATTACTCAAGACTGTTTATTACCTCAAATTTTATTACTCCTCATCACCATTAAAATTGCCCATCTTCTTTTACAGTTTAGTTCCAAAATTTTGACCTGCCTGTTTAGTATAGTTGACAACATGACAGCCTAATTAGCTTAGCAGTACAGCTGGTAAAGTATTGTCAGGAAAAAAAGAAACGGCACTATTTCAAATAGAGGGGATCTAATACATGAATTTGTTAAACTAGCTGATTGATTCTCAAAGGGACACTGAAGTAATCCAGAGATTAATAACTACAGGAAGCAGCTAACGTCTCTAGAGCTGAGGGAATGAAAGAGGATACATGGTGGTGTTGTGAGAACCTAGGAGCTTAGAGAAGTGTCCTTTAGGGCAGCGGTCCCGAACGTTTTTGGCACTAGGGACCAGTTTCGTGGAAGACAGTTGTTTATGGACCCGTGTGAGCGGGGGGAGGGGGGTGGTTCAGGTGGTAATGCAAGCGATGGAGAGCGGCAGATGCAGCTTCCCTTGCTCACAGCTCACTTCCTGCTGTGTGGCCGGTTCCTAAGAAGCAGCGGACTGGTACCAGTCTGTGGCCCGGGTGTTGGGGGCTCCTGTTTTAGGGGACTGTTGGTCAGACTTGTGAGAAGGGAGTTTTACTGCAGGTTGGCTGTCAGAAACTCAGTAGGTGAGAGAGCAAAGCGAGGCTAGTACTTTGAATATCAGGTGTGCGCGCCTGTCTGCTGCTGGATCTCTGGCTTTCAGAGACTAGAGATCTGAATGGAGTTGGTGTCTGGAGCCATACTAACAGGAGGTGAAAGCACCCTTCTACTTACAGGGTGGATTAGAGCTGAAAGACAATAGGTAAGTAATGGGCACAAATAATGGTAAAGGGTTATATCGTTACCTTAATAATAAAGAATAAGCTAGGACCATAAATCCCATGAATTTAAAGGGAAAAGTAAATGTGGTAAAACAACATTGTTGGTAACTGTAATAATAATGACATTAAATTCCTCTATTAAATAGTCACTCAGTTTGTCAAAACTGAAATCTAGGTATATGCATTTAAACATGACAGAGATTAAAAACAAAAGCAGGAAAACATTAAAAGGAAAATGCTAATAAAAAGAAAGCAGGTATAAGCAGCCTTAGAAGTCAACATAGAATGCAAGGCAAAAAACTATATGGGAGAGAGATAATTCCTACAATATAAAACTTTAATTTCTAGAAGATGTAACTTTACAAATTCTTATACACTTAATAATTGGTTCAGAATATATATGAAGCAAATGTAAACGTTGAAATTGACAAATTCATAATCAGTGTGGGAGATTGACATCTCAGAAAAATGGACAGATTAGTTAGTAACCATATAGATCATGGGTTGGCAGACTATGACCCAAGGGCCAAATCTGACCCCTCTCCTGTTTTTGGTAAGTTTTACTAGAATACATCCATACTAATTTATTTATGAATTCTGCTTTTGTGCTACAATTGACAAGTTGAATAGTTGCTACAGATTTTATGCCCTACAAAGCCTAAGATATTTTCTGTCTGGACCTTTACAGAATAAATTTGCTACCCCCTGATGTACATTAGCAAACTAGAAAGACCAGATAGTAAATATTTTGGGGCCAGATGACCTTTTGCTGCTGCTGCTTCTTTTTTAACCCTTTAAAAATGTAAAACCCTTTCTTAGGTGCTAAGGGCCATCCTTTGCCAATCCCTGATACAGATAAATGACACAGATAATAAACTTGTTTTTATATAAATATATATTAGCACAAGAATGTATATATAGTTCAAATATATGTATGAAAGAGAAATTTTGTACACAGCCAACCAAGATAAAAATAATTGAGGATATCAGTGATTTGAACATCATAATTATCAAACTTAAAAAAAAATAGAGAAGGTGTTTTACCAATTCAAGTTAGAGAAACTATTACAAAGGCTATGAATAATTTGAATGAAATAATAATTAATAAATCTGTTTTAATTTAATTTTTTCTCATTCAGTTAAGACTATGCTTTTTTTTTCAGCTACTCAAAGAGTATTTATAAAATTTAATCATGTTAGGCTACAGAGAAAAATGTTACAGTCCAATCATATTTATATTTTTTTCTAAATATACTTCTATAGAATTTAGAGCTTAACAACAAAAGAAAGACAAAATCTAAATTGTGTTTAAGTTGAACCTCTACAGAATATAACTGCTGTTTTTAAAAAAGCTTATCAGATTTATAATTTATTTTAGTTGAACATAATTATTCATAATATGAATACATATAATTATTCATAATATTTTTCATAATCTTAAACATAATGTTGGAGTAAAAATAATAACAAAATCAGTTTATTTGGAAATTTAAAAAACTATTGACTTAAAGATAAAATAAAAATAGAAAACATTATCTTTAGAAATGAATGACAAACAGCACTTTGTATCAGAATTTGTGCGATGTGCATAAAGTGTTACTTAGAGGAAAATGTGTAGACTTAAAGGCATATATTAGAAGATAGGAAAAGTTGAAAATAACCAGTGATCTCAATGGAAGACTGTACCGATGAAAAATTAATCAATCTAAGAAAGAAACGGGAAATTTTATTTGAGCCAAATTTCAGGATTACAACCCGGGAACAGCATCTCAGAAGGCTCTGAGAACTGTTCCACCTGTTAGAAGTCAAGGGACAGTTAGTTATATGTTTTTGAGACAGAGGGCTGGCTGTACATCAAATGCCCTATTACTGACAGTTTAAATAATCCAGATCATCTTCGTGATGGGTCATGTGACCCCTTACAAGATCAAGAAGGAATGCTGTCTCTTAAGGTGTTGTCTTGTTGATGCTAAGAGAATGTTGCTCTTTATGGCTGATGGGAAAGGTTTGGTGATGCAGATACACCAATGCACAGTGAGGGGAAGAGAGGAGGCCAAAGGACAGAGAAGATTTTTTGTTTAAATTTCTCGTCTTGCCATAAAAATATGACTTTTATTTCACAGCTGTTATGTTGTAATTTAAGGATTGTAGGTTTTATTTTCATATGCATACGTAGTGTACCTCGTTCTGATGTTGTTGACTGTAAACACTAGCTATAAATTGCCACACTGCTTTATCTGTTTTAATACCAGGAATCAAGAGCTTTTATATAGTAGTAACTAACTCTCCTTATAGTATTTCTAGTTCTGAATGGCCAACTTGTGTCTACTGTCATTCAGAATATGCTCCTTTTGATAACAGCAAATTTGATGATGGTGTCAGGAAATTCGTGTGTGTGTGTGTGTGTGTCTGTAGAACATTTGCATGTCATTAGTGATTAGTGATGTTGAGTATCTTTTCATGTGCTTATTGGCAATTTGTATGTATTCTTTGGAGAAAATGTCTGAATCCTTTGCCCATTTTTTTTTAAAATTTATTTTATTTTTGGCTGTGTTGGGTCTTCGTTGCTGTGCGCGGGCTTTCTCTAGTTGTGGCGAGCGGGGGCTTCTCTTGTTGTGGAGCACAGGCTCTAGGCGCTCAGGCTTCAGTAGTTGTGGCACACAGGCTTAGTTGCTCCGTGGCATGTGGGATCTTCCCAGACCAGGGCTCGAACCCGTGTCCCCTGCATTGGCAGGCGGATTCTTAACCACTGCGCCACCAGGGAAGCCCCGCTCATTTTTCAATTGGATTGTGTTTCTTTGCTGTTGAGTAGTAGGAATTCTTTATACATTCTGGATCTCAATTCCTTATCAGATACATGATTTGCAAATATTTTCTCTCATCAGTTGCCTTTTCACTCTGTTGATAGTGTCCTTTGCACAAAAGTTTTTAATTTTGATGAAGTCTAATTTATCTGTTTTTTCTCTTGTCTGTGTCTTTGATGACATATCCAAGAAACCATCGCCAAATCAGCAGTTACTTCTTTACACTAAATGCAGTGTAGACTATCGCATTTCTTCTTAGCTTTTAAAAATTTACACACATGGAGATTTTCTCCTTTCAGGCAATAGTAGCATGTTTAGAGAAAAATGTATTGAGTTATCAGGAGGACAGGCATGTTTGGAAGGAACGATGGAAATACTTACAAGTAGGTGACCAACAGCTGCCAATAATAATCCCACTGGAGTGAGAAAAATCACTGAAAGTCCAGCTGCCATGTTCAAAAAGACACTGAAAAATTCCAAGGGCTGTTAAGGGTTCAAAGAGTGTATCAAGGTTCACTTTGGGAGTTAGAGAAGTTGAATACAAAAATGATGACTCAGAAGCCAGCTGGCTTATTTACATAACCATTTGGCAACATTTAAGAAGGGAGGGAAGTAGCAAAAGGACAGGCAGCTGGCCAACAGGCAAAGAAATAAGTATCAAGGACCTGGAAGGCATTATTCTACTGTCTTCTCCTTGATTTTGAGTGATTGTCTCTTAACTTCAGCAGCAATGAAATTAGGAAGTATAAAACCAAAGGAGGAAAAACACTGTTGAAGTGCATATTAGAAAAGGGGACTATAAAACTTTGTATAACTTATAGAGAAGATGAAAGCTATCAAAAAGCTGGATGCATACAAAAGGCATCCTTCACTAAATCTTTGTGTTCTGCATAGTTTGAATTACTCCAAAAAACCTTAAGGAATATAGGTTTCTTGAAGAATGACCATCCCTAGAGGGTCTTTGAAAAAGACAGTCTCGCACTAGAAGCTATTGCTGTAACAAGCTCTAAAAGTAGATCTAATGCTGTAGGAATCAGATGGACAGTTTCTCCTAAAAAATATCAACTCTTGAGTAGATAAGGGACAGTGAGTGTAGGAGGATCTTGACCGTTGGAAACATTTAGAAATAATTTAAACTAAAAGTTGTCCTTCCTAATATAACTTGAACTATAACAGTGTGAACTAGTATTTATTGTGTACTCCTATTATCAGATTATGTATTTGAGGATAATATCGTGATGGTAGATTGCCTTATAGGTTAGAGTTTTCAGAGCATTTCTCAGTTACTTCACTGTACCTATTTTATCATTACAATAACCCTGTAGATAGATATGATTATCTCCATTTTGTAGATTGGGAATGTTGAGTGTGAAAAGTGAAATGATTTGCTTCAGATACCACAGGTAGCAGTGTTGCAGGAAGGGGGACCCCTTCCAGGGCCCCAGAGTGGGCTCTTGTCTAACGTTCGGAAATGAATTGTCCGAGGAGGCACATGTGCTGATAAAGCAAGGGACTTATTAGAAACGGGCGCCTGGGCGGAGAGCAGCAGGGTAAGGGAACCCAGGAGAACTGCTCTGCCACGTGGCTCACAGTCTCAGGTTTTATGGCAATGGGGTTAGTTTCCAGGTTGTCTCTGGCCAGTTATCTTGCTTGGCCCGTAGTGTGACTCAGGGTCCTTCCTGGTGCTGTGCGCATCTCTCAGCCAAGATGGATTCCAGTGAGAAGGACTCTGGGAGGTTGGTTGTCTGCTCCCTCTTTTGCCCCCTCCTGAATTCTCCCAGTTAGTTTTCAGCTGCAGCACCATGTTCCTTATCAGGACCTCCTGTTATGAGACAACTCAGGCAGGTGGGCCTGGCCAAGGCAGGTGGTTTCCGTCAGCAGTTCCCTAACAGCACCATTTGTAAAGGATTGAGTCTAGATCTCCAGGTCCCAGCTCTTGACATTCTTCCTAGCTTTCTCATAATTCATTGTAGTACTTTATTTCAGGTTCGTTTTAGACAAAATAGGCTTTAATAATTTTGGGAATACAACCACCACTTATAACATTGTTTTTATGAAATAGTATGATGTGATTTTTTTTTTAAACATTCAACATGAAACATCTTTGGGGAACATAAATTTGCAAAATTGGGCTTTATAAAAATTCAGCCACACAATATTTAAACTTCTGGTTCTTAAATGTAGAGACACATGTCTAAATCTGAAATTCAAGAATTAGTGGGAGAGGGACTTCCCTGGTGGCGCAGTGGTTAAGAATCCACCTGCTGATGCAGGGGACACGGGTTCAAGCCCTGGTCCGGGAAGATCCCACATGCCGCGGAGCAGCTAAGCCTGTGAGCCACAACTACTGAGCCTACATTCTAGAGCCCGTGAGCCACAACTACTGAAGCCCACGCGCCTAGAGCCTGTGCTCTGCAGCAAAGAGAAGCCACCTCAATGAGAAGCGCTGCAACGAAGAGTAGCCCCTGCTCGCCACAACTGGAGAAAGCCCGCGCGCAGCAACGAAGACCCATTGCAGCCAAAAAACAAAAAACAAAAAACCAAAGAACTAGGGGAGGAGGAAGTGGTCATAACGGGAGCAGCAGGACCTAGAGTGAAGATTATGTACAGTGTGACAAATGAGAGGAATGGGAACTCTAGCTGGGGATGTTTTAGATGAGAAGTACAAGAAGAAACTGTCAGGAAACCAGAGAGTAAATAAAAGTGAGGCTAATGGGGGGAGGAAAGTAGGAGAAATGATAGTGGTAGTTAGCAGTAGAAGGTACAGGAGATATGATGAGTAGCAGATAATTGACTTTGGAAGCAGAGAACCAGCAGTGCACAGATTATAGAATACCTTTGGTACCTGGGAATTCAGTGAACCAGGCACTGAATTCTCCTTTAGGCAGGTCAGTACTTTTAGCCCAGTAGCCTTGGGAGAACTGGTACTAGGGTTGGGGAGAGAACTGGCTTTTATTATGCTGTGTAGGGAAGAGCTGAGCTTTGAATAGTATAGTTACTATTGTGGGAACACAAGTAGCATGTCAGATCTAGGTATATTGTGAAAGCCATCCTATTATATGAGCCCATCGTTGTCTTGTGAAAGGCAAAAAACCATAGCATTTAAATGTCGAACTAAGTGTAAAGAATATAGAAATGGTGGTAAACTTAGTACAGTATTTTTCTGTACTAAGATAACGTCACTGCTTAGAAATGGAAAAGTGATCAGTGGCTCTCAATCCTCGCTGCCACTAGCATCTTCTGATGCCTGAGTCCCATTCTCCAGAGGTTCTCTAATTGCTTGGGATGAGACCTAGGTAATTCTGATGTTGAGAACAGAGCTGTGGAACAGGGAATACCCACTGCCTAAGTGAGACTTCGTAGGTCTTCTTTGCTGAAAGTGCTTTTCAGTGAAAGGAGCGGAAAGCCTCCCCATTTTTTAGACCACATACAAACAATGAATTTCTTAACTTAGGGAAAGTGGCTCTGGTGATTGAGAAGCCATTTCTATCTAGTATCTACAGGGGACTGTTAACTTTTTACACATAATATACTTTACATTACAGTCTGTACTCAAATAGTTTTTACTATATTGATAATATATACCAGTTAATTTTGAGGATCGAATCAAATTCTCTCCTGACAGGTGTTGTATAATTGACCATTCTAATACAAGCAGAGTATGAGCAGGGGCTTTTGGCTTCAATAGATCAAATCTTTCAGATTTAAAGCTGCAGTACAGTGTTTTTCAATTTTTTTAAGACAATAAGAATTTATTCCCCCATGTACAATGCCTGAATGTAAGTAACTATCTAAATCTTTGGGGATGGAAATGGCTCTAAATGAAATATTCTAAAAGTGTAACTTTGTGGCTGTTTGCAGTGCTTTATTTGGGTAAACAGAAGTTTTTTTCTGGCTGGTGCTCTTAACTGTTTTGTATAATTCAGTAGAGGTTTATTTTACCGGTACAAGCTTAACTAAACAAGAGCCAAATACTCTATTGTTACATCCTCCGAGAGCTTGTTCTAAGGAAGGCTTATATTGAGGAGGGGTCTGTGAATCTTTTCTCAATGGTACTGTTATCATGAATTAAATAATTAAGATTGAATTCCAAAGCCAGAAAAAGTCTTTTGTGTATATTGTGGCAGGGATTTAGATTTTTAAAAACCAGTTGAGTACTATATTGATATAGAATTTATTGCCTTTTCTGGCAGGTGATCTCATTTTCTGGTCTGAATTTTATCATAATGTAATCCACAAACTTTTTTTTTTAAGAAAAAGTTTATTTGGTTGTGCTGGGTATTAGTTGCAGCAGGTGGGCTCTTTAGTTGCGGCTCGCAGGCTCCTTAGTTGTGGCATGTGAACTCTTAGTTGTGGCATGCATGTGGGATCTAGTTCCCTAACCAGGGATCGAACCCAGGCCTCCTGCATTGGGAGAACGGAGTCTGAACCATTGCGCCACCAGGGAAGTCCCCACAAATAAGCTTTTTTATAGAGTCATGGTGGTGGTTAGGTACAAAGAAATACTGTCCCTGGTATTTAAAGAAATGTAATGTGAGATGTTAAGGTTAATTTTTGTATTAAATATTTCATTTTACAGAGTATGATGTGAAATCAGTTTACTTGTCAAAATTGTCTGATTTTAAAATTCTATTTATTATGGTAAATATTTCTAGAGTTGGACTGAAGAAAGAGTGGCCTGACAAGTACAGGTATTGAGATGGGTGATGAGTGACATTAAAGTGCACTCCAGCTTGTATAGGGTACTGCTCATTAAATATCTGTTTTTGAGGTAACAAAGAGTAAGAGTAATTGGATGGTCCTAATGCAGAATAAAACACATATTATGACTTAATGAATGGTTGAATTGCCTAAAACATTCATTTAAAAAAGTCCAAAGCCACAATTAAGTAAGAGCAGTATTTGTGTTAGATAACATTTAAAATACAGCCCTTTTAATTTTCTAGCAGCCATGTTTCTGGGGCTGAAAAGAGATTCCTTTCAGAAATGAATAATGTCTCTCCGGGAGTACGTCTTGAAGAGGCCTTGAGAACAGCCCAACAATTGAACTGTGATAAAGTACCAAAAAAGATTTTCTATTGATCTACCTTAAAACAGAGATTGATCACATAGTCTGGGCTTTTTTTTTTTTTTTTCTTTTTTTTGAGGAAGAGTTCCACTCCCACATCCAAAATACAAGCCGTGGAAAAGAATTCTTAGTTTGCTAGAGTATAAAGGCTGCATTATCGAAAGTGAAGTTTCTTTTTTTTTTTTTTAATATTTGTTTATTTATTTATTTTTGGCTGTGTTGGGTCTTCGTTTCTGTGCGAGGGCTTTCTCTAGTTGTGGCAAGCGGGGGCCACTCTTCATCGCGGTGTGCGGGCCTCTCACTATCGCGGCCTCTCTTGTTGCAGAGCGCAGGCTCCAGATGCGCAGGCTCAGTAATTGTGGCTCACGGGCCCAGCTGCTCCGCGGCACGTGGGATCTTCCCAGACCAGGGCTCGAACCCGTGTCCCCTGCATTGGCAGGCGGACTCTCAACCACTGCCCCACCAGGGAAGCCCGTGAAGTTTCTTTTTAAAAAGAGAGACCTGGCTGTGAATCCCAGTTCTACCAGTTATTATGAGATCTTGGATAAGTTAAACCTCCTTCCAAGTGGAATTTTGCCATCTAAGTGGAAATAACAATACCTACATCACAGGATGGTATGAGGATTAAATCAAATAACAGATGCAAAGGCCCTGGCACATGCTGGATGCTTAATAAATGTCCATTGCTTTTCCTATGCTACAGTAGCTTTGTAATATTTACCTTTTAAAAAAATGTATTTATTTTTCGCTGTGTTGGGTCTTCGTTGCTGCACGCAGGCTTCCTCTAGTTGCGGTGAGCAGGGGCTACTCTTTGTTGCGGTGCGCGGACTTCTCATTGCGGTGGCTTCTCTTGTTGCGGAGCAAAGGCTCTAGGCATGTGGGCTTCAGTAGT
This sequence comes from Balaenoptera acutorostrata, assembly GCF_949987535.1. Classification (NCBI taxonomy): domain Eukaryota; kingdom Metazoa; phylum Chordata; class Mammalia; order Artiodactyla; family Balaenopteridae; genus Balaenoptera; species Balaenoptera acutorostrata. The sequence continues at coordinate 16,439,402 of NC_080064.1, read as the reverse complement.
TGTGGCACGCGGGCTACGTAGTTGTAGTGTGCAGGCTCAGTAGTTGTGGTGCACGGGCTTAGTTGCTCTGCGGCATGTGGGATCTTCCCGGACCAGGGCTTGAACCTGTGTCCCCTGCCTTGCCAGGCGGATTCTTAACCACTGTGCCACCAGGGAAGTCCTAACATTTTTTTTTTTAAAGTTGGGAATTAATTTTAGGTAATGAATTCTTATCTACCCTGGCATTGTATTTCAGTATCATACGTTTCTGGGACTTATTCTAAAATCTTTAATACCAATTTACATCTGTATTCATCATTACTGAAATCCCGGCCTTGTTACATAGGTATTTTAACATTATCACTTAATGTTGTTAAATTTTTATTAGTTTGACTGTCACTGTATTTATTACCCCTGTAAAATTGTTTAAAAAAAAACACATCACACCTCAGGCAAAGCTGATACGTAGAGTGGTTTAGAAATCCCAGGGTAATCACTCAGAAAGCCATGGTAATAACCTTGATGCTGTCTAGAAACACAGACAGGTTCATCTGTGAACTTTTCCAAAAGTCATTCAGCAGTGTGAACTGTCAAGCAAACATTATAGTACACGAAAAGGAAAAATTCTGTTCAGTAGGCACCTCTGTTATTTGCTTCTTTGAGAAGCAGTCCTCATTGTGTTATGACGTATTTGGAAAAAAGTCCAAGTGCTTAAACAGGTTATTAGTTTTTGGTTTAGGTATACCATCTTTTATTTTGCCTCTCACTAATACTTCTCTACAACCTTCTAACTCTTCTTTTGACCATTTGTTCATTGCTCTGTAGAATACATAGCAAAATAAATTAAAGATGACATCTGATCGATGGGTGTTACTTTTTGTTAGTAACTCTTTTAATACCAATAGATTTCAAGATGAAAGTGTTTGAAAGTCATACCAGATATGATGACCTGGAATTTCTGCAAAGGTTATTATTTTTGTGGTGTCTTACTGTAATCAGTATCATAAGACATTTATTTCAACAGCTGAAATGTTTTTTCTAACTAAACCAAATTAAACAAGAATTGTTCTGCTTCAAGACAAGAATGGGAGAAGGGGGTGGAGGAGAGATGGTGTACTATCTATTAGTATTTGGGTAGATTAGTTGTATTTTGTTTTAGCCAAAGCTTGATTCAGATTTATCCCAAATCATCTATTAGAGCCATGCTTTGATTTAGACTTACAATGTACATTTTAAAAGTTTATCAGATGAGCCATGACATCAGGAATGAACAATTCTGCCAAAGATTAACTAGTAATAAGACAAACCTAATGAGAATTTGTCTGGGGAGACATTATTGTTTTTCATCTTTCATGTCTATCATCTTGCTGGAATTTTATGAAAATGAAAAATTATAGGAAATTGAATGATCTGCAGAAAAATGCCTGTGCTATATTCCCAGTGTTATGACTGACAGAAAAAATTGGAGCTAATAAATAAGATCTAGGAGTCCATATAGATTTTTTGTGGTAAATAGGATTTATGTAGTTTGATTTCTTCTCAAACCTATTTTTAAGGCATTTTTTTTGAATATACTTTTTCCTACTTACAGGTTTTACTGTTACGATGATCTGTTTGAATTAATAGCTAGATTTTCTTAGAAGGCCATTCTTCCCATAAATATTTGGGTGCCAGATATTTGTAGAGTGCATACTGTGTGCTAGGCACAAATGGGCTTATTTGGAAAAGACCACCTCACAAAGTTTAAGCAAGATAGTTTCCTTATAAACTGCCAACTCTGTATTTAAGCCATTTATTTCTCTGAGAAGATTAAATAGTCCAGTTTATGTGACTATGTATTCTAAGCTCCAGAAGAAGCTTATTAGTCCTAGAATCAGGAAACTTGCCTTCTGCTATTTATTTGCTTATCTGCATATATTTTTATTCCATAGTAGTTAGAGTGCTTGTAGAATCTCTGGTAACATCCTGTTACTGGACCTTCTGGAACGGTCTACTTATCAGGTTTCTTCCTTAGCACCCTTTCCATGTTGCTCACCCACCATCCCTCTGTCTTCTTACTCTCTGGAAATTTAGGTAACATTACTTTCCAGAAATCCTTTCAAGTAGATATTATTAGTTTTAAATTTTTCTTTAAGGCAGGCTCAGCATTGCTCTGGCCCTTCATTACTCTGTCTAGGTCCTTGACCTATGACCCATGTGTAGCATATGTGTATACTGCTTTCCTTATTGCTATCATCGCTAATTTTCCAGAGCAAATTTCCACACTCTTTAAGGATTTTAGCATTTGGCGCACAATTTACTTTTTCATTTTACTTTCTGCCATTTACCATGAGGATATCTAGCATTCATTTGTTGGCCCATTAGACTGTTGCTGTGGGCTCCTGGATTCATCCTCTGTTTTTCCCTTTTTTCACTTTCCCAGAACAATCGTATATGAACACATATGCAGCAACCCATATGTACATAGTCTAGACCTGCACTGTTCACTGTAATAGCCACTAGAGTCACCTGTGGCTTTTGAGCACTTGAAACAGCTAGTACAAATTGAGATGTGCTATAAAATGTAAAATACAATTGTCTCTTGGTATCTGCATGGGATTGTTTCACAGGACCACCCTCCACAGATAATAGCAAAATCTGCTGATGCTTACTTCCATTATATAAAATGGTATAGTATTTGCATATAATCTATTCACATCCTTACATATAAGGCATACTTTGGAGATACTGCAGGTTCAGTTCTGGATCACTGGAATAAAATGAATATCACAATAAAGCAGGTTGCATAAATTTTTTTATTTCTCAGTGCATGTAAAAGTTATGTTTAGGGACTTCCCTGGTGGCACAGTGGTTAAGAATCCTCCTGCCATTGCAGGGGACACAGGGTCGAGTCCTGATCCGGGAAGATCCCACATGCCACGGAGCAACTAAACCCGTGCGCCACATCTACTGAGCCTGTGCTCTAGAGCCCGTGAGCCACAACTACTGAGCCCACGTGCCACAACTGCTGAAGCCCGCACGCCTAGAGCCCGTGCTCTGCAACAAGAGAAGCCACCGCAATGAGAAGCCCACGCACCGCAACGAAGAGTAGCCCCCGCTTGCACAACTAGAAAAAAGCCCGCCCGCCCGCAGCAATGAAGACCCAACGCAGCCAAAAATAAATAAATAAATAAAATAAACATCGTTATGTTTACACTATACAGTAGTCCTATTAAATGTGCAAAAACATTGTCTAAAAAAGTGTACATACCTTAATTCAAAAATACTTTATTACTAAAAAATGTTAACCATTGCCTGACAATGAAGGATTGCCACTGTCAATTTTAATAATATAATAGCCAGTTATTTTACCAGCAAAGGCAGACTTATTCAGGAATAGCCAGAGGAATCCCGATTTGGAAAATGCAGGTCATGGTGTACCATAGGCAAATCCAAAAAACAAGGAAGGGGAACTTGCTTTTGTAGGGGAAAAAGGAGAGCTGGGAAGGGCTGTGAGAACCACAGAGTCCATTGGAAGAATCTAGGAGTCCAAAGTATAGAGACTTCTCATTGGTTGGGCTGCTACAGCCTCTGATTGGCTGGGCTGTCGTGGAGTGGAGAGATGTTTTCTTCTCTCTGTAGGATAGTAAAGTAGAGGCACAGTCCTGTTGGAGATGGAGGCCTATGGTTCTTCCATTTGGAGCAATGGATGATGCATGGCAGGGCGTGAGAGCTCCCCCTACAGGTCTATCCTGACTCCAGTTTTAGCTGAGGTTTCTTTATTTTTTATTTTATTTTTTTTAAAAATAAATTTATTTATTTTATTTATTTATTTTTGGCTGCGTTGGGTCTTCCTTGCTATGTGCGGGGTTTTCATTGTCATGGAGTCTCTTGTTGCAGAGCATGGGCTTTAGGTTCGTGGGCTTCCATAGTTGTGGCACACAGGCTGTAGAGTGCAGGCTCAGTAGTTGTGGCGCACACAGGCTTAGTTGCTCCGTGGCATGTGGGATCTTCCCGGGCCAGGGATCGAACCCGTGTCTCCTGCATGGGCAGGCGGATTCTTAACCACTGCGCCACCAGGGAAGCCCTAGCTGAGGTTTCTTTAATTTCACATTTCCCCTTTTGATCAAGATCTTCCCTCAAAAACATCACTAATCAAGAGTCAGAATTTCCACATGTAGTGGTTTGTTTTTCAGTGCCAGGAAGGCCCTTCCTTGGTTGTAATGTCCCCTGTTGAAGGGGAAGTATTATACACAAATCAGAACCCTCATCAGGTTGCATTTGAGTAACAGGAAAAGGTACTAGGGAGAACTCTCAGGCATTTCTTGTTAAAAGTTCATATTTAGTCAAGGTTGTAAGCAGTAGAATTTATCTTGAAGGCTGAGCTAGCATCATCTTACTAGGTATGCCATTTTTACAAAGGTTCAACAAGTAATAGGTACCAAACTTAAAAACCAATATATAAAGCAGAATTAAAGACAACATTCTAAAACCAGTTTGCAGGAGGGTTCTAAACCAGGAGCCTAGACCTGAAGGTATCCAGCTGAATAAATGACAGTTGGTTGTCAGGTGAAATTTGCTGTAACCAATGTGCTTGCTCTTTAATTTTATGTAAATTGGGTCTCTGCTTCCCCAGAGGTATTTATCCATGTACAACAAAAGGTGTTTGCTGTTGCACAGAGGCCTCCTTGCTCAGCAAGTAGGTAATCAAGGGCTTTGCAGTTATCCAAAACCACCTTGGCCAGTGAGTTTAGTGATTTCCTGAGCTAAAACTGAATTGGCTGTGGGGTCAGCTAAATCACCTAGTGTCAGGGAGAGATTCCTGATACTTGTTCATTGGCACTCAGTCTGACCTGTGGGAAGAAAGCTCTCCCTATGAGGGCAAAGCCAGAATCACATACACTTCCTGTAAGTTCTTGCTTAGGGCAGTTATAGATGATTAATGGGATGGACCAATGAGAGGCTTCTGTTCGGTATGTAGGGCGAATAGGACAGTGAATACAACACAGGCACACTGTCCTTGTATTCTCCAGCTATCAAGGCAATGAGTTGCCCACGCCTAAAAGCCATTCCCCAAACTTCCACATCTGAAAGTGTAACCAGAGGGAGTACGTAAGGCCCCCACATAAGTGATAGTATCTATGGATTCATTCATTGGTATAGAGGCATTAGCATTACTTACCAAGGCTCAGATATTACATTGTTACACACTGAGAGGGTTACCTACATAGAACTTTTTATGCAAATATTGAAAAGATCTTGTTTTCTTATCCCAGGGCTGGATCAAAATGAAGCAAGGAATACGTTTAGGCGGGTTTAGCACCCTGACTCTATGAAATGGTACTATGGAACAATTTGGACAAACAACAGCATCTGGAACGCCAGTGAAATCACTTATAGGGTGAACCAAAGGGCCATTGCTGTCTTGGAGGGACTGAGGTTTCCTTTTTTTTTTAAATTCTAAATGAATTTAAAATACATTTATTTATTTATTTGGCTGTGCTGGGTCTTGGTTGCTGCATGTGGGATATAGTTCCCTGACCAGGGATCGAACCTGGGCCCCCTGCATTGGAAGTGCAGAGTCTTAACCACTGAACCACCAGGGAAGGCTGGGGACTGAGGTTTCTGATGGCAAATCCAGCAATCAGAGAGGTTTCCGCCTTGCGCAAGGGATTGGGAAATTCAGATGAGGGCACTGTCATTCCATGGAAGGGAGGGAGAAAAACGTGTACGAAACAGTATTGAAAGAAAGCTATATAGGCCTAGTCCAGACATCTTGGGAAAGCTGTCACCCTCAGATGTCATCTGATTCAGATCCTAGTGAGCTTTATATTCAGGTTGTCAGATGATGTGCAGATCCAGTTGGGGTTCAGTGTCTTCTTCTGGTGATACATATGGATCCAGGAGTCTGCTCCCTGGAGTTTGGCAGCATGAGGATTAGTCAGCAGTATCTGATAGGGGTCCTTCTAGTGAGGCTGGAGAGAGCCCTTTTGGAGGTGTCTTTTCCAGTACACAAAATCTTCAGGGTATAGAGTGTGATATATTTTTCTTCTCTCGTGATTGCACTGTGAAATGAGTTCTCTACCAGAGCATAGTTTTTTTAAATGGAAGCAATTAGACCTTTACAATATGGAACTATGTCTCCCTTTATCAGTTGTGGATCAAAAGAAGCGGGACCCAGGTGCTTCAGGCATCCTGTTACAAGGAGAATAGACTCTGGTAAAACCGATGCAAATATGCATACATTGTATCTATGCAAATATATACATGAAAAACAGGAGTATTTAATGAAAGTCTCAGAATTTGGGGGGAACCAGATAGAAAAAAATAAATTCTTCAACCTTTGCTGTGAAGATACACTTTACCAAATTGCTGTAAGTTATAGATAGCTTAAAGGAGAAGAGGAAAAATAAAGGACCCTTTACATGTGGAAAACAAAACACTAAAGCAGTCGGTTTTCAACTGGAGTTTTAGAAATCCTTACCCAGTTCAGTATTATGATTTTAAAGTTATCAAAAAACTGTGTTCCAGAATACCCATCAGAGTCCTGAATTTCTTTAAAGATGAAACATATTTATAAAAGCATTAGAATAAAGCAGTAACTGCCTATAAATGGCAAAGACTTGAAAATGCCCATTTAAAGATCTGATGAGAGTTCATTATAATGGGACTGAGAAGGGAATCTGCTTATTTCTGTGACATACATTTAAAAATTATGACTAATAACATTATATCAGGGCATCTTGGAATTTCAGGAATTTGATACAGTTTTGAACAGTTATATTAACATACACCTATACAAATAAGGTAAAAAGATTCAGTAATCCTTCTTACATGACAAGCCTCATATGTAATTTAATATATCAAATAAGACTGATTCATTCAGTGTTTTACCAGGTGAGACAAATCTTTTTAGATTCTCCATGGGCCCTCTGGGAGAACCCAAAGTTAGTTCAAGGTAAAAAAAAAAAAAAAAAAGGTTTCATTTAGAACCTGATTTTTGGGAAGTTTGTCAAAAATATCAAAAGGTTTTGGACGTTTGATCCAGTGGGACCACAGATCACTATGAAATGATACTTAATTATCTATTTGACTAAAGTAATAAAAGATTACAAAGACAAATACAAAAGGTTAAGTGGTTGTAAGGGAAACTTACAACTTTTAATATTGAGAAGATTTAGTTTTCTTTAATAATCAAAGACTTGGTTAAGACAACATGAAACACAAAAGAATTTTGGTAAACTACAAATTTTTGTTTCTAAGGAGACTAATTAAAGATAAGGAAAAGACTTCCACAGTCTTTTATCAGGAGCAGACCACTATTCTAAGAAGACTTTGTTCTTTGAGCAAAATAAAGTAAATTAAGTTTTAGTTTTATGTAAGTACACCACTGATTTTAAACCTTATTCTTAAAGTCCTTATAATATTTAGCCAGCTTGACCACACATAAAGCTCCTTTTTTCAAAGATTCCTTTTCCACAAATCTTCTACAACTTACTATTTACATTCAGTTTTTGTCCTATCTTTCCACTTTCCTATTCTGAAACAATCAGCCTCGCTTTAAAACAAAATTACTTTCTTTTCCTCAACAAAATGTATTTCCCTTCCTCCTACCTTTTCTTACCAAAAAAACACATCCAACTTTTCCCTTATTTCTTGTAGCATTAAACAATTATGAATGGTCTGTTACTGGAAAATTTATGAATACACTTCATAATTCCTAAAAGCATATTTTCTTCATAGTAAGTTTTCCAATGTGGCATGTTTACCAAGAGACCCAAGTATCTTTTTAATTTTTAAAAATTTTTATTGAAGTATAGTTGATTTACAGTGTTGTGTTTCTGATGTACATCAAAGTGATTCAGTTACTTTTATATATATATATATACATATATATGTATGTATATATATTTTTTCATAATCTTTTCCATTATGGTTTATTATAGGGTATTGAATATAGTTCACTGTACTATACAGTAGAACCTTGTTGTTTATCTATTTTATATATGGTAGTTTGTATCTACTAATTCCAAACTCCTGATTTATCCCTCGTCCACCCCCTTTCTCCTTTGGTAACCATAAGTTTGTTTTCTGTGTCTGTGAGTCTGTTTCCGTTTTGTAAATAAGTTCATTTGTGTCATATTTTAGGTTCCGCATATAAGTGATATCATATGGTATTTGTCTTTCTCTTTCTGATTTACTTCATTTAATATGATAATCTCTGGGTCCATCCATGTTGCTGCAAATGGCATTATTACATTCTTTTTTATGGCTGAGTAGTATTCCATTGGTATATATACCACATCTTCTTTATCCATTTATCTGTCGATGGACATTTAGGTTGGTTCCATGTCTTGGCTATTGTAAATAGTGCTGCTATGAATATTGGGGTGCATGTATCTTTTCGAATTATAGTTTTCTCCAGATATATGCCCAGGAATGGGATTGCTGGATCATATGGCAACTCTATTTTCGGTTTTTTGAGGAACCTCCATACTTTTTTCCATAGTGGCTGCACCAGTTTACATTCCCAGCAATAGTGTAGGAGGGTTCCCTTTTCTCCACACCCTCTCCAGCATTTAATATTTGTAGACTTTTTAATGATGGCCATTCTGACTGGTGTGAGGTGATACCTCATTGTAGTTTTGATTTGCATTTCTCTAATAATTAGAGATGTTGAGTGTCTTTTCACGTCCCTGTTGGCCATCTGTATGTCTTCTTTGGAGAAATGTCTTATGTCTATTTTTCCATTAGGTTGTTTGTTTTTTTCGTTATTGAGTTGTATGAGCTGTTTGTATATTTTGGAAATTAAGCCCTTGACGGTTGCAAATATTTTCTCCCAGTTCATAGTTTTAAACTCAAATATCTTTAGTTCCTTTGTAAAGGAAGCCAAAAATGGATGAACTTATTTTCAGTAATGTTTCAGTATTTTATGTTATTTGGGAATGATCTAGATATTTAATGACTACCCATCATTTAATTGAACTTAGCAAAACTGTAAAGTTTCAGGTTGCCAAAAAATTTGGGGAAGCTACTTAAAAGGTTTATCTAGAACCATTTATCTCTCCGTATCCCTTCAATTCACTTATTTTTTTTTAATTTAATTTTTTTTTATTGGAGTAAAATTGCTTTACATTGTTGTGTTAGTTTCTGCTGTGCATCAATTCACTTGTTTTTAACAGGCATGTTTAGACCACTCATGAAAAATTTTATCTTACCAAGTTATTTTTCTTGCTGACAAGGTTTTTTTTAGCACAATGAACTTATTTGACCTGAACTAAGATAACATGAACTAATCTGACCAGTAAACCCAACTAGAATGAAAATTGTATGCCTGCATTATTTTCAGTCTTGATAACTCCAAAGACATGCCTATTTTAATTAAAACAACGACCTTAAGCTAGCTTTCATTTTCTAAAATTTAAACCTAGATAGCGTGAACCTGAAAAACATTTTGGGTTAGTTTATGTAATATTTCTTTAAATCACATAAGCACTTGTTTATTTTTAAGAGCTCTCTCACAGATTAATTTTGGCAGTACCACTTGGAAATACAAAAGGAAAAAAAAACAACCCACACATCTACAACACAGATATACACATGAATAAAGACACATGAAAATACGGACAGATGCAAAGGGACCTTATGGTTTCATTTTAAATTTTAGCTAAGTCTCAGATACAATCTCAAAAGAATACTTATATCCAAATTGTGTTTGCATGCTGTCAGGTTCCATTGTTTCAGGTTCCTTTTAAGATCTGTTTTTCAAGTCAGTTTGTCTTTTAGAAGACAAACTGCATACCAAAGAATTCATTACTTTGTCTCCTAAGAGGCTTAGACTCCTCTTTTAAGGTACTCCTTAAGGTGGGTTTATCTAAAACAAATGTTCCTCCTTTTGAACATGATGGGTGACTTAGCAGAAGTCTCAACAAAAACAGAAACAGAAAGCAAGATTTCTCCTAGGAGTTTTGGAGTGTATTTGTCTATTATCAAAATCTAGGGCAATTGCTGTTTAAATCTTTTCTTCTAGTTATTTGCTGAAGTTAACTTAGAAACAGTAAACAGGGATTTAGCATTTGGATCCTCAGAGGTTCCAATTTTAAAAGTATAGGTTTTCACAGAGGAGGAGAGAGGAAGATGGCATGGGGGCACAGCTTGAGCACAAGGTGGCTGCTGGGGTGGAGTCTGAGCCAGGGGTCAGAGAAGACAAAGATGATGATGCCTGAGACAAAGAAATTGGAGGAGGGAACACAAGGAGCATGAAGCTTTGGAAGCCATTTTGTTCTTTTTTAGTATTTTTTGTTTTGGTTAATTTAGA